>NC_141107.1:4562023-4882023 GCF_041138505.1 Cibotium barometz | reverse complement strand
ATATTTGTTTGCCATTGACTTAATTAGGTTAAAGAACGGAAAAGCAAGGGCCTTGCCATTGGATTAATCAGATTTAGTACTTCTCGAATTATTTATTTTATTTCTATAGCAATATTGTACAATGCTGATTGATATTATGCCTATGAATAGTATGTTACAGAGAGGTCTGTGGTCACTTAGGCCTTCTCATTAATGTATTGGGGGAATATTAAATAGTTTTCTCTTTGAATTATTTATTGACTGATAAGAAAGAAAGTTCTGATCAAGAGAGAAACAAGGACGCAAAGCGGTCTTACAGTAGTTAATTAATTGTTGCTGCTACGTAGAATGATCTTACTAGAGCATGTTCTTCATTCTTAACAAACTGATTTGGGTCATTATTGTAATAAGATGCAGATGGCATCCATGATGTTGCAATTTGTGAATACTATGTCTAAAGATAAAGCGTCTTATCACCAAAGAGGAAAACGCAGCAAAAGAAGGGCTGCTGTCCTGAAAAAACAGGCCGCCTATATCCAAACTCCACATGGAATAAAACGCTGATCAGAAAATTACCTTATAGCTGCAAGCGGTGAAGCCAATCTGAAGAGGAAGTGATCAGCAGATCCCGTCCAAAAAAAACACAGCAACAAGGAGGCTGCAAATCTGAGAAAAAACGCAGAGGAGAGGGTGCTGTAAATAGGGCTGAATCTGGGGCAACAGAGGAGTTGCTGAACCGGGAGCGATGATACCATGAAAGAGTGCATAGAGCGGAAGCAAAGGAGCACTAGAGTGTGCTGAATAGAGAGTGCAAGAGAGAGAGAGAGATATGGAGCAACTATGCTGAATATACTGAAGCAAAAAAATCCCAAGCAAGAGACACAAGTAGTCTCATAAGTGAGGGAGCAAAATATGCACAAGACTGAATGAAAAGGTGAGAGGCATAGGTGGGTAGTGCTGGCCAACTAGAGCTGAGAAGCTGGCCGACTGGGAAAATACCAAATAGGCTGGGAAAAATCCCAAAAAAATATGTAAAATAGGGGTGGCCAGCCCACAATCAAGGGCCATGCAAAAGGGACCAAAAGGACACCAGAAATGGGCAAAAATTGGGGATGACTGTGCTTACAAAATACACTCAAAAACTCTGTCATGACCCTGTGTTTTTCTCTGGACAAGATGCAGATGTGCACGGGGACATGGTGAACAGTGTGAATGGCATCAGGTTGGAGTGAAGATGGGAGCCCATGTGTGGACAACCCCATGTGTGAAAGGGGGCAAAGAGATTTTAGCTTAAAAGGTTTAAAAACCTTTGTAATCATTTATAAAGCCTTTCATTAAAGAAATGTGGCCCTTATGCTATTTTTGGGGCCACGTGTGAGCTTTTTGGTAAAAGAGGGGCTGTTGGGCAGAAAAAGGAGGAGGCGCCTATCTCTCAGAAGGAAGTGTGCTTTTTCGCGGAGGAGGGCTGGTCGCTTGAAGATGCATGTTGGTTGCGCATGGAAGGGCCTGTGCAGGTATAGTCCACGTGGCAGTGTACGGCTGCTGTGCAGGTACAGTCCACGTGGCAGATTTGGTTGTGCAGGTACAGGCGTGTACAGGTTGCTGGTACAGGCAGTGCAGGCAAGTACGTCAGCAGCAGGTATCATACTGTATGACTGCTGGTACAGTAGACTGCACGTGGGCTGGACAGAGGGACAGAGTTGAGCAGCAGGCAGGCGGTCTGTTTACAGGTGGCATACGGGGGCTGAACAGCACGTGGAGGTTCTCCCTCTCTAGCTACAAGTCGGGCCAGCAGACGGGGGTGCTTCTTCTTTGACGGCTGGTCACCAAGGAGCGCAGGTGGGCAGATTGCAGGGCAGCGCACAGCTCAGCAAGCTCACCCACTCTTTATCTCCCTTTTTGGAAAGCTGGCAGACTGCAGTGCTTTCTCTCTCTTTCTCTCTCTCTCTCTCCCTCTGCTGAAGAGTAGACAAGGGTTGGTTTCTCTTGACACAAAGGTGGACAGAGACTGGATTTCCATGAACATAGACATCATGATGATGGCGTTCAACTGATGGAACCTTCAGCTTCTCTTTGCTTTGGATTCAGGACTGTTTTGGGACAGTTTATGGGCTGTTTTTGTTTGGCTGCAAATTCAGCTATGTGTTTGGGTCTTTGGCTGCAAGTACAAGGTTACTTGGTTATGTTTCTTGGCATGGGAGTGATGCAAGCTCGCATGGCTGCGTGCTCATGGAGCAGATTGTTTTCTTTTGCTTGTTCCTCTTGTTTATAGGGGAAGCAACACCGAGCCGCCTTTCCGAAGGAGGCGACACACAGATCTTCGACATCACTTCCTCTCATTCATCAGACTTATGTGGTCCTATGAGTACTGCGTCTTTGAGTAAGGCGTTGTACATGCTCGTGATGGTGGATGATTTTTCCAGATATACTTGGGTTTTCTTTTTGAAGACCAAGGATGAGGCTTTTCAGCACTTCTGTGGTGGTTGGAGAGTTGAGGTGGAAAAAGAGACCGGTCGCTCGGTCAAGGCTCTCAGGACCGACGGAGGGGGTGAGTTTACATCCTAGGAGTTTCAGCAATATTGCAAGACCCATGGCATTCGGAGACAACTTACTACAACATATACTCCATCATAGAATGGAGTTGTAGAGAGGAAGAATAGGACCATTATGGAGATGGCCCGTGCTATGCTTGAGTATTCTTCATTACCTCGACGTTTCTGGGCTGAGGTGGCTTCCACTGCTGTCTACATTCAAAACAGGTCTCCTACAGCTGCTCTTCCAAATAAAACTCCATATGAGGCTATCCATGGTGAGAAGCCCTCCGTTGTTCATTTCTGGAACAAACGTCGCCAACTTGTAGAAATGTCAGATAGATGACCCGAGGGTTGGAGTGACCTATATTTCGGGGCAGAATGGGCTGAATATGCTGGCCGACTTGCACATGAAGCCCACAACTAGCAAAAAAGGACAAAAAGAACATCAACAGATGCATTTTCAAACATGTGGCCCTCTAGACTTGGGCGCCTAGGGTTGGCAGCCCTTGTGGGTCCCCAATAGGTTGTGGGCAAGGTACCAGGGCTACCCAAAGTGCCACCAACTGTCCTCATGCCAAAACCTGATCCGATTCTTGGTGGTGTTGCTAGTTATCATGAATACATGGGTTTACACGGGTTTACACAAACCGTGCTCTTGGACATTGACTCTTATGACTAGACTGGTGCTGGTACACTCGGCGGCAAGCCTAATAAGTGCTTGGATCCCCTCTACATCATTCCAGAGGGTTACAAAGACGTGCGGGACATGCACTGAAATCATGTGCGAGACATGCACACTTGACCATGACCATGTATAGGACTTGTACACCCGACCGTGATGCTCTATAGTGGATTCTTGTCTGCCTTGTCCTCAGACAAGGGCTCTTTTTTGGGTTAGGCTTAACCCTAATGTGCATGAAATGGGGGCAGAGGGGAGAGAGAGAGAGGAAGAAGTGCTTGCATGTATATTCACACAATAATGATAAGTGACAAGTACAAGTGATAATAATAAACCTGGTCTAGGTGTCCTTTTACCAAATGTCTAGGGGGAAAAACCTAGTCTAGGCATACCAAATGTCCATGGGGAAAAACCCGTAGGACAGAAGTGCCCTGGAGCTAGTGCTTATTCACATGCAGTACTACATATACGCATATGCCCTCCCCCCCAGTGGTAATGTGAATCTGTTCAAGGATGCAGATCACTCTGTGTAGGAGAGTAAGCCTAAAGCTTTGCGGAAAGCTTCAAACTTCTCTCGAGGCAATGCCTACGTAAATAGATATGCAATGTTATCTTGTGTAGAGAAGTAGGTTAAAGTGATCTCCCTTGCATGAAGTCTCTCCATGATATAGTGATAATGTATCTCTATGTGCTTTGTACGTGCATGGAAAACAGGATTCCGTGCCACGGCCATAGCACTCTGGCTGTTAGTGAGTATGGTAGTGGGTGTGTTGACACTCACGAAGGTTTGCAAGTAACCTCTACAGCCATACACAATCTACCGAAGCAGTGAGGCTTCCGTGTACTCAACCTCACAGGTAGATGTGGCAACAGTGGGTTGTTTCTTACTCAACCAAGATAAAAAAGATAGTTCCCATTGGTTGTCATAGTCTCGAGCCAAGTTTGAGTCACTATAAGCATATAACTACAATCTGCCCCCCCTTGGATAAAACAAACCAAGATCCTAGCAGAAGATTCACTTAACTGCTTGCGAATGCTTAGTACCTGGACTGTGCATGAAGTTGCTAGCTTGGGAAACCCCAAATTGAATATGTGGCCTCGTGTTGCACAAATATTTGAGAAAGCCAACTGCTTGGCTGTACATACTCATGTCATAAGGCTCTCTGGCCTCGTGTTGCACAAATATTTGAGAAAGCCAACTGCTTGGCTGTACATACTCATGTCATAAGGCTCTCTTGCATCATACATCCTCAATTTAAGCCATGGTTCTACTGGATAGAAACAGGCTTACAATCTGGAAAGCCAAACTTATGCAGGAGCTTCTGCATGTACTTGGATTGAAGCATCATAATGGCGTCATCTGAATGCCCAAACAGTAGTGCAAGAGACCCAAATTTGACATCTCAAATGAGATCTTGCTTTGAAAGCTGAATGCCCAAATAGTAGTGCAAGAGACCCAAATCTGAACATGAGTAAGTTTTTGACTTGTTTGGAATCTTGATGGCTAGTTTTGAGACTCAAATGTATCTTTGTTTCCTGAAGCATATGAGTAAGTTTTTGACTTGTTTGGAATCTTGATGGCTAGTCTTGAGACTAAATGTTTCAAATAGGTGCTTCAGAAGTCTTCTAACATGAGTCACCATACTCCATGTGTACAATGTGCAAGTGACTTGGGTTGAAACATTCAAGTGACATTGGCATGCCAATAACTCCATGTACTTACATCTTAAGTGTATATTTGTAAGAGTCATATTTATGTGGCATAGCTTGAGGATTATATGAATTTCAGGTACACAGTCATTTTCTTCAGCTTGTGGTGTCTTTTCCCCTGTAAAGATCTTAACATTAATCATGAATCTGTTTTTTGTTTGTTTTCAAAGTTGTTGTTGCCCCAGAGCACCTTGATGGATCTGCCAACATGGCCAGCTATGCAGACCAAAATGGGAAAAGGAAGTGGCTGCAAAACACCTTTGCTGATGTACCTTTTGATCAAATCAGAATGCAGGACCGTGCTAAACAGCTCAGGCAGGTATAAAATTTGCTTCGTTGTAACTGTATATTATACATGCTTTGTTATCGATTGGCAAACTTTTCTCATGTTTAGTTATAAACAATGAAGTTTGACTGATGCATATGCTGAGTTTTGTGATGTTTAAGAAATGTTCAGGGAGGCTTCATAAGGAGTTGCTCTGTCTGGACCCACTCTTTCATCAACCTGCCGCCCTACATGGACCAACTCAACTCTGTAGGATCCTGTCAATATTTTTAGAAGTGAGGCATTTGGGTGCTGCTTCTGATGCTGGCTTCAGAAAGGAGATGTTACACCATTCAACAGGGAGCTCCAAGAAAATGAGATTTAATTTTTATCTTCATAGGTTTAGCGCAGCTGGAACAAGAGAGGTCTGTCACGCTCACTCAAAACTTGTAGGGAGGCGGAAGACTTACTATCATAAAAGCTATGAAGATTGAAAATAGTGCCATAGCTGGTACATTTTATAGTTTTGAAAGCTATACAAAGCAGAGCAAAAGGCTACAAAAGCTATGAAGAAGGAAGGTAGAGCCATGGATTGTACATTCTATGGTCTTGCAAGCTACTCAAAGTGGAGCAACAGTTAAAAATTTATATCAAAGTGCCTCGATGAAAATCCTGCATAGTTTTAGTAAGAACACCTTAAGCAAGTCCATTTGTATGGTTATCCCTAATGACTCTATCACCAACCAGCTACTGCGACTCAGAGCTTTCTGTGTCTCTCTCCCTCTTTGCTCCCTAACCAAGAGCATAGCTCCTTTGTGGTGACGTCAAAGGAGGCAAGGTTAAGGACCCTAGCTTCTCCACAAGAGAGGGTTGTTCCCTAGCCAAGAGCATAGCTCCTTTGTGGTGACGTCAAAGGAGGCAAGGTTAAGGACCCTAGCTTCTCCACAAGAGAGGGTTGTTCCCTAGCCAAGAGCATAGCTCCTTTGTGGTGACGTCAAAGGAGGCAAGAGAGGGTTGTTCTTCCACGTGTCACAGACAGGCCCTTCCCAAAGGAGGAAATAGGTTCCACACATGCAAATGGTGCAACAAAAAGGAGTGATGGCAAGAGGACATGCAGGTAGATGAAGGAGGGAGCTACACGACCGAGGTCAAGTAGTGGGTGTCAAGGGAGGTTTCAAGGGTGGTTAAGTGACTGTAGTCTGCATGACTGTATTATTTAGGAATAGGTGGAGTCACTTCCAACGAGAATAGAATGGTCTCTGTTGCTGGATGTTAAGAATGAATTTGCTGGTGTGCTAGTCCAAGTCCACTGAAAAGTAACATGTACTTTTAACATCATTGGCTCAACCTAATGGTATTTCTTGCTAGCAGTATGGGTTCCATAGAGCCTTTTGGTTCCATCAAGGCTCCATCTTTTGCTTGTTCCTCTTGTTTATAGGGGAAGCAACACCGAGCCGCCTTTCCGAAGGAGGCGACACACAGATCTTCGACATCACTTCCTCTCATTCATCAGACTTATGTGGTCCTATGAGTACTGCGTCTTTGAGTAAGGCGTTGTACATGCTCGTGATGGTGGATGATTTTTCCAGATATACTTGGGTTTTCTTTTTGAAGACCAAGGATGAGGCTTTTCAGCACTTCTGTGGTGGTTGGAGAGTTGAGGTGGAAAAAGAGACCGGTCGCTCGGTCAAGGCTCTCAGGATCGACGGAGGGGGTGAGTTTACATCCCAGGAGTTTCAGCAATATTGCAAGACCCATGGCATTCGGAGGCAGCTTACTACAACATATACTCCATCATAGAATGGAGTTGTAGAGAGGAAGAATAGGACCATTATGGAGATGGCCCGTGCTATGCTTGAGCATTCTTCATTACCTCGACGTTTCTGGGCTGAGGTGGCTTCCACTGCTGTCTACATTCAAAACAGGTCTCCTACTGCTGCTCTTCCAAATAAAACTCCATATGAGGCTTTCCATGGTGAGAAGCCCTCCGTTGTTCAAAAATGTTGTCCAACTCTGGCTGCATGAGCAGTAGCTTTTGCGTATTGCACATCCGTTGCGGTGTATTTGTGCTATGTACATGTACAAGAGTTACTAGAGAGAGAAGATGGCAGCAGAACACACAGACACAAGCACAACACAATGTAGACCTAATTCCTACTATATGTTTATGTACAGGAAAATGTTACAATGCATGTTCCTCAAGTACAGAAGGAAACCCCAAAAGTGGATCTCCTGATCTCAGCCCAACACTCCTGTTAGATGCCAATGTTCAGCCCAACGATGGCTGCTGCAGATCAATTCCAGCTCTCCCTGCCCTTGAGTAAAGGCTCCTATGCAGTAGAACTCTCGGGAATGCATGAGACCAACTCCTAATTTCTCCAACCAGCCAGTTACTGTGCGTTATACTGAAGGGAAGCCAGCCTCTGCGCGTTATCTGGACGGAAGCCCCAAAACGCATGACAAGTGTGAGTATTTGGCAATCCCATTGACCCTATTTATAGGGAGCTGCCTGTCCAGGCCAACCAAAATCCAGCTCAATTGTGTGTAAAACAGATCCACCAAGGGTGCAGTTCATCTGTGAATCTTTGGTTCTCTGTAGTAGCAGTGTGACACACACCTATGAGTATGCAGGGCACAGCCAGACATCAAATAGTAGCCGACAGGAAGAGTCGACATCACAGTGGACATGTGGCATTGTCACGTGGCAGTCGCGCATAGGTGGCCGGGGGCATTGGTGCATATATATATATATGTATACGTAGGTAGCCAAATCGTCATATTCATGTGCTTTCCTCAGCGTTGTACTTCACAGAGTGTTTCTCTGTAGGGGCGAAGTGCTAGCCTGGAGTGAACAGAAGGTCACAGGGTTGTGATTTGATGTCTTCATTCTCAGCCACATCTTGTACTTGAATTTTATATTTCTTTCTTGTACATAATACAAAGCAGTAGTTTAGGACTCGTGTGTGTGTGCTGTATGTGTGATTTCATTGCACTCTTCTTTCTATCTGTGGAAAACCCTAGCACATATGTGCAAGTGTTCTACAATTGGTATCAAAGCCTAGGGAACCTGCAAATTTCTTTTCCCTTTCTGGCACTTGTGTGCATTGATTGCTTGGTTGGGGTAGAGCACTTAGATTCCAAGAGTCCACAAGTTTGGGTTTGGGGAAAGTGAATATTCAGGTTCTCTTCATTGCACTTGGATTATTTGGGGTATATTGTGCTTCCCTGCCCCACCAAACCCTTACCTCATCGCACAGGCTGAAATGCCTCGCCGGGTCCTTGATAACTATCTGCCCGTCTTGACAGGATGGAGTCGGCACTTTGAGCACCTAGTATTTCGGGTTTGGAATCTACTAGGGCCGTGCTTTGGAGAAAGTGTTGGGACAATTCCGAGGACGAAGTGGCAAAACTTTCTAGAGGAGAAATTTTCACTTCTTTGGATGTAGGCAAGGATGTAGTGGATGAGCTTTGCTCCGAGTCCGGCAATCATCATTCTACACCTGCACGTAATCGGTAGGAGAGACGCCGTTTGCATCACCAACGGTCTCCTTCTTGGAATCTCTCTCCACCGGATTCTCCGAACAGTTCCCGCTCGCCTTTCACCGGCCCGACGTCAGGGGACTACTGGTTTCCCGAGTTCCATGCCTCATGACGAATGAGCTCAATTCACGAGGCTTCTAAAGCCTCCCAAGTTCAATGGGAAGATAGATGGAGAAGTGCTAACGAGCTAGACTCTCGGGATGGCTGCCACGTTGGCATCGCCAGGTGGGTCATATATTTTTCAGCTCCATTTAGTCTGAACGGGTGCCGCTCTCTTGTGGTGGGAAGGCCACCTTAGGTACCACTTCGTGACTTGCTGGGATGACTGTCGCAAGGCGGCAGTCGTGAAGTAGTTTATTTCCGTGGATTATGAGCGTGAATTGAAGAACTATGGGAGCGTTTTATGCAGAAACATGGCGAATCGATAACCGAGTATGTAGCTTGTTTCTGGAAGCTTTTGCTCATGCTCCCAAGGACTGCCGGCGGTTAGAGTAGGTTGAGCAATTTGTGGATGGTTTGAAACCATCTTTGCGTGTAGACGTTCGTGCACATGAGCCCCATGATCTTTCAGATGTGCTTTGTCTTGCTACAACCCTCGAGACGCGAGAGAGTTCCAAGTCTGGGACTCTCAGCAAAATAGGGGCAGCAGAAAGGCAAAGATAAGGGTAGCCAGTCCAAGGCCAAGGATGATAAGGACAAGGCAAGTGGGGAGCCTCGGTGACTCGCCTCACCCCTAAAGAGTGTCACGCCAATATGGCTGTTGGATAATGCTTTTATTGTGACTCCATTGAGCATATTGGAAAGGACTATCCAAAGAGCACGAGGAAGCATAATGGTAAGGGCAAGGAGACGTCAAGGAGAAGGCCAATTAGTCTGCCACAGTCGTATCTACGACACCGACACCATCTACTCCCCCTCCCACTCGCATCAGGACCACAACTGCTCTTCACTTGACACGGTCTGGGAGGATCTCAGCGGTCCTCGGGCGGCATGATACGGTGATTTGCCGAGGGATGCTTCATGGACATCCTCTATCCATACTCTTTGATGGAGGAGGCTCAGAGGACATCATTAGAGATCGTGTGGTTGAGCGGTTGAAGTTGCCGACGACGGTGGGCACTAGTGGAGTCGTATCTTCGATATCGGCACTATCTGTTAGAAATCGTGCATCTCAGTGTTATGGGGCCATCTCTATTTTATGGGCTTTTAACTATTTTTCCTTGTTTAGTAAGTTGTGAGGCTGTCGGCTCGTTTCTATGGGCAGTCGGCCAGTTCCCCTCTTCACTATATAAGGAAGCTCCTCATATTCACTTGTGGTAACCCAATCCAAGCATAGTGCAACACCTCTTGTTGGCTATTGCCATTGTAAAGCTTCATGCTATTATAAAAGGTGATCTTGTCCACAGCTTTCTCTCCTTTGCTCCCTCTCTCTCTTGTATTGTCTATGCTTCCGTATGAGCATACTCCAACACCATCTACTCCCCCTCCCACTCCCACCAGTACCACAATTGCTCTTCACTTGACTTGGTCTGGGAGGATCTCAGTGGTCCTCGGGCTGCACAATACGGTGATGTGTCGAGGATGCTTCATGGACATCCAATATCCATACTCTTTGATGGAGGACCCTTGGAGGACAGCATTAGAGATCGTGGTTGAGCCGTTGAAGTTGTCTACGATGGTGGACACCAGTGGCGTAGTCCTAGCCATCGCCATGAGAGACAAGCGAAAGAAATCCAACTAGTTTCGGGTTGCAGAGACCTTTGAGGATGCCTTGTTGGCTTTTGGGGAGTTTTCTGAACATCGCACGTTCAAGTTGGCACCTTTGGATTAGGTGGATATTACTCTAGGCCACCTGTGGTTGTATGATCATGTAGGTGTGAGGAGCACAGCTTGACTTTTCAAGATACTTCCAGTCGCTCCTTAGAGGTGATTGGGAAATCCTTAGCGTCTCACATAGGCCTTGCTATAGTTATATCAACCCTTCAAATGAAAGGAGTGGTAGGCCAGGGTGGCCATACATTTGTATATGTCCAGGCTATTCATTCAGCCGACTTGGAGGATTTGGCGGCAGATAGACAAAGCATTTTGGACGAGCATGGACATTTATTCAGTGCAGTGCCAATTTGCTTGAGGAGTTACCTCCGACACGGCCCGAGGACCACCACATTGATCTCATTTCTGGTGTAGAGCCCTCGTCATGTGCCCCATACTAGATGAATTGTCCCCAGATGATAGAGCTCAAGGAGCAGCTGGAGAAGAGTCCTCTGTGGCTGCAATATACTCGGCCTCTGTAGTAGATAAGGCAGTGCACTTCTGCATCCTGGATATCCATGACACAGCACCTCCTGTGAATGTAAATACATAACCGGTAGTAGACTTCCGGTTATCTGGATGACCGGCATAATCCGAATCCATGTAACCATGCACTAATGCATCCTGTTTGCCAAAGCAAATGCACAAATCCTGTGTGCCCTTCAGATATCTCATGACACCTTTCACTGCTTCCCAATGCTTCTTGCCAGGGTTGGCCATGTATCTAGAAACCACTCCCACTGCAAATGCAATGTCCGGCCTAGTAGCAACCATGGCATACATGAGACTGCCACAAGCTGAAGCATACGGAATCTTGGCCATATCAGCCCTGTCTCTATCTGACTGTGGGCTGTCCATAGCACTGAGTTTCACATATGGAGGCAAAGGAGTACTAGTCTTCTTCCCCCCGTCCATATTGAACCTCTGCAAGACTTTGCCAATGTATTCCTTCTGAGACAAATACAACACATGCTGATTTCTGTCCCGAAGTATCCGCATACCCAAGATGTGATTTGCATCACCCAAATCCTTCATATCAAAGGTTTCATGCAGCCTCTTCTTCAAGGCATCCATCTCTTTACGAGATTTCCCGGCAATCAACATATCATCAACATACAAGATGAGGATCAATAGACTGCCATCCAAAGCTTTCTTGGTGTACAAGCAGTGATCTATGTCACTTCTCCTGAATTTCTGAGATTTCATGAATGTATCAAATTTATGATACCATTCTCTTGGTGCCTGTTTGAGCCCATAAAGACTCTTTTTCAGCTTGTATACAAGCTTCTCCTTTCCACTTACTGCATAACCCTCTGGCTGCTGCATATATATCTCCTCATGGAGATCACCGTGAAGAAAAGCAGTCTTCACATCCATCTGAATCAAGTCCAGATCATCATGCGCAACCAAAGCCAACACAGCTCTAAGTGTGGTCATTTTGACCACTGGAGAGAAGATCTCCTCAAAGTCCACACCATATTCCTGCTTAAAGCCCTTAGCCACTAACCTGGCTTTGTATCTTGGCTTAGCATCTGATGCAACTTTGAGCCTGTATACCCATTTGCATGGCAAAACCTTCTTGCCTGCAGGCAAATGCACCAACTTCCAAGTTCCATTTTTATGCAGAGAATCCATCTCTGACTTCATGGCACGCTCCCATAGAGCCTTGTCTGCCCTCTGTAAAGCCTCTTTATAACATGAGGGCTCCCCACAGTCAGTGAGCATCAAATAGTCAACCCCTGGAACAAACCGGTCAGGGGCTCTGGAGGGTCTTGTGGACCTCCGTACCCAATGACCATCATTTGCAGGTTGCTGTCCAGCCTGCATATCACCCATTGGTGGCTCTTGTTCCATGCCATAAGGCTGAAAAATCATGCCTGGTATCTCCTCTAACTGTGGTATATCCATAGGGATATCTTCTGCCATATCTGGCTGTCCATTTGGACCATTTTCAGCACCATTTAAGGGCTGGTTTTCCTGCTGTAATGGCTGATTTACAGCCCTTTGTTGTTGTCCATGATGTCCATCATCATCAAAGATGACTCTACCAGGCTCCTGTTGCCTTGCAGGCTCCTTATACATGCATGTTTCATCAAAAATGACATCATTGCTGCGTATGATCTTTCTATTCATGGGATCCCAAAGTCTATACCCCATTTCACCTCTGTCACCATATCCTAGGAATATGCATTTGTGAGACTTAGGATCAAGTTTGGTGCGCATTTCCCTGCGTATGTGCACGTACGCAACGCAACCAAACACTCTCAAGTGCTTGTATGACGGAGGCTTCCCTGTCCATACTTCTTCTGGCACTTTCCCACCAAGCCTAGTGTTAGGTGACCTGTTTATAAGGTGAACGGCTGTCATAACAGCTTCAGCCCAAAAACCATGAGGTAATGCAGCATGTGACAACATAGAACGGACCTTCTCCTGTATGGTCCTGTTCATCCTCTCTGCTGTCCCGTTTTGTGGAGGATCATAAGGAGTAGAGAGCTCCCTCTTGATGCCTTTAGCATCACAAAAGTCCTGAAACTGTTTGGACGTATACTCTCCACCATTGTCGGAACGCAGAGCCTTCAGTGTTTTGCCAGTTTGATTCTCAACATGAGCAACAAACTTCTGAAACACTGAGAATGTATCACTCTTCAAACGAAGAGGATAGACCCACACCTTGCGTGTGGCATCATCAATAAAAGACAAAATATTTTGCCCCTCCCAAAGAAAGCTGAGGCATCTCACATACATCTGTATGCACAAGCTCTAACTGAGTATCTTTCTGTCCAAGAGCTTTCTTGTGGGGGCACTGTAGTTGCCTACCATATATACAATGCTCACAAAACTGAAAACTTGAAAACTTTAGAGAAGGCAAGTAACCCAAACGAGACAATTGCTCCATTCCCTTGACACTCATGTGTCCCAACCGGCTATGCCACAGAAATTTCCGGCAGCTCGGTTGCATTTACATTAGCATGGTGACAAACACCTGCATGCATAAAGTAAAGAGTGTCCACCTTAGGGCCTCTGGCAACAACCAGTGAGCCCTTACTAATCTTCCACTTTCCACTACCAAATGTGGTAACATAATCAGCATCATCAAGCTGTCCAGTAGAAAGCAGATTCTTCTTGATCTCAGGCACATGCCTGACATCATGGAGCATAAGCTGTGAGCCATCTGAAAATACAAGCCTCACATCACCTCTGCCAAGAATCTTGCATGCATGGTTATCACCCAAATAAACCACTCCTTCATTGCCAGCAGTGTATCTGACAAACAAGTCTCTGCAACCTGTGACATGAAAGGAGGCACCTGAATCAATGATCCATGAGTGCATACCATGACCACCTGTAAGAAGTGAATGGGCATCAAGTGAAGAAGTAAATAGGACCTCATCCTCACTGCCACCTGCATGTGACACATTGATTTCTTCGATCTTGACTCCACTTTTGCCCTTTGGCTTTACATCTTTGGCTTCATCCTTCTCTTTGTCTTTGCCTTTTCCCTTTTCCTTTTGATCATTTTTCCATTTGTAGCATTGCTTTTTGATGTGTCCCTTCTTGCCACAATAATGGCATTCCAAATCCTTTTTGGAGCGAGACTTGCTCCTTCCCCTTTCTTGGCTTTTCCCCCTTTGCTGGGATCTCCCACGTGCATTCATTGCATTGGACTTTCCAACAGAGTTGTTTTTCCTGTTCATCTCTTCTTGAAGAAGAGCACCCTCAACATCTGCATATGACAGCATAGCATTCGAATTGCTAGTGGCTGTCCTGAATGTGTCCCAACTCTCTGGCAAAGTGCATAACAAAAAAGTGGCTTTGAACTCATCGTCCATTGCCAACTTTTGATTGATGACCTGGCTGACAATACCATTAAACTCATTTAGATGGGCTGTCATAGAAGCCCCTTCCTTCATCTGAAGACCTATGAGTTTCTTCAACCAATACACTTTGCTTGAGGCACTTTGTTGGGCATACAAGTCCTGCAATCTCTGCCACATTCCCCAAGCTGTCTTCTCTTCACGAATGCTGAAAAGTAATGAGTCTGACACAGACAACATGATAGTAGATCTTGCCAGCTCATCCATATCTTCCCACTCTTCAGCAGTAAGAGAAGCGGGCATCACACCCCTTTCTTTGATAGGCTTGTGTTGCTTTTTCTGGAGCAACACATTGTAGCATTGGGTTTGCCAAATATCATAATTATGCGAGCCTTCAAGCTTCTTGATGTGAAGCAATGAAGAGCTCTCACCTGTGGTTGCCATAGCAATATGCAACCTTTAATGCCTGACTCCCTGCAAATGTGCAAACACTGCACCCAAGATGTGCAAACATTGCACCCAAAGCACACAAAGTGCTCACAAATGTTCTCCCACTGCGGAAGCACAAATGCAACTTTTCTCCCACTTTATGTGATGAAAACACCAAAATCTGGTTGCTGCAGATTTTGGACAGCACCTTAAATGTGCTCTTTTGCCCTTCCAAAGTACTGTACAGCAGTACCAAGTGCTCACCAATGATGTACCAAACCTGTACCGGCGATTTCAGCAGCTGAAATTGAACCTTTTGGTCACTCAAAATAGTGTACAGCCATGCCAAAACATGCACAAAGCTGTGCCAAATCTGTACCAGCAGGTACAGTAGCAATAAATGCTCTCCTGGCTGTCCAAATGAGTGAAAAATCAGACTTTTACAGTCCTGTACACTGCATACAACAGTTCCGAACAGAAATTGGACAAAAGCCCCTTGACTGCAAGCTGATTTTTGAGGATTCAAGGCATAAATGTCTTGCCTGCTGCTTTGCCAAGCTCAACAAGCATACAAACTTGAAAAGCCCCTTGATTTAAGATCAATTTCTGATCATACATGGTACATTGACGCACATGAAGGCATCCAGAGTGTTCACGATGCTTCCCCCTGGCCACATATACATCCAATACATGAAAGCCCCTTGATTTACAGGCACATTGAGTGCTTGTAAGGCATCAGCACATTATCCACAGCATCAAATGCGATCGCCTGCATGCAAATCAACCAAATCGGCACAAAAGCTCCTTGATTTGCACTGCAATTTGCTGCCTTCGCTCAAGCCTGCTTTCGCCTAGCGCATCTACGCCCAGCGCTTGTTCGCTCAACGCCAGGCGCTTCAGTTTCGCCCAGCGCTACACGCCTTTGTTGCAGTAGGCGCCTGACACGCCTTGTGGCCACCAACGCTACACGCTCACCGCACTGTCTCTGCCGGCTTGTGTCAAGTCGTCCTTCGCTTCACCCACAGTTGTACGACAGTTCTCACTGTCTTGCAGCGCATGTGCTCCTTGCTGAGCACCGAAAGCTCCAAGCAATCTCTTCTGCTCGTGCCAAGCTCAAGGCTCCATAGCCGAGCTTCTTCTTCTTCGCGATGAAGATGACCCGCACACCCGCACACCCGCTCTGATACCAGTTGATGGGGAGAAAACAGAATTAGGGTTATGTTCATGTGAGAGACATACACAGAGAAGCAAGGGAGAGAGAGAGAGAGAGTTGTGGGGATAAGTCAACTCATCAATAGCATGAGTGTGTGACTCCCCTATCACACATGTATATTGCACTAGTACACATAGTGCACTTAGTACATTAAAAGTACTAAGTGTACTATGTACTATAACTTATGGGCTTGTACACACTATAAGGGTGGGCATAACGCCTTTACCCCAACACAATGGAGCTCCATCTGGATCCATTGGGTGAGAATCCACAATCAATGTGTGTCTCAAGACCTCATAAGTGTCCTTTTCATGAGGGTTTAGAGACCTCGTATAGTTGTCCTTTTCATGTGGGTTTAGAGTCCTAAACCACTGGCATCTTGAATGAACATAACATTGGTGGGATGAGATTCAATCCTTCCCATTCTCTAAATAATGCTTAGATTGTAGAATATATTAAGATATATCTTTATATGCATTTTTATTAATAGATAATTCTCTATATATATGTAATAGGGTTTGACATATGTATATACTTATCAATGTAACACGTGTAAAAATTTATATTTACACACACCCAAAGAATAATAAAATGCTACATTTTTCCCTTAACAACTAAAGAATTCATTGCATAGCCCAACCAAAACCTTTGGCATCACGTCCACCATCACAACCTTGTAGTTTAATGACATGCCTACTCATTGAATTATACAGCCGGCCTACTCGTTGAGGACTACTCCTTGAATTATACAACTGGCCTACTTGTTGAGAACCGGCCATTTTGGATACCTAACTAACCGAAGTTGAGACACTTGTCCCACACACTCTATCGGTTTACATTGCTCTCTCTACACACACAAGTGCTCTCCATCTCTCTCCATCTCCATCTTAGGCGAAGGTAGGGCAATGATGGTGGAGTGGGGCTGGGCACTCAAGACAGAGGGGGGTTGGCGCACTCAAGGTGAAGGTGAGGCGGGGTGGGGCAGGGCAGGGCAGAGGCGGGGCACTCAAGGCGAAGGTGGGGTGGTGCGGTGCGTGGGGCGGGGCGGGGCAGCAGGGCAGGGCAGAGGTGGGGCATGACTTTTCAAGAGATGTGGGACAGACAAGGTATGTGTGCAGAGGGGGCATTGCATGTGTGTTCAGGGGGTATAAAAAATACATCCCAAGACGCACAGCCTATTATGGGGTGCTTGGGGGGTAATTTTTCATACCCTAGCTCATTAATCTCAACTATTGATCTGCATTTACCTCAATTATGGGCACAAGCTTTGGGATTTTATTTAAAGATATATATATATATATATATTATATATATAATATATATATATATATATATATATATATTGGACGAGCTTTGCATCATAAACCTCAAATAGTTTTGTCTAGCTTTTGCAACTTATGGAATGGATATCTAATGCTTTTTGAAAGAACTTTGCATCAAAAATCTTAAATGGTTTTGTCTAGCCTTTGCAACTTATGCAATGGATATCTAGTGATTTTTGCACACTTAAAGTGACTACTTAAATGCTTTCTACAAATCTTAACATGATGTCTTTCTTCAATGCTTTGAACTTTAAATTATTTAGTAGAGTTTTTGCCATTTTAGAAGGATTAATGACGAGTCATGATGATTTTCTTAAGAAATATCAATCTTCACTTGGTCCAAGTGCACCAATTACCTTCAATTGCAGAACAAAATATGTTTTCAATCGAAAAACATATCTATAAGAACAAGCTAATTATTAATTGAAATTACCGAGTCAACATAGTTTTATAAAAAACTTAAATCAAAACAAATTTTAAAACAAACATAGTTTTGGTGAGCTTGTTGTTTGAGGGCTTGAATGGTGGTCAAGGGTATGAAAAATACCCCTCGAGCACCAATAGTAGGCAACGTGTTGATGCACTACCTACAATTATGGGTGCTTGGGGGGTATTTTTTATACCCCCTGAGCACCATGTTGTTTAGGCTCTCCAATAAGCTCACCAAAAGTATGTTTTTCTATTTTTCATTTGTGCATGTTTTGTACATGGAGTTGGGGCTGCTCTTGTGCATATTTGTACCCATATTCTTACTATAATTTTAGGGCACTATGTCTAATGACACTATAATTTCAGAAGTTGGTGTTATAACACCACTTGTACTCGATCCATCCATGCCTCATATCATATCTCCAGAATTTCATGGAGGCATAGAAGCAAGCATATAGAAAATACACACATGATCTACACAAAGTTTCATGAATCAAAGTGGCATAAAAATGCTCTTGTGAGCTAAAAATAGGCATATAAACAATCTAAAGTAGGTTATCCTTTTGAACCCAAGCTCTTGTGGTATAATTTTGGAATCTTACATTTTCTAGACTTGGAAATCTTTGTATTTCTTTTGCTCTGATACTAAACTTGTTGCAACTTCCATCGTTGATGCAATCTATGATCCATATGCTAGAAACACCAAAACAAGAAAGTTTTGCATATATGACTCCAGTTCAAATTAGATGTAATTTTATAGCTATTAGGGAAGGTTTGAGCTTCTTTACATTTTGTATGATGGTTGATTTTTGACCATTCTTCCATTTATCTTGTGCGTATGTTTTGGCATATACATATGTTTTATATCATTCTGGAATGTACACTTAGTTTTGAACTTGCACTTTTAGGACTTGATCCCATTGGTCAATCATTATGGAATCTGTGTCAATGTTTTGCATGACATGTTAGAAAATGTGTGGAAACATGTCAATCATTGTGGGTAGTCTAGAGATAGTGCGCATGCATTTATATATATATGTGAATTTTGTTTACATGTATCAAAGGTTGTGTGAATAGATAGTGAGTGAAGGTAAGGAGTGTGGAGGTTATGATTAGTGATAATGTAAATGAAGGTTAATTAGGATAAAGGTATTATTATGGCTTGATTATGAATTAATGATACTTGTTGAGAGTGGGAGATGTGACATATGGTGGTTTGTGGTTGAAATGTTTAATGTTGCCTATTTATGGCTTGTCTTAATGTTTCAGGATGTCAAGAAGGAGGGGTAGAAAAGTGCCAGTGGTTCATCCCCCAAAGCCCCAAAGAGGAAAGAATTAAGGTCCTTCCTCAGAGTCATCAAATAGGTTTGGTTAATGAGATCACAGAGCAAGAGACCAAGGACACATGTGAACAAGGAACATCCTCTGTGTCCATCGATGAGAATGCAATTGTTGAAGGAGAACATGAGGTGGAAATATAGGACTCTGATGTGCATGTTGAAGGTGGTGGTGATGTGATTGGAAATCGTAGAGTACTGGATTCAAACTGATGTCGATGTATCCCATTATGTTGGCTTATTCCATACACAAGGGTGCATGGACTGTGTGAGGATGTGGCTGCACTTAAAAGTGCTTTTCTGGTGGAGGGTTACCTCATTGAAAAACAATCCTTCATAGTGTCAATTTGTAAAAGTAACGGTGAAGAGGTTGTTGTGATAGATAACATTATGATTTGAAAATTCATGGTTTCTCATTTGGAGGGAGGTAGTGTCGGTGGTCAATTTGACAAACAAGACAGTCACTACTAGTTGGAAGTAAATCTGTCAATGGGTTCAGAACTCACAAGCTCACAGATTGATCAGAGAATGCACATAGAAAATATAGAAGCTCACTTTTCCACTCGCTCACTCAGACAGTACACAATAAATAATTTTCAAGCACTTTGTATTATTGTGCTCCTTAAACTTGTACAATGCTACTGTGCTAAAAACTATCTCTGTGTCCCGACTGTTCTCTCTATCCCTCTATATCTCCATCTCGTAATAACTGCTTCCTACTTTACTATCTTGGAAGGACCCTCTTCTTGTCCTATCCTACCATTCCCCTTACTGTTACATCCTGTTATTAGACTGCTACAATAGTATACATATGATTACAATAAGCGCGCATGTGCGCTGCCGTCTGTGCACTAGTGCTGTGTTACTATCGGCCTATTTTCTGCACTAGTTCTTCAGGTTCCACCAATCTGTAGCTTTTATTGGATAGTCAACATGTGGCACGCCCAGTGGCTCTGTGCCAGCAGCCTCACAGGTTGATCGGAATGATTGATGGATGGGTGGGGGTGGCTTAGTGTGGTTGGGACTGGAACCACCCTTTATTCTTCTACCAGTTCCTATCTGGTTCCTGAGAATCACAACCTAAGTCTCCCCTACTATCACGAGGCTGAATTGTATCAAAAACTCTATTTGCATCAGCATGTACATCTTGGTAATTTAAAGAATGAAAGAATAATTTTGCAGATATGTGTATTTGCGGGTTGGATTCTAGTTGCTACAAGGCCTCTCCATCTTCATCATGGATATCTAGTTTAGCTTCAAACTCATCTTGCCCCGTATAGCAGCTACCATCATCATTAAGGATCCGCTGATGAAGATCCGGGGGTTTGGGATGTGGACTTTTCCTCTGGTTTATATTTGTTGAGAAATTCATTTAGCTTGTAGGGGTTTATAGGGAGGTCCCATCCCTCTTCCTCGTACTAATGTTTGAACTTAGAAAGCGTGTATGCAACATATTCCAGATTTTATGCTCTGGCCTACATTTGCTCTATTGCTTGTGCCTGTTATCTTTGTTTTGCCTCCTGTAGGTTCACAAGCCTGCTAACGAAGAATGTTTAGTTGATTGGATGTGGCAACTTGCAGAGTCGATGATTTCAACTGCTGCTTGATTGTCAGAGCAGCTCTTTGTGCAGCTTCTATTGTTTTCTTTGCTCTTGCATTAGCTCTATTCGTACACATTGCAGCTCCAGTTCTGCTTGACTTGCTTTGGCTAGCCTCGTGTCCCTTAGCTGAATTTCCTTGTGTAGCTCTACCAGTTTTTTCTTGACTGACTTTGTCAGTAGAGCTGATCCGGTTTTTCCTGTTGCTTGTTGCTGGCTTCTTTGATGGCTTTCAACTCCTATTGGGGTTTTTGTAACTTGGAGTTCAGCTTGGAGTTTTCTTCTTTTAAACTGTGCAACTACTTCAACTTTTTTGCATTGATGGTTTCCTGCTGCTCTGTTGCTACATCTGACTTCTGTGGGGACCTTGTTTTTGGGGAGGTTTTCTTCTCTGTAGCTTGCTCCTCTAGCAGAATTAGCTTTGCTTATTGTTTGTCTAGCTTTGCATAAGTCTGTGTGAGTGCCTTGTCTTTGTTATATTGAACGCCTCTTCTAGCTCTAGCATGACAGTCTATCTGTCTGACCCTCCAACTCTGCCTCTAGCTCTTTCTTTGTCTTGAGGTGGAATTAGTGGTAACAACAGATGGCATGTGGGAGTTAGTAGTACCATGTATTCTTTCAGTAGAAGCTGTAAATTGTCCTCCCAACATGCTTTTTGAGAGGTTGACATGTCCTCTTCCCACTGCGCCATTAATTCCACTAGCATTTGGACTATAGGGATGTCTTCCTCAGCTTCCATGGCCTCCTGTATCCATAGCTTACCTTTTGCAGGTAGCACGGTCCAGAATGCAGGTTGCTTTGTCAGCTGTTGTGACTAAGCTGCCTGATTCCCCTGATGCAGATTGCTTTGGATCTGGTTGTTTGTTGCTTGGAGTTTGGAGACCACCATTTCCAACTCATCCCCTCTCCTCCGCAAACCTTTTACTTCCTCCTGCTATTTTTCCTGCTATTTTTCAATGGTGTCTTGCTGTGGTGTTGTGCTATCGTATCAAGTTCTCTGTAGTAGCTTGTTTATTGTGTTGCTGGACATGAGCTGACAGCCTACTAAACTTGCCCTTCCACTTTATCTACCCCCTGGCTAGTCTCTCCTCATTCTCCAGCTTGTCCATGACACAGTTTGCTATGTATTGTGATGCTCTGAGAATGTTCTGATTGGTTGGGTCAATTGTCTACATCATCTTGTTGGCTTGTCACGTGTTGATGATGTTGGTGATTGTTGGATTTCCCATGTGTTATCACTGCTGTTGTTTTTTCTCTTCCAGGGGACAATCCACTTATCACCAGATTTTTGCCTATGTCTTCAAGTTGTTGCTTCTACTGCTCCTTATTTTCTTGGGAAACCTTTTGCTTCTTTGGCTTGAGAGTGGTGATGTGCTAAGTACAAGCAAATTTCCTTTTGTGAGGGTTTGTTTTGCTGGAGGCAGCTTCCCGAGTCTTCTTTTGAGCTTCACTTGAGGCTGCTTCTGCGTCACCCTTGTTTGCTTGTTCACGTTTGGCAGATTTGGCTTCAAGGCATTTTTTCTCTACCTCCTCTGCCAGCTTTTGCCTCTTAGATTTCTCCTCTTGCCTCTTCATGGCTTCTTCCTCTACCTGCTTCTTCAATCTCTCCCCTTTGCAATTGAGTCATCCTATTGTGCCAAAGCTCTTAAGTGACCAGTCGTCTTTGTGTGACCTGATAGCCTAAGCTTTTGAACTTGTTGCTGCATGTTCTTGGTCCCCACTGTTGCCCAATTCACCTTCTGTCCATGTTCTATTGCCAACAACCTATAGTTGGTTTTGCTTATGTTGTTGTTCTTGGCAAGCACACAGCTCATATCCAGATAAAATGTGAATTTCTTTTGCTTGTTTGTATCAGAACAAGTGGTGATAGAGTATTCCTTCTCGACTTTGGAGAGCTCCTCCTCGATGTCCACATCATAATAAGAGTCAGCATTGGTGATGCCTTTAGTAGGAAGATTGAATGCTTTGGCTATGTTTTCTAGTGTGACCGCGGCACTGCCTTACGACCTTCCTTCTTCATTGTTTTGTTCTTCGTCATCTCTGCTAGCTGCACCTTTGCTTCTATGTTTTCCTACAGACTTGTCTAGTTCTTTGTTGCAAAGTTGTATAGTCCGACCTTCTGCAACCACCTTCTGCAGCCACTCGTCCTGAAATATAGGTTCCAACATGGCGTTGCAAGGATCAAACTCCACTTGCTTACTGCTGTTAGCCATGGCTGATTGTAGTTGTGGAGGTTTGCAAGAAGGGGGAAAGATAAGTGATAGGTGAGAGAGCTCGAGATAGCAAGGGAACGTGAAGGAGTGAGAGAGCAAGTCGTGAATAATTCAAGGAGAGAGAGGGTATTTGGAGTGGGGTTTGGTTGTAGTAGGGTTTCTCGATTAGGGCTACAATATCCGGTCTTTTACTCCTTACCATGATGATTTTCCCAAAAGCGAGGTAACTGTCCAAAAATGTCATGATTTCCACCTGTGTTTGAATAATTTGGTGTGCCACATTTACACCTCTTTGCTTTTCATCATGCATTCTCTCTCCATTTGATGTTACATGTTGAAGTGTGGCGCACGTGTCTTCATTTGTTGCATTGTATATAGATAGGGATTGTTACCACCATGCAGTGTTCCGTTGTTTCTACCTCTCCTCCTAACATGTTGGTTGCTGCTCTTTTTCATTTCTTTCTCTGTAGGACCCGAGTCTGAATCCATTTAAGAGCTTGGGGAGTATTTCACCACTTAGTGTTAAGACACATGAATGTGCCTAAGCTTAATTGTTCAGCTATCTGATAGGGACTCATCCAACAAATTTGAGCTTACGTGGGTGTGGTCCGAGCTTTGAATTGAACAGTAATACTTTGTCTCTCTCCTGAAAGATCTTATGCTTTTTGTTCCTATCTACCCATTGTTAAGGATTGGAGAAGCACGAAGATGCAACCAATGAAGCCAATGTAATGAAACTCTCCACATCACTTTGCAATACACCTTCTATTTCTAGCATACTAGTGATGTGTGAGGGTACTCTGGTATATGGAGGAGAGACTAGGGGGAGCATATCTTGAACTCACTATGTCGTGACTACCATCCATTGATTAAAAAAAGGGACGTTTCACGCCTTAAGTGGTTCACGGTTCATGCCTTAAGTGGTTCACGGTTCATGCCTTAAGGTTTCACGCCAAAAAAGAAAATAATCCGTGAGCCACCTGTTTCATGTCTTGAACTGTACCTGTTGTTTCACGTCATGAAACAGCCTTCGGGGGGCGGAAAGAAAATTTAAATTTTATAAAATCCATGAAGTCATTTTCATGTCATGAACTGCACTATGCTGGTTCATGTCGTGAAAGGGATTCTGTCGGTAAATAATAATAATAATAATAAAATCAACGTTTCACACCTTAAGTGGTTCACGATTCACGCCTTAAGGTCTCATGCCCCCAAAAAAAATCAGTGAGCCATGTGTTTCTTGTCGTGAACTGTACTTGTTGTTTCACACCATGAAACAGCCCCCATGGAAGAAAAAAAATCAAATCTTATATTCGTGAAGTTTGTTTTACGTCGTGAACTGCACCTTGTTGGTTCACGTGGTGAAAGGGAGACTGTCTCAGCAAAATAAAAAATAAAAAATAAAAAAATCTACATTTCACGTCTTAAGTAGTTCACGCCTTAAGGTTTCATGCCTTAAGGTCTCACGCCCAAAAAAAATTTTAAAAAATCCATGAGCCACTAATTATCTAACGAAATTCATGCGTGTGTTTGTACATGACTTTAGTGTCTTCGTCGAGAAGTGTGTGGAGCATCTACATCAACTACGCCTATGCTTAGAAAGATGCACGCAAACTAAGCTGAAGATGAACCCAATGAAGTGTGTGTTTGCTAGGAGGGGTGGAACACTACTTGGACACATAGTGTCCAAAGACAGAATTGCTATCGATCCGGCCAAAGTCAAAATGATAAGCAAGCTGAGTCCACCGCAAAACGTAAAGGAGCTCAATAGATTCTTGGACCAAATTAAATGGCACTCTTAGGTACCTTGCCAATCCACTATACAGCCTCACAAAGAAGGGGGCATAATTCCTCTAGTCATAAGAGCACAAGGGGGCCTTCAGAAGTCTTAAAAATTTGCTTTTGCTAGTGCATAGATAATCCAACCACCAGAATGGGACAAGACATTCCATGTGTTCATGGATGCATCGAACATAGCAATCACAAGTGTGTTGATGCAGTAGACAGAAGAAGGGTGTATAGGCCTATTTATTATGCTAGTCAAATGCTAAGAAAAATTACAGCGCCACTGAAAAGGAGGCCCTGGGACTAATTTACTCGATCAATAAATTCTGCCATCATCTACTGGTTAATCACTTTGTAGGTCATGTAGATCATCAGGCCCTACTGTATGTGGTAAATAAGCCATATCTGACTAGAAAGGGAGGCCCTGGGACTAATTTACTCGGTCAATAAATTCTACCATTATCTACTGGTTAATCACTTTGTATTGCATGTAGATCATCAGGCCCTACTGTATTTGGTAAATAAGCCATATTTGACTAGAAAGTTGGCAAGAAGGTGGATTCTTTTATTGCAAGAATTTTAGTTCACCATCGTGCAAACTCTTTGAAAATAGAATGCAGTAGCGGATTTCCTTAGCATAATAGACATAAGAGATTAGCCTACATGTGTGGTTGATCGGTTCCCAGATGAAAGCATATTTGTTGTTCAATTTGTACCTATGGAAAGAAATTGGTACTTTAACATGCTTCAGTTTATCACAGAAGGAACATTACCTGCTCACATGGGCAGAGATCAACGGATGAAATTGGCTCTCAGAAGCAGGAATTACCTTGAAGTTGCAAGAGTCCTATACAAAAAAGGCATAGACCAAGTTGTCCGCAGATGTGTGGCAAACCATGAACAAACAACCGTGTTGATAGAAGCACATGAAGGAGCATCAGGTGGGCACTACTCTGGAGAAATAACGGGCAGGAAAGCTTATGGTGGCCCATAGTACTTAAAGATGCATGGGATTATGTCAGTTAGTGAGATGTGTGTTAGAGGATCGAAAAACCAATCAACTATGCTGATGGAATGCCTCATCAGCTAGTCCTAGTGCTTGAACCCTTTCAAAAGTGAGGAATGGATTTTGTAGGACCATTTAAACCTCCAACAAGGAGGACCGGTAACGAATACATCCTCGTGGAAAAGCTGACTACTGCACTAAATGGGTGGAGGCAAAAGCCCTCAAGGATAATTCAGCGACACACAGGAGTAGCCAAATTCTTGTACGAGAACATCATGACGAGGTTTGGGTTTCAATTGAAGCTGGTAAGTGATCAAGGAGGACACTTTATCAATGAAGTGATTCAAAAGATGACTAAGCAGCACATGATCCTGCAGAAGAAATCAACTATTTACTATCTGTTGGCTGCACGCAATTGGCTCTGTAGGCGAATGGTCAAGCAAAGTCTACAAATCAGGTACTAAAGCAGATCCTCGCAAAAGACAATCAATCAGAATAGAACAGACTGGGATGAAAAGCTGCACTCTACACTATGGGCATTTTGCACAGCATATAAGGTAAGCACTGGATTCACCCCATTGTCTTTAGTCTATGTCTTAGAGGAATATGTTGTCCCCATGCATGGGTGGCAGACATCAGGCTTTGTCTCAGAGAGTGTTATGAAGGCAGCATTAACAAGAGATGCTTGTGGTGTGCAGGCTAGTAACTTTTTGAGCTCTCAGTGTCGGATTCTCTTTTATCATTGTGGACCTTCAAGGTAATTATTGTCCATGAAGCATAGTTTAGCTTGGGTGGTAACAATTCATTCACATTCAAGAATTAAATACTTTTAACACACATACTCAAGCACAAATAACTTGTAATTCGGGGAGTTAATTTACATATAGATTACCTCAAACATGGCATATTCATGTCCTTTGTGAAGGGAATCCACTCATAATGAGTTTGTGGTGTAGATTGGCCCAACAAATCTGCAGAAGATGAGATTATATTGCATGTTGGCCTCACAAGTTGGCCTAACAAGTCCACACAGGATGAGAATATAATGCATGTTGGCCTAAAAAATTCACAAGTTGGCCTAGCAAGTCCACACAGGATGAGAATATAATGCATGTTGGCCTAACAAATCCCACAGATCAAAGGTCATGAGGTTGTGTTTATGCCACGCATGTAAAGTTGAGCTTAAAATGATTTTTTTGAGCTGTTAAGTCTTGGAAGCTTTAGGTCGGGTTCATGTAGCAATGGGTGTTTCAACTCTTGTCAGGTATCCTCCTCCTCTTGAAAAAGCACTATGAAAATGTGTTTAGGGGTGGTGTCTAGGGTGACCAGTTGCATGGATTAATTAATTGTATACCATGCATTATCCATCTAGATTCCAACAAGGATGATTCATTCATTAAGTGTTTTCGGATGAGTTTTATACAACTTACGTGTCATGGTTCTACTCACTTTGAGTATGGTTCGTTTGAAATGGCCCAAGGTTTTAATCAATTATCCACCACCAGCATCTAGCACATCATAATCTAGTAGAAGGTTTGTTTGAAATGGCCCAAGGTTTCAATTGGTTCTCCACTAGGATCTAGCACATCATAATCTCTAGGGGTGATTTTTGGCTTGCCCAAGGTTTCAATTGGTTCTCTACTAGCATCTAGCACATCATAATCTCTAGGAATGATTTTTGGCTTGCCCAAAGATATAAGCTTTTAAGGACATGATATTGAGACTAGTGTCATGGAAAACTAACACCCTTTTTCGTTCACCATTCTTCCCCCACTGGAATGTCTAGCCATACCTTAAGAGGTGTTTCAAGAGAATGTATCAAGTTTGGAGTTTCATATGCATTTTCAAGGAGTTGGTCATCATCACGACTCTCAGCATTGTCAAGTGTTCCCAATGTGTATAATGGTAGGTGTTTCAAGAGAATGTATCAAGTTTGGAGTTTCATATGCATTTTCAAGGAGTTGGTCATCATTCACGACTCTCAACATTGTCAAGTGTTCCCAATGTGTATAATGGTATCATATCGTAGGTCCATTATACATCCGTATTAAGTATTGTTTCAAGAGAATGTATTGAGTTTGGAGTTTCATGTGTATGTTGTCAGGGAATTGATTCATTGTGTTGAGTTCTTTATCATGACTCTCAACCTTCCCAATGTGTATAACGGTACCCAAGGTCCATTATACATCCTTATGAGACTTGTTTGGAGGCTTGTATTATTGAGATATTGAGATTAACTAGTGCTGTAGACATTGATGGCTTGCTTGGGTGATAGCTTTTACACTTATGCCATTGGCACGATTATTGAGATTATGTGTGATATCAGGCTATGTGATAGAAACTTTAGAGTACTACAGTTATGGCATAGTTATATTGCCCACTCATGTAGTCGGATTCACACTATAGGTCAACCATTGTATGTTATAATAGGAGAGGACTTTCCCTTATAATATGTATTGTTATCTCTTTAGTTTATGGTTATAGAGAAGAGAAGAAAAAACAAATTTAGCCTCCATCTCTCTCTCTCTCTCTCTCTCTCTCTCTCTCTCTCTCTCGTGTGTGTGTGTGTGTGTGTGTGTTTTCTTACAAGAAAGGAACTCAAGCTCTGCCTCTCCCCTACATTCTCTTTATGGTATCAGAGCTCCGATTCTCATGTGAGAGCTAAGGAGGCAATCAACAAGAGGCAAGAAAAAGACAGTGTTCACTTAAAAGTCTATTACGTGTGATCATTATTTGGGGTTTTTAAAACCAAGATTTTGAGAAAAATGTATAGAAATATACTTACATAAGGGGGTTTTAAATGGCATTAAAAACTTGTAATTTTATAAAGAAAAAGGGGTCATTTTATTAAGTCAAAATTCATTAAAAAAAAAGAGTATTTTTTAATACCATTTGAACACACGTTGTATATAGGTGTTGTGGGGTCGTGGTGATCCTTTTGAGCCATGGGGTTGCTTAGCAGTGCCCTAGAAGTGTGTGCATGGTACTCTTTGATGTTTATCACCATGGGCTGCTCTTCTTCGATGGAAAAAAGATGGGTAGGGGCATTGCACATGGGCAAGGTGTTACTTCTTGGGGTCCACAAGCTCTTTCAACGTTTTTAAGGTGGTGTTAGCACAGGAGTGGAGGTGGAAGACACTACTCTGTATTCTTGCTTAAGCTTAGCATCACGGGCTTAGCTTTGGGTCTCCACACCCATTTAGATTTGACATTTGAGGGTGCATTTTGCGCGGGTCCAAGACATGGTTTTCTTTTATTTTGGCATGTAGAGGTGGACTTGTGTGTTGGTTGGGATCCAACGAGACATCGATTTCTAGGGTGGTACTAGGTACCGAGAACATTGCTTAGATATTTTGGGCTTTTGGGGTCATGTGGATGGTGAGATTTTTGGGACCCAAATATATGGGTTCCCTTCATAGGAATCCTTAAGCTTTTAATAACTTGATGGAAATCCAATAGGGCTCATGGTTTGGGTAAAGCTCTATTACTTGTGGCACCTTGGCAGATCACTCACAGTTGGGCTTTGGGCCAAATGGTGGGGCTATTAGGTCCTTGCATGGGCAGTATCGTACATCCCCTGGCTAGCTAGGGAAAGTACTACGGGGTTTGGGTAAAACTCTGTTGCTTGTGGTGCCTTGGCAAATCTCCACTCATGGTTGGAATTTGGGCCAAATGGTGGTCCTTGCATGGGCCGTATCGTACTTTCCCTGGCTAGCTAGTGTAGTCTTGGGTACCCATACTTTCTTGGTGGACCTCCCTAAAGGGTGGAGGTTAAGGTTTGGGAGGTAGTGTTCATCTTTATTAGCAAGGTTTTAGATCTTCATAATGGTTTGAAGGTGTAGCCAAAGGCGGTGAGGTAAGAGGACTATTGAGTGTCAGGGGTTACTTGAGGTGGTGGCTCATAAGTGGAGGACAAGGCTTAGGATGTTGGTAAGTTTGGGGTGCCCTCATCCACTACTAGGAGTACAATAACCATTCCAAAGGGGAGCTCGAGCATCATAGTTATTCTTTGCCAATAACTGACGATGCAATCTGGTTGTGTCCATCCCCTCTCAAGAATGATTCTCTTTAAATGTACCTACAAGGGTCACATAAACTTACAGGATATGCAAGTTTAGATCCAATTAGAAACTTCGCTTCGAGTCGGCAAGCTCTAAGAGGGGCTCATATTCGTGGTCCTGATCTTCACCATCCCATATCTTGTTACAAGCTCTAGAGATGTTAATTGATGTGGTGTG
Organism: Cibotium barometz; assembly: GCF_041138505.1. Lineage (NCBI taxonomy): Eukaryota > Viridiplantae > Streptophyta > Polypodiopsida > Cyatheales > Cibotiaceae > Cibotium > Cibotium barometz. The sequence goes on along the minus strand of NC_141107.1, from coordinate 4,852,119 downwards.
AGATGTATGCTCTGTAAATATCAGTTGAAGTAGTCCCAGTAGCAGTAGTTGTGTTTGACTTAATGGCAATAATGCCTCACCCCATAGGATGAGAGTCTTTCTTGTTTTCAAGTTTATCTTCAAGTACTAGTTACCCTTGTGTTGGTTTCCCAATCGTAAAACCAACTTTGCTTCTCTCATGTAAGGTCTCCCAAGGATCATTGTGTATAACACTCTTCTTTGAAAATGCATCACCACAAATGTGCTTAGCCCAAAGGTCATAATTTTTACATCCTAAAGGACTTGTGCCTATGAGTGGTGGACTTCCCTAGGCCTCCCAGTAATCCTTGGTGATTATGTTGACACCAGCACATTAGAGAGACCATCATTCCTTTTATAAACAATAGGTAACAACACGTCGTTCATTTCATAGATTTTGAAGTAGTGTCCCGGCTTAATCATGGAAACTTTTGGTTGTCCTTTCACCTTAGGTATAGAAGGAGAGTGCTCAGTATGGCACAACTTATCCTCCTCTTCTTCAAGTTCAAGTTCAAATTCAATATGTGGGCTCTTACATTCCCATTCATCCAGTTGGATAAGTCTCCCAAAGTTGTTGAGAATTTCTATGTAAAAGAGAACTTATCACTTTTGAGGATAAGAAGGGTGTAAGGCATGCTATGTCCCTCGTACGATATTTGTGCTCACTGAGATGTGGGCTAGGACCTGCTAATAAGTAGGGTTTAAGGCTTGCTATGTCCCTCGTACAATATTTGTGCTCACTTAGCTCATACTCACTTAGAGGTGGGCTACCTACTAATATGTAGAGGATGTGCACTTATCTATCCCTAGGACATGGTGCCTCTGAGACGGGGGTCAAAATGAAGTCATCACCTATCACATATATTGTGGTTACTTTGATGAGCCATGGAAGGCCAACTTTCACCTCCCCACTCCATTGAATCTAGCCTAATCAGATTGGTTAAAAAGGCAAAGGCTCCAAAACTGGGTCTTTCATGGCCTCTTGAGAATGGTTACAGCCTTGGTTAAGACCTTTGGTAAGAGGCATTGAGGTTCCCTTTATTGGTACTATGATTAGCTCTAGGATGGGGTTAGGGATTGGCTCTGGCAAGGTCCGTGGTTTGTACTCGACCACTTGCTCTAACATTAGCCCTAGTTCAACCTGTACCTTTCTCACAAGCTCTTGGGCTTGTTTCATTCTCTCCTTCACCAACACCACGGGGTTGGGGTATTTCTTTGGAAGAATTTTGTAGTCAATCAATTTCTTACCTTGGGAAGAGCAGGTTTGAGTAGGAGATCGATGGCTATCTCCAGAAGGGAGGCAACTTTGAAGCTATTATCTAAACCACTTTCAATGGTCATGGCATCATTGCCCTTGAAAATTGATCGTGTGAGTTGTGTTTTAGCTGCTCTCTTAAAGGTCTTCTTCTTCTAAACCCCTGAGTCGTGTTTATTAGCCTTTTTAGGTGCTAATGAAGTCTTTAGGGCTTGTGCCTTTGGCTCTTGGGCTCCTAGATTTAAAGTTAAAGCTTGAGCTTTTTGCTTCTTTGTTGCCTTAGATGTCTCCTTTGGTAACTACCCTATGGAGCCTTGTGTGATAACATTAAGGGAGACTATATGAATAAGCATACCTTATACACTCAACAAGTTAAGAATCATCAAAGTTGTTGATGATCCTTCCATTGGGGTGATTGTCACTCTATTGGGATAATCCTTGAAATCATGTTCAAATTCACACTTATAACACATGTAATATGTGCCTCCATATGGAATGATATTGGGGTTTGGCCCTAGATTCGGGGATGGAGCTGGGGAACTAGGTACCGGTTCTATGAGGGCACCAACAACATAGAATGGGCCCTTAAAATGGAAACATTGAAGAGGTGCCTACATGCCATATTGTTGAGGTCTTTTACTCTTTATTACACCATGGCTTCAAATAGAGAGGTATAGTCAATGTGGTTGGGGATTGTTTTGGATATCCATATGAACAATATTGCTCATACATATGACTCATAGCTCTCCTATTCTGGACTCTCGGAGTCTACTAGGAATGTTACCGAGTATTGTTGTACCAGTGCGGTTCTAAGAGGAATTGGTTGGGTTGGGGTGGTAATACTAGAGGCAAGTATGGCATTGTGATAGTTTGTACATACCTCTTGATATAGGGTTATGATGAATGGGTACTGGATTATGCACTGTTGTTATGGGTCGTAGGTCTAGTGGTTACTTTAGAACTAGGAGCACATGTTCATTTCCTTGGTACCAACAATGAGCTCTATCATGGTTTTCCCGTGGCACTGACATTATCTAGGTCTTAGCATTGGACACTCCGTGCACATATGATTTCATACCAAACCATATCTCTCCATGGGAATAGATGTAGGTGTCCTATACTTTAGGTTCTACTTGGGCTAGCCTTGAGGTCGCCCCACTAGGGCTAGCCTTAAGGTTGCCTTTGGGGCTATCCATACCATTGTTGGCCTAAATGGTTTAGCAAATTCTCTACTAAGTTATCCATGCTCATGTCCTTAACTAGAACTCTAGTTGGTGTAGGTTGGGAACCCTTAGCTAATAATGAGGCTTTGGATAATGCATCCCCTATCTCTGTTGGTTTGGGTTGACAACTTCTACATCCTTGTCTTTGAGATTGTCTACTAGGTCTATTGCCTCACAGAGTATCACTCATCAAAGATGTAGTGCAGCCTCTTACTCTTAAGATCGATTATAAATCGATTGATGATGAGCGATAAGTTATCTAGTCTCATCTGGTCATTTGTTGTGGCAGGTGCTACATCTTTTTATGTGGAGATACGTGGTTCTAACAATATAGTCTTCCATTGTTTCTCCCTCCTCCTACTTAAGTTTATAGATCTATGCAACAGAGTTCCATTTGGCTCTACTGGGCGAGAATCAAATAAGAATCTCACTATGAAAGTGTGTCTTAAGACCTCGTAGTAGCTGGTCTTTTTAAGTGGGTTTAGTGACCTAAATTGAATGAGTAGATCTTGGCAGGATCATCAATCCCTCCCATGGCCTTACAAATTTAATCAAACTTCTTTAGGTACTAAATGGGATCACCAATTCTCCATCAAATTTGGTCATCATCCTTAAGATGTGAATTAGCTTGGTTTTGCCCAAATTTAAGCCTCTAGGTGTTAGGGTATAGAATCTCTTGTCCAATGGGGTTGGGCTACATAATTTCTGATCGCACTTGTCCTCGGCTAGTTGTCCTTGGCCAGATTAGCGTTGAAGCTACTATCTCACTGGGCTAAGGACACGTTCTATGAATGCCCTTATGGATCCCTTTATGGGGTTCTTTGTCTCTCATCAGCGGTATGCTCATGAGTTGCTTGAGGCCTTTGTGATGGAGAGCTGCAAGCCTATCACGTCACCGATGGACCCGAACACAAAGCTTACAGTGAATGATCCTTGTGAGCGAGTTGATGCCTCTCTGCATCGAAAGCTCGTTGGTTCATTGATTTGGTTGTTGAGAACACCAGATTAGACTTGAGTTTTCATGTGGGGCTGTTGAGATCGTTCATGCGCATATGCCTTTGAAGACTCATTGGGACGCAGGATTGCAGATCTTGTAGTATCTGCAAGGTACGAAGGATCTTGGACTCTTCTATGACACTGGAGGGGAAATAAAGATCGAGTCCCACTACAAGGCTAGAGTGACTCAGATTGGGGAGCAGATCCAGACACGAGGAGATCTACATCAGGCTATGGTTTTACCCTTGGCTCAGGAGATATTTCATGGAGCAGCAAGAGGCAGCTAACTATTGCCTTGTCGTCTACAGAGGAAGAGTAATGGGCTGCTTGTGGTGCTGTGCCTATGAGGTTATGTGGCTACAGAGGTCGCTTGGCGAGATTGGGTTTCCATAGAAGGAGCCCACAGTCATCCAATGCGATAACCAGAGCTGTATCGCTATTGCTCAGAACCCGATCTTCTATGCCCGAGCCAAGCACATAGAGATACAATATCACTTTGTTCTCGTGAGAAGATTTTGGTTGGTGGCATCTTTCTTGTTTATTGTTCGACGAAAGACAATGAAGTACATCACTTAGGACTTCATCCTAACTTACTACCACAAGCTCTTAAAGCGAGATCGCCATAAATACTTGTCACACCATTACGAGCGCCCGTCCAAGTTGTAGATTTGGACACCATTGCTTCATATCTTGAATGTATGACCTTTTGGTGTATCTACCTTGACGCCTTGATATAAGATAATGGCAGTAGCTCTTGTTAACCCTAGAAATGGATTAACACTAGAGATCTCCTTAGATCCTATATTATTGGAGATAGATTTATCATGGGATTTAGGTCACATAGGGGCATCATTGATGGAGATAGACCATGTTTATGAGGATGACCTTGGAGGCCTTGGGGATGCCATAGATGATGACTTAAGAGATGATACCATTTATCTTTCATGTGAGGATACCTCTTTATTTTTCAATGATGATTATGATAATGTTGATGATTATATTGATATTTTAGATCATCATACACACATAGAGGGTTTTGTTAGAATGCACAGCGAAAATGAAAGACAACTGTTGTAGAGAGAAAAATGCAGAATAGAGAGAGAGAGAGAGAGAGAGAGAGATCTCGAGAAGCTGTATAAATTCTACTATATACACTAGAAAATCCTGGATTGTGATACAAGAGAAGTGTGGGGGGCAAGGCCAATATGTATGGCCCCAGGCTACTGATCGGCCAGCCCAAAAACAGCCGATAAATAGGAGCTAGAGATGCTCACTAGCAAATAGACTAGTCGGCCAGGAAAAAGTCGATCAGCCAGCACACTGAGGAAGAAGTTGAGTAGTACCAGTCCAGCAATAGACACAGCCGACACATAGCTCTAGCAAAAATGAAAAAATACTATGGAGAGTGAGGAAAAATGGGAGAACACCTAAAATGGATGGGCACACCCACAATAGAGGCCCTAGTGTATACTATACATACACGAGATGACTGCTAACACCCCCTCCCCTCTCAACTCTTGGAAGTGAAATTAACCCCAGTGAGCTGGAGTGCTACTACCGGAGCATAGCCTGAGGTACAGACTTCATGAAGAGGTCTACCGAATATCTCTCATAATACAATATACTCTCCCATTATGTAATAGAGTCTTGCTCTTGCTAAACCTCTTGCTAATCTCTCTCTAATACATGGTAGTGAGTGATGTGAGGTGAGAGGAGGAACGAGTACCCGTAGTGCAACGCAACGGTGTGACAATGCTCATGGGAGGCACGGTGAAATTGCTTCTCAAGAAGTTGTAGAGCTTGGAGACCTCAAGGGTTATGAGCTCGGCCATTGGAAAGATCCTCACAAAACAGTCGCGGTTCACCAAGTAATCTCTTGTTGGATGTGTTTTAAGAGGGCTAGGGTGAGCCATAACATTTTTGGCACCACTGCCAAGGACCCATTACTTGGCTTTTTCCATCGTTTTTCTCTAATCTACGCATTACCCATTGCCCATTGTCTTGAATAATGGTTTTTCTTGAAAAAGATATGGATTTGAAGAAGATTTGTGTGTGATTTGGTGTAAAATAGGTCTCTTTTTTGTTTTGTAAAGAATGCCTTTTTGTTTAATTTTTAGCTTAAATTGTTGTTCTTGTTGTAGATAATGTTATTTTTAATGCTCCTAAGGCTTGCACATAGAGGTATTAGGTTTAGTTGCATCCATTGCATCAAACAATGCAATAGAATGTAATTTTTAGTGAATGTTAGCTCTCTTTAGAGTTAAACATAGAACTAGAATCATTAATTTTAGCTTAAATTGTGTGTTTTTTGTTGGAATTGTATGCATTAGAGTGTTAGCCAGCATTAAGAGTAGCTTAATCCTTCAAAAATTTCTCAAAACCATAAAAAAATCCTTGAAATCGACTAATTTCTCTTAATTGATTGGTTTTTATTATTAAGAGTAATTAATCCACTTCAAGAGGCAAAAAGATTAGAAAATGTGTTATTTAGGATCTAAATTGCTCATGTAAGTAATCAAAATTAGTGTTTTAAGAGCATCTAGATGCATCAAAACACCTAATTACATCAATTGGAGGAATTTGACTCTCTTTTGCTTAATTTTACCTTAAAAGTAGAGACCAAAATTAAGAGTCTCATTAATCTCTAATTATACATTAATTTATACATTAGTTGATGTACATAGCTTAGCAATGCCTTGCTCTATCCAATGATATGCTCAATTGTGTGAATTAATTAGTGATTTAGGGTTAATTAGATCTCTTTATTAGTCTAAAAGAGAGAAAGATTAGTGAAAGAATTAATCCTTGATTAATTTCTAATCAATTTTTTACATAGCTCATTAAGTCTATGAGCATTGAATGAGTCGATATGCATGAGTTGTCAAATTGTCCATTTTAGGGGTCATTTATGAGGGGTGTAAGGGGGTGTCATAAAAAGGTTGTCAAATTGTCCATTTTAGGGGTCATTTATGAGGGGTGTAAGGGGGTGTCATAAAAAGGTTGATTTTTTTTATTTACACTTACCTTTTCAAGAAAATTTCTATATCTCCCCATTTTAAATTTCAAAAAATATTCTCCCCAAACAAAGAAATTCGAATTTCCCACTAGACTCTAAATTTTTTATTTAAAAAAATCAGCATAACCACATGGCTCACGTCGTGAACCATTTCTGCACTCATGTCTTAAGGGTTCACGTTCCCAAAATTAAAAATTAAAAAAATAACATGAGCCATGTGGCTCACACCGTGAACCATTTTTGCACTCTCATGGCTTAAGGGTTCACGTCCCAAAAATATATATAAAAAATCCTCGTGAGCCGCGTGGCTCACAAGGATGTGAACCGTTTCTACACTCTCACGCCTTAAGGGTTCATGTTTCCAAAAAAAAATCTACATAAGCCACGTGGCTCACGCTATGAACCATTTCTGTACTTCACGTCCCAAAAAATTAAAAATTTGTGTGAGCCACGCGGCTCACCCCATGAACCAATTCTACACTCACGCCTTAAGGGTTCACGTCCTAAGAGTCCATGCCAAAAAAAAAACTCCGCGTGAGCCACGTGGCTCATGCCCTGAACCATTTCTGCACTCATGCCTTAAGCGTTCACGTTCCCAAAAAAATAAAATCAGCTCACGTCCTAAGCATTTCACGGCGTGAACACTTAAGTCTTTCATGTCGTGAAACAGTCCCCGTGTACTCTTTTTTTTAATAAAATTCGTGAAGTCTGTTTCATGCCATGAACTGCACCTAGCTGGCTCATGTCATGAGTGAAAGGCGTCTGTTGGCCCAAAAAAAAAAACTCTAGAAAATGGCCCTGTTTGGAGACTCGTATCTCCTAAACCGTGAGTCCGATGAACGTGCTCTAGTGCTTATCCGGAAAGCTGGCATCAAGCACTTTGAATTTGGTCTTCACCGTCTGGCAAAATTGATCGTTTTGGACTCTGATCAACAGCCTCAAAATTCGACCCGAAAATCGAGGCAAAAACAGCTCGAAAAGCACAAAATCGTTTAAAAAACAGCGTAAAAATGATGGTGAACCATATTCGGGCTACTTTTTGAGGGTCTAAATGACAAACTCACGAATGACTCAAAGAGACAAAGTTGTAGTACTCCAAAAATACTACAACTCTCTCATACAAAGTTTTTCCAAATTCCTTTTGAAACACCTTCAGAAATGGACTGCGAAATAGGAAAAATTTCTCCCAAAAAAATTCATCTTAAGACAATGATGGAAAAATAGGTTTTAGGACCTCCTCTTCCATCTGGGAAGCTACTAGCATGCACCCTTTTCAGAAAAATATATGTAAGGTCGTTCACGTGCATGTAGTGCCTAAGGTAATTAGGACAAATGAACACTCGTTTGACCCAACGAAGAGTATGCCAGGCCTCTTGAGGTTGTATAACGGGCTGTGAGAAAATCTAAAAAGCAAAACAAAAAAACATGTGCTTGCTCATTAAGGAGCAATTGACAGCGTCAAACATGGCAATAGAGGGACTACATGGGCCGACACTCTTACTGAACCCAATGGCTGATATCTTCGAGCCATTGAGATCCATGCCGCAAATGCACCTCCGAATACCATTCACCATGCCAACAACAAGCATGTCATCGGGTTTTACACCCCCTGTCACTCCACTAGGCTTTGGTCCTTTACCTAACATTTCATCAAATCCTATAGGTACCAACTCTTTCCAACCCTTGGATGCCCAAACCTTGGCTATATTGACTAGTCTAGGAAGGGAGGTTGCCCAAGGACTAAGTGAGTCCCTACCCTTGGATGCCCAAACCTTGGCTATATTGACTAGTCTAGGAAGGGAGGTTGCCCAAGGACTAAGTGAGTCCCTACCCACCACAAGTGCACTCACATACGGCCTCAGTGACTCATACAAAAATACGACCGTACAGATCTCCAAAATCATGGAAAAATACGACGAAACAACTGATTCTATTCAATTCATTCAAATGTTTGAACAAAGATGTGAAGCCTTTGGAAATCCAAACTGCCCCACAAAGGTACATGCGTTGAACCTATGCTTAGTGGGAAAGGCTAGTCGATGGTTCATCACATTGATGCCGACGATCAAGACAAACTTCAGAACCTTGAAGTCAGCCTTTATCCATGGATTTTCAAGACAAGGTAATCGGTGGAGTGCAGCAAGCGAACTATATTCAATTGAGCGTAAACCAAACGAAACCATTAGAGACTTTATCCTTTGGATAAAACTGTTAAACTCATGATGTGAATCATGGAAAAAAATAAACGATTCTCAATTGAAGAGATGTTTCATGATGGACTTAAAGAATAATAGCTTACACAACTTGATCATTGTATCCAATCCGAAAACATTCGATCAATGTTGTAAAGAAGCAATATGGTTAGATGACAACATAATGGAAGATGATCATGATACGAGATGTTCCTCATCTAAACCACACCACAAGTGAAGCAATGACTAAAGAACGATCAATTTCGGAATTGTCATTCTCTAAATTCTATGCAGCCTTACTTAAAAGCTTACAACCGACATCTCTAAGAGAGAATGAGATCCTTCAAAACCAAACATCCTTAATGCACCTGTTTTTTTGTATTGCATAATATTGCAAAACCTTTGGTCATGACACATCCCAATGTCCCAATTCATCTATAATCAACTCAAAACCTCTATCTCCCGTACACCAAACAGAAATAGTCCAAAGGGTAGAAACTGCTTAGGAAACAGTTAATCGAACACTTTAGTGTTTCTATTGTCTTGGACCGCACACAAAGTGGTAGACTGCACAGTTTGGAATACTTCCATGTCGACAGTCACTAACACCTTTTGCAACACATATGTAAACAATGTGGCATTCATCACATGTTCTGAGACTGCCCAAGGCGAGTTGCTTCAATACAACCTATCTCGCAAAATACAACTCTTAAAGTCTTGAGTGTGCAAATGGGCAATTATCCATGGTACCCTTGAATGTGCTTACACACTTACAAGCCAAGGCTCGAGAAATAGTAAAAAAGAATGCAAAAGATAATACTTCGAAATGGGTAGAAGAACATGCTTTTAAAGAAGAAACCAAAAGAGAGAGCAAAACCTTCTAAACCCAAGAAAAACAAGGGACAACAAAATGTCGACACCAAAGCTGAATAAAAGACGGGGAAAAGGAGCATGTGGAGGACCTAAACCCAAAAGAACCAAAAGTTACACATGATGGAGAGCCATTCACCTCAAAGGCCACTACTCAAACCACACCACCCATATGTGTAACACTGAATACAAAAACCTAAAGAAAGTCCATTCATGTTGCATGGGCAAACATAATGAAAACCTGACAATTCCAAGAAAGTCAGAAAATGAAATAAGTTCTAGTACATCACTTAGTGAAGATGAAACAAGTTCTGACTCTTCACTCAATGCACCTCATAGAACAATCAAGAAACTAGAACCTGCCCATCCACCCCAAATTGACAATCATGATCACATATGCGGAACGCAAAAAGCAAGCTCAGGAGAGCATGCTTACCATTGTTGAGTGTCATACAGGATCACCGGTTATGATTGAACCTTATAATGCTAAACCTAAAAAAGCAACCAAAATACAAGAACTTGAGGAGTATCACTTCCCCTTTCAAGAGGAGGACGTACTCTCTATAGGGGAGTCATTAGAAGCAGATTGCATGGATTATGCTATTGGAAAAGCACGTGAGGAATTCAATGAATCCCTTACGAAATTAAAGCAATCTCTCAAAACATCATTTGAAGGAATGCTCTTCTCTCAAAACCTCATTTGGAGGAATGCTCTTCTCTCATGGTGAAGCCAGCATAGCATCAGTACTTGCACCTTCAACGGCTAAACATGAGTTATTTAAAGACATTAAGAGCTACACATAATGGGACTGTATGGATTTGCAAGCTTCCAAACAGACCTCAATTAGAATTGTCAGAGGACCGAGTGTACCATTGTACACATTGGGTACTCTTGAAAAAGCTGAGAGCCAAAAAAAGGATGAGAGTCAATGGGAATATGAAACCGAAACGTGATCTAAAACTAAAACATCCATGGTTCCTCTTGAAGATTCTATCATGATATGGTTGGATTTATGGTGGGCAATGATGTTAAGTGCAAACGCATGTTGATTAACCCCCCTCGAGCTAGTCATAACATCCTGACGATAGACACTTCGGTGTCATTGGGGCAACCTAAACTTGTCCCTAAAGACAATGATCTTGCAAGAGGAGCCAATGGACACCAAAAGGCCATACATTCAAGATATGAAGCAACGGTGTCAAAATCTACAACTTGGACGAGCGCCCATAATGGGAAGATGCTCTAGTGGGCCAAGGGTTAGACCCAACCTTGGGTTGAGGTAGGGTCAGGCAACCAAGGGTAACACATGGAAATGGAAGGCCAAGAGTCACTATGGAAATAGAAGACCAAGAGTCACTCTGGAAATGGAAGGACAAGAGTCACTCTGGAAATGGAGAGTCAAGAGTCACTTGAGAGCTCTCCTATATAGGGGCATGGGGCACTCTCAACAAGGGATGTTCCCTGGTGTAGAGCATTGTGTCTACTCTCTTGCCATTTCAAGCTAGAGCTATGTGCTGCTGGAGTAAATTCATATCTCTTGGTGGTATGGGACACTAAGGTAAGATATGTGATACTTCATTGTATTTATATGTGCACCCTTGGGCTTAGGGGTGGTTGGGTGGATGAGTATATGCCTGGTTTAGGCATGTTTATGCATAGTGATTAACTAGAGAGATCTACGAAATTTTAACAGTGGCCTCTAGTTAATTTTTGATGTTTTTTCTCTTATTATACCAAAATTTTAGCATTTTTTTAAAGATATTTTAACATTTACTAAGCAAAAAAAGTTTTTTTTTGGTTGGTTTTGGTAACCTATGCATGTGGAATGTCAATATGGTGGTCGGAAGGCATGCCTTTCAATTTCAATGGACATATCGACATTGTAGGGAAATTTCGTGAGTGAAAATACTATTTTTCTCTATTTTTATTGACTAAAATAAACATTTTATGAAATTTTTACAGGAAACCACACATGCTATTATGGGTATTTTTTGGTAGAATGGATTTCCTAAATTTTTATAGTTTTTAGAAAATTTTTCTAATTATTTAAGAATTTTTATGAGCGTTTTACAGTAAAAAAGCATACTTTATGCATTTTTTATGGGTTTCCAGCGGGTATGCTATCAAATTTTTATCGATTTTCTACTGAAATGCAGTAGGGGGCAGCATGTCGATGCATCAGGTTCTCTCCCATGTGCATGGTATTTTTTCCATCTCTCAAATCCGAGTTTTCCTTCATGTTCTTCTCCCTCGCGTGAACACCTCTTAGGTGGGGTAGATTTGATTAATATTAATCATCATTAGGTATTAATTATGATTAGTAAAAAACTAAGAGGTGTAGATTTGATTAATATTAATCATCATTAGATATTAATTATGATTAGTAAAAAATTTAGGATTAATACTTTAATCACACAGAGAAGGAAGAGAGAGTGGAGATGGAGGATGAAGTGGGGGAGTGAGCTCTATGCCCCTCTCAATCGCGTGCTACCGAAGGCGGGAAGGCGGGGGGGGGGGGGGGGGGGGGCTCTTTTCTACAGGATGCTGGCGCATAGCCTCCCCATGCTACATTTAAAAAAAATAAAGCTTTATAAGGTTTTAAATAATTCTTTTTAAAAGAGAATAAAAAAATCTTTTCTAATATTTTAAAAAAAGATTCTCTTGTGAACTTTGGCCTTTAGGGTCCTTTTTTTTTACCTTTCAAATTTTGGTATTTTTTGTCTTTTCATTTTCCAGCAACCCTTGGCTTTCCGTATTCCAAGATGACCTTTTGGGTTTTTTTGACCGTCGTATCCTAATGCGTTTGGGGTACATTAAAAAAAATTTAAAACTCTCAAAAATTCATGGAAAATTAGACAAAGGTTATTTCAAATTTTTGGAATATCCGGGTTTGGTGATCGGCATGAGATGTGTCCGTTCGGGCACCCGTGTGATCATTCAAATTCCTTTTAAAAATCTATTTTTTATCCAAAAAAATTAGTATATTCATTATATTTATAAATTTTGATTGAATTTGAGAATTGTCGGACAAAATTGAATAATATCGATGGGATTCTCGAGATAATTTTGTTTTATAATTATCAAAAATTTGAAAATTTCTAGAAAATATTTTAGAAATCCTAAAAATTGATATTTTTGAAATATCAATTGTATTTTGGTAAATTTTAAAGCTAAAAGTTTCTAGAAAATTTAGATTTGGAGTGCCATAAGATGGAATTTGGTGGAATTAAAAATTAATAAATTTTGAGACCCTAGAAAAAAAGAAAAATTATTAAAAATATCATGATAATTTATTTTTCTTAAGAATTTAATAATTTTGAGGGTTATTTAGTGTTGAAGTACGTTTTTGTTATAGGTATATATTTATTCATATTTTTGATGAATTAATAATCTTATTTAAAGAATATTTAATTTAATTTATGCAGGATTCAATTTAATGGAATATGCAAATGGACACAAGATTAATGTATAGGTGTAAATGTGCACATAGTCATTTATGTAACAAGGCCCACTAGCAATTATATATTGGATACTGGATAAGGTTTATTTTTTATGAAATGCTTTAAAAGCATTGGAATAAGATTCAATTTTGTAAAAAGCTCAATTTTAGAAAAGCTATGCTATTTATGGCTCCAAGGGCTAAATTTATTAATATGATTTAAATACCGCGTGTGGAAGTGGAGCCACACACGTCGGTGGAGAGATTGCACCCAATCTTGTCTTGATGGTGATGTTATTCTTTCTCTCTTATCTTATGTTATGCTATGTGATTTGATTTCAATTTAATTCAAGTCTTTGTTTTAATTTTATTTTATGAGTTTTTAATTATTTCTTCAAGAAGATTAAAGGGTCCCGTGTCAATGGTATCAGAGCTTTGATTTAATTTAATCTTTTTGAAGGCTGTCAAAAACTTGTGGACAAAGAGGTGAAAGAGACAAAAACAGAGGTGATTTTGGTAATTTTTTTAAATTTAAATTGAAAAAGAACACGTTTATGGATTTATGTGTATGCATGGTTGAAAGAAAGCGCTTGATTTTTACCATTGGTAACCAATCTTCATAAATCTATTGTCCAAAGGGTAAAACTAGGTGAAAAATCATTAGTGGAGTTTCCCAAAACCACAAAACCACCTTCCTCAACACTAATCCTTTTTTTAATCTGTCTGTACGGATTGATCCAGCAAGGAGAGAGCCAGATTGCTAATCTACTGCAACATCAAGAATTCCATCATGGACGGATGAGGGCCTCCCTTGATTTTCTTTTCTCCCAATTTTCTAATTCCTCTTTTTCCCTCTCAGTTTATGCGCTGAGCGCTAAAGCTTGTGAACAAGCTTAAGACTTATATAATATAATATTATATATATATATATATATATATATATATATATATATATATATATAAAATTGTCTCCCTCTTCAACGGGCAACGGCGACATCTCCATCCGGCGGCAGCAGCGCTGATTTTTTGCTCTCTCTCTCTCTCTCTCCATGCGGCGGCAGCAGCAGCATCTCCCGGCCATTCAGAAGCCTAACTAATTTCGTCGATCTCTGCGCTAATTGACCTTAATAAAGCTTACACATTAATCAAAAAAAACTTTGTAAGCCTTAATTAATAAAGCTAAATTAAGCTTTATTCAAAGCTTACTAAAGCTTTGATAAAAGCTTAGTTAAAGCTCAGTTTATATATATATATATATATATATATATATATCTTTTTAAGCTTTAAAAGAAAAATACCAATGAAATTCTGACAAGGAATTCACTAGGAGAGAGGGGGAGTATGAGGCTTATATATATAATGCGCGGGTATATATATATATATATATATATCTTTTTAAGCTTTAAAAGAAAAATACCAAAGAAATTCTGACGCGCATAGGAGAGAGGGGGAGTATGAGGCTTATATATATATATATATATATAAGCTTAAAAAGACTTAAAGCTTTTGAATTCAAAGCGTTCACCTTTTTTAAAAAAATTCTAAAGCATAAAGCTTTTAGCAAAAAAATTTCTATTAAACTTCTACTCTTATTAATATTTGATATGTGTGTGTGTGTGTGTATGTATATATCACTAGAGTTTTAAAGCCTTAAAGTTTTGTATTACAATCACTTTAAACTAAATTCAAGGGCTTTCAAATATCTAAGACATAAATTTAAAAAAATAGACTAATATATATATATATATATATATTTTAAAGAGTATTATCAAAATTAATTTTTGGAATAAAAAGAAACAAATACTTTCAAGATCTTTCTAACATTACTCTTTGGAGATTAAATAAAGGATTTCAAGACCTACAAGCAACATGAAGCTTTCAAAGTTTTGTCGAGGTTTGCTTTTTACAGATTTCATCAGGGGTTGTTAATTATCACAAGTCAACTTGGAGGACAACAACTTCTCTTCGACATATAAGCTTCTAACTTTTACAAATTACAGTAAGTACTCATCTTCTGTTTGTTTTCTTTTAACTGACATTTTGCAGTCCAACACAAGAAAGTTCCATATTTAAAATCACATATACTTGCAATATTTGTGACCTTTTAATGATATATTTTGTAATAAGGTTGTTCGACACTTGCAAGTAAGTTCCTATCCTTCATAGCTTAGTAAATAAATTTTCTAATATTTCTATGTAAGTTTATCTTTCAAACGATTGCTCAAACATCTTCTAAGACTCAATATGATCGATGAAGATGAAGAAGAAGAATACCACGATGACTACTCAAACTCTTGAGGTAACATATTTATTGCATTTGATTATTTAACACTTTTTGGTAAACTCAAGGAGAGTTTTTATGCATTAAAAGTAGAACTTCTTAAAGGAACCGGCCCTTCCATCTTGAATTATTCTTTATGAGTTTTTCACTATGTATTAATCTTGTGGTATGGGACACGAGATTAATCCTGTGTAGAGGATTCTGATGCATACTTATCTCTACATCTGTATGGGATAATTTCTAGTGGTATGGGACACTAGAATTTATTACACATAGAAGTCCTTGATATAATGTATTTTATTAGGAAACACACTTGAATTTATATAGTATATGACAATTGATCTCCTTTGCTCGCATAAGCAAACAAGCATTTGAGGTCAGTTGCTTATCCAAGCAGAAGGGATGTTACATAATGTCCATCCTTTAGTTGTACGGGGACGCCGGACACTAGTGTGCCATCCTAGTAAACTGGTATCGTGGGTGACTCCACATTAAATACTGATTACCTAGTTGTATTGGCATAGCTTGAGACCATGCTTGACGGGTGTATGTTGTTAAAGTGTAACAAGTAGTACCATGCTTGACAACTGTATTGTGGTCAAGTGAAACAAGTGGACTATGCTTTACAACTACACACGGTCGAAGTGAAACAAGTGGTTTATGCAACTATTGTGCCATGCTCATTGAAGTGTAACAAGTGGCAACTCACACCATGTTAGATGATGTGTACATAACGGTATATACTCTCATCATCATAATGAAACAAGTGGTGAATATATGTTATGTTTATGCCTATCAATGTATCATATTGGGATATGTTTACAGAAATAGGTAATGAACAATGTGTGTGTGAGTGTCACACATAAGGGATCTTGTCTACATCATGTATTTTTTTAAAAAAATTTGTGATTTGATGATGGTGCGAGCATCACCAATTTTGGTGTCGCACGAGATTTTTTTGTTGTTGTAGCATTTTCTTTTACGTAATTGAGGACAATTGCTTCCTCAAATGGGAGGACTGTTTATAAATATATATTTATTTATATTTTTGATGAATTAATAATCTTACAAAAAAACATATTTAATTTAATTTGTACTAGATTCAGTTTATTAATGGAATATGCAAATGGGCACAAGATTAATGTATAGGTGTAAATGTGCACATAGTCATTTATGTAACAAGGCCCACTAGTAATTATATATTGTGCAAGGTTTACTTTTGATGAAATGCTTTAAAAGCATTGGACTAAGGTTCAATTTTGTAAAAAGCCCAATTTTGGAAAAGCTATGCTACTTATGACTCCAAGGGCTAAATTTATTAATATGATTTAAATATCGCGTGTGGGAGTAGAGCCACACATGTCGGGGGAGATTGCACCCAATCTTGTCTCTTGATGGTGATGTTATTCTTTCTCTCTTGTCTTATGTTATGCTATGTGATTTGATTTCAATTCAATTCAAGTCTTTGTTTTAATTTTTTATATATTTTATGAGTTTTTAATTATTTCTTCAAGAAGATTAAAGGGTCCCGTGTCAATTTTCACATGCTAACATTAGATAGATGTGGGTTATTCGCATATTATTAATGTGATTGTACCTCGTATTAGTAGTTATTTTTATTTCAATTAATTCTAGACGATGTTTTCTTGATTTTTTACCATGGTTTAGCCATTCTTATTGGAGTTATTCCTTACTTTGTTCAATGATGGCTAGAATCTGAGTTCCAAAAGTGTCTCACCTTTGACACTTGTCCATGATAATTTATTTTGCACGTGTTTAAGTGTGGTCTATGCTTAATTTCCAAAAAGCCTAAGATAAATTCTATATCATGGGTCAGTTGATCTAGTTGTTTTGGTAGATTTTATTGAATAGTTTCCAAGTTTTATATAGACTCATTAGGTTCTACCTAGATCACTTGTGTCTAGGGGTTTTTAATGAGTGTTACGTTACATACATGTGTTTCACTTGCTTACTTTGGAGTTTTGCTTGAACAACACCACGTTCATATACTCCGGATTGATGAGTTGGCCACCAATTTTAATGCTTCTTTTGACATGATCAATGACCATTAGATGGCATGCATTGATTTTTATGATCAACTATGGTTTTCATGGATTCGAGATGCTTCTATGCTTCTATCCATGGTTTTATGAGGATCTTTTAGATAATATCATGTGCTTTGAAGGTAGCATTTGCCTTCGTTTTTGCACGTAATTTTGGAGTATTTTCCTTGTACTCTCGTACATATTCCAACTTAGATACCTAGTTGCTTATGAATCTAGGTGAATTGTTATTTTTCTACCCCAGCTTTAATGTGTTTATTGGGTAGTTATCATTAGAAAGGTGCCAATAATTCAAATTATTTTCTAATGTTATACTTAGAAAGAGTTATTCATTGATGTGATCTCAGGTATATAGAGACATGTTTTAGTATGTGAGTCTGGGATAAAGCCATGTCATTCCTTTTATGCAGGATTTTATTCATATTTTCTAGACGGCATACTAGGGAGTTCCAAATTGGTAAGGTATGTATGATGGGTGGTATCATGGTGGTATGGGACACTAGCGATTCCTCATATATATTATTATCTTATTAGATAATTTAGGCTCAAGATTTTTGCCTTGCTCACATCACTTGGCATGTTGATGCCAACATTCAAAGATAATCTCATTTTCTGAAATCACTTGGTGAAGTTGTAGTGTAGGCATTCTCTAGATAAACTTCTTTTATCTATAGCCTACATGTTTTGATGGGTGTAATCGCATCAACATTTTCACTTGTTGAAATCTCTTTCTTTAGAGTTCAATAAGTTTATTTTGTTGTATTCGGATTAAGGAATTTTGAATTCTTTCTTTGTTGGCATTTCCTTCTCTAGTTCCATCCTTTAGATGATTTATACAGTCCACTTGATGGTTTATGGATGTACATATGTGACTCATCGAGACGTTGATGACTCCCTATGTTGATATAGGTAACTCGGGATACCAATAATTCCCTGTGCAGATGTGGGTATGTCGGGCCACCGATGGATCCCTTGTTCTTGTCGTTTTATAATGCCATGTCTTCCTACTTTATTCCGAATGGTTTACAACAAGTTTTCAAGCAACTGGAAACTACTTTGAGTATGAGTTCCTCTGATCACCCATAGTATGATGGGAAAACAAAGCATGTGAATCAGATTGTAGAGGATATGCTTCGTGCATATGTCTTTGGGTGGAAAACCATTGAGTTGGGAAAAATATCTTCCAATGATGAAATTTGCCTATAACAATTCTAAGCATACAGTTACTAGTTATAGCTTATGTATGGGTATCAACCCCCCAGGGCACCTGTTAATGCGGTCTTAAGGACATTGAGCTTGATGATCATCTTGATTCGATGAGAGAAATGCCCGCAATTTGATTAGATGTTTATGTATGAGCGTTGCGGCTATCTCAGGACTTGAAAGCGAACCCACCTCAAACTTTTCCACCTGTACAACCAACTAACAAGCACTATACCTCGAGAGGCACATCAGTGTGAAAAATTAAAGACTCGTTTAAGGAATCCAAACTAGAAAAAACTTGAAAACACTAACCTACCTACCAGTCACCACACTACTACTGAGGATACGGTAAGAGGACATTGTAGAGTCCTGGCTCTAGCCCTAAAGCTAAGCCTCTATCCGCATCATCCAAATAAATAAAGTCAACCTCAGTAGTGCCATGAGTTTCATCCGTCCATTCATCATTGTCAGATATTTCCTTTTCATTTTCCCATCCACATAAACTCATCAAGAATATAACCATGCGAGGATAGTCATCTTGTGGAAAAGGAAAGCATTGGGCTATCGGGGATATGTCCTCTACGGAGTAGGGGTCAGTCATGGTCAATAGGTGAATTAGCCATTCTAATTCCTCAACATTTTCCTCTCTGGCTAGTACATCTATATGATCCCATTCAGTTTCAATTATTTTACAGGATAGCACATGTCAAATATCTGAGAAAGGTACAGATGATACCTCTCACCAAAGTTGGGAGTGGATGAAGTGTATGATGATCGTGCATCTGCCATATCTGCAACCACAGATATAGCATCAGTAGGTTTATGACAAGTCAATCTAGTTCTTGATTGTATATACGGATATTTCTGCTCTTAATGTGCTCTTGCTCTTTTTACTATTTTTTTGCTTTTCTTTTCTGTGTATGAAGCTATATATATACATCCCCTTGAATTTGGCAATTACATGGTCAGGGGAGAAGGTTAAGGAGGAAGCATTAGAATGTCGAGCGTGAGTACATGCTCCCCCTTTCCTTGGGTAGATCATATTTTTTGCAATGATGTTGCAGCCTCTTGGAACCAATTTGTCCAGCGAGTCATAGGTTGTGATGTGGGCAGATAGCTTTTTATGACCCTTGTGGCCACATCCAATTGCAGAGATGTTAGTGTACACTCCCATTGACGAATGGAGGAAATGGTTTCCGACGATACTATTACAAGGGGAGACGTAGACTCATCGGTCTTTTGTTGAGTGTTGACAAGAGTAGGTGTAGAGCATGTAGAAATGTGACGTGCGTGTAGCACCACTGCGGGTGCCCTCACAACGGAGGGATCGGCGACTAGTTCACCACCCAGCCATAGAGGAGAATGAGGATTACCTCCTCATTCTCGGGCTATAAAGTGTGTGGCCTGCCGTCCACACTAGCCCGGTCGCGACGTGCGTGTAGCACCACTGCGGGTGCCCTCACAACGGAGGGATCGGCGACTAGTTCACCACCCAGCCATAGAGGAGAATGAGGATTACCTCCTCATTCTCGGGCTATAAAGTGTGTGGCCTGCCGTCCACACTAGCCCGGCCGCCCATGTCTCCGCACCGGCGTCCTCTCCCACTAAACCCCGAATGGCCTCGACACTTCGACCGAGCACTGCCATCCGGTCCGCCGATGGTCACAGGCATTACAGCCTACGTGACAAGAAACTTCTATATCAGCGTGTGCCTGGCATGAGGAGCTAGAAGCTTCATGTGGCTCTCCCCTTCCTGAGCTAGGTGGTAATGATCGATATTGTTTGGGACTAACTCTGGAAGAAGTGGTGCGGCGCACTCTGTTACCTTTCCCTTACCATGGTCTTGAATTGTCGTTGGGGTGGCAAGAATTGGTTTGCAAGGTTTTACAGGTGATGTAGAGGGATTCAGCTTATGTTTAGGGACCCAAATCTGGTCATTCCCCTCGTGGTACCCTTGGGCTACTAATAATTTTTTAGGGATCCATCGTGATGTTACATTGCCCTTTCTCGGGTGGGTAGCTGTTTTCTTCCTACGAGGCTTCTTGTCTGAACGAGATTGAGCAGGGGAAGTAGCTGTTAACGAAGCTTTTGGGACCCATATGTATGTATTTTTTGGCATAGTAAGCGGAGCTTTAGAGACCACCCTGCATGTTTCCACTCTTGGCGTTGAAGCGTTAGAGGGGTGGCAAACAATCAAAGAGGGTTTTGCCACTGGACTTTGTGATTTTTCATTATCTAACATTTGAGTGGATGACTTAGGTGCGAGATTTTGAGCGGTCAGACCTAGTGTTGGTTCTTGCGTTGTGACTCGTCTGGTTGCCCAATCGATATTGCACTTGGTGGCCATCATCCATTTGCGCCCTAAGTTTACAGTCCCTTCCATGGTACCCGTAGGCATAACCAAAAAACTTTGAATTATGGTCCCCTTGTCATAGGCAACCGGAGTGTACAGAATTCCTGAGACAGGGGTTTTCTTCTTGTTGATTCCTTGAACTTGGATAGCACTCTTGGATAAAGGTGGTTTTCCAAGTTGACACCACACGCCATATGATAACAAATTGTGTTGAGCTTCTGTATCCAATAATGCATTATACAGCACCTCCCCGTAAGGACTCTGTAACTCAATTGGGTATCTTAGAGGTGGGTCAGATTCCAGTGAATCCTCGTCTGCCTCCTCGAAAAATACTTGTGTAATCCCCAAGTTGGCTTCTCGTTGGTACCTAGCACGCTGTTGACGTTCTTTGGCTTCAATTCTTGCTTGTATCCTTTTATGCTCAGCTTGTTCTTTAGCTGCCTTCTTTTGATGGATTGCATGTAACTCCTCTTGGCTCAGGGGGTCATAGTACCTTTTGAATTTACTTCCATTAAGGAATCCAATGGTTTCAACTCCGTCGAGAGTCTCCACTCGGATGGTACCTTGCGGGGTAATTTCACATACTCTATACGGTCCCTTACCAGCATATTTGAGCTTCTTCTTTTCGTTACGCACTCCATACATCAGGACTTTATCCCCAACCTTGATGTCCTTGTCCTTCAGGTGGCGATCAAACCATTTTTTCCTTCTATCCTTCTCCACAAGGGCATTGTACACAGCCAATTGTCTTTCCTCGTTTAGCCGCTCAAGGATATACAAACGCTCTACTAAGGGATTACCATCCCAACCCTCTTAAGTAGCAACACGAAGACTAGGAATGACAAATTCCCACGGCATGACTGCTTCTTGGCCATATACCATCTTGAATGGTGTGCAATTAATAGCCACTTTGTATGCAGTACGATAGGCCCATAAAGCTGTTGTAAGCTTTAGATCCCAATCCGTGCGATGAGCTTCAATAGTCTTTGTCTCATAACAGAGATTAATGTCTTGTTTGTACTCTCGGCTTGGCCATTCGCTTGCGGATAATAAGGGGTAGATTTATGATGGAATATCATGAATTTTGTTGTGAGCTCCTTAATCACTTCATTTATAAAATGCGTACCATTGTCGCTCACAAGTTCAAAAGGACAACCGAAGCGTGTGATTATATTTTCAAAGAGGAACTTGGCTGTTGTCCTTGCATCTGCCTTACGTGCCTTCGCTTCAGCCCATTTGGTCATATAGTCAGTGGCCACAATAATATAGCGAGATTGTGTGTTTCGGGCTGCTGGGCTAATTGGACCTACAAAGTCTAAACCCCACTTTTCAAATGGTTGGTTTACTTTCATCGGATGTAGGGGCATCTGATCTTTCCGCTGGGGTTTCTTCTATCGTTGGCATTCATCGCAACCCTTCACAAGGAGTGATGCATCTTGGAACATAGTGGGCCACCAATACCCCGATTGTAAGATCTTTCGCGCAGTTAAGTCTCCTGAGAAGTGACCACCGGCTACACCCATATGTGCCTCTTGCAAAATGTATAGATACTCATCCTCTCGGGCACAACGCCTAAGAACGTCATCCTTTCCTCTTTTATAAAGAGTCCCGGCAGGTAATAGGGTTCACATTCTTTGATCAGCTTTCGAGCTAGATCTTTACGAAGCTCCTTGGGTGGAAATCCATTAACCAAAAAGTTAACAATCTTCTCACTCCATTCAGGCATTATCTCCACCATGAACAGGGAAGTGTCAGGTAAGTCATCATCAACTCCCGTAGGAGCCTCACCATTAGGTATGCGAGACAAATGATCAACCATGACATGTTTTTTGCCAGGTCTCACAACAACAGTGAAATCAAACTCAAGAAGAATTAATAGCCATCGTGTGATTCTTCCTGTGGAGCATGGTTTGTTTACCAGATACAACAATGCATGATGATCCATATAGAAAACAAACTTGGTGGCAAGGAGGTAATAACAAAATTTCCTTACTACATATATCATTGCCAACCCTTCTCGCTCCGTAGTGGTGTAGTTCATCTCAGCATCATTCAACTCAAAGCTAATGGGGTAGTCTAACTTGTGTTCTCCAGGTTGAGTTAACACACACCCAATAGCAAAGTTTGATGCATCAATATGCACATGGAAGAGTAAATCCCAGTTAGGCATTCTCAAGATTGGAGCACTCGCCAAGGCCTTCTTTAATAGCTCATAGGCACGGTCACATTCTTCGGTCCAAATAAACTCGATGAGAAGCTTATACAATGGTCGAGCTATCTCGGTGAAGAATAGAATAAACCTTCGATAATAACCAACATGGCCCATAAAGCGTTGGACTCCCTTATAGTTGGTGGGTGGGGGCAATTCCAGAATGACCTTGATTTTACTCTTGTCTCAGGGGAAATTCCATTTTTGGACACTATATGCCCTAAGATAACTCCGTGTTTAACCCAAAATTGGCATTTGAAAGGATTCAATGAGATGCGATATAATCTACACCTTTCAAATATTTTTCGTAAACACATCAAGTGCTCGTCCCAAGTGGAATGAACACAAAGATCATCTAAGAAAGCTTCACAGAAGTCCCTTAGATATTCCTTAAAGGCCGTGCTTATCAATCGTTGCAGGTGCATTGGTCAAGCCAAAAGCCATGACGCGAAAGGCCAACACTCCAAACTCTGTGATAAATGCTGTTTTAGCTTGGTCCTCGACTGCAATTGTGATCTGATTGTAACCCGAGTACCCATCTAAAAAGCTATATGCCTCCTTGCCTGCCACTCTTTCAAGCACGTGTTCAGAATATGGCAAGGGGTAATGATCCCTTCTGGTGGCTGCATTAACCTTTTTGAGATCAAGGCACACTCTGAGTTTCCCATTCTTCTTTGGTACGATGACTATCGGAGAAACCCATTCTGAGTGCTCAATAGGGTATATGAATCCACATTTTACAAGCTTTTTAATTTCCTCTTGTACAATCTTTTTGTACTTAGGATTCATTAGGTAGGGACGTTGCTGGACTGGTTTAGCAGTGCTAATCATTGGAATCATGTGTTGCACCACCGAGGGTGGAACACCCTTCATATCATGATATGTCCAAGCAAATATGTCCTTGAATTCTTTAAGAAGCTTCTTAAGTGCAGCTTCCTCTGACTGGGTGAGGTCTTGAGCAATAAAAACTGGTTTAGACTCCTCACCCGGATCTGCTAAGTCTATCTCCTTAACTACTGCAAGGCCATCGTAGACACCGCTACTCCCATTGGTAGGCGTTCGTTGGGCTTTTGTGTAGACCACTTTACGTTCCCCTGTGATTTGAAATGCTCGGGTGCGGGGTGTAAGTCTACTGGTTCTTGTTGTGCCAAGCTTTTTTCTTTCAATTCCGCGTCCTTTTGTTGCTGAGATAACTCTTGGTTTGGCCGCCTTCTTGCAGTACGACTTAGTTTCGGCTTCTCTTCGATTTCTAATTGGGCGACGTCATGAGGTTGCGGAATACACCACATGACACTTTGGAGGTATTGTCCCCAATTATCCGCTAACTTCCGATGAGCGTTAATAGCTCCTACATAACTAAGCCATTCTGCGGTGGATCTCTCCTTGTTTATTGCAGTGCGTACATTAGCTCGATAGCGTTGGCGCTTATGTCTCGTTTTCTTCTTACCAAGTTTTTGATTTTTGTTTCTGTCAGATTCGAACTCACTTGGTCGATTTTCACTTGTGTCCCCCTGACTTTCGGATGAACTGCAAGAGGTCACCGTCCTAGGCCTTGAGCACATTGCTTCCACATTTGGGTGAATATTTGATTCATCCCCCCCATCAGGCTCAGGTTCAGTTCCTTCTTGAGATTCATACTCAGAGTTGCATTGGTCAGAGTCTTCGCTGCTTTCAGGGTCAGTGGAGTTTGCCACTTTCTCGCCATCAGGAGTCAAGTGCATAATACCTATCATGTTTATTGGCACTAACGGTGGCATATCTTGCCCCTCAGCAGATGTTATCCAACTTGTGCCTCTATTTTCCCATATGTCTATGGTTGCCGCTAGGTGTACCCAATCCATGTTATCCGACTCAGTCATACCTGGTAGGACATCCATATAAGGAGAATCTTTCCCATCATCAGTCTCTTTTTTGCATGTATAGCAATACCTTAATGGGGCGGAGTGAATAGTGGTATCGGATCGATTATCAATGATAACCTTGCTTCCTAAAGGATGTGCACGACCATTCTCAAGATCAACTCGAATGATAGAATCCTGGAATTGTAGATAGACATGGTTTTTCGACCAGTCATGTACCATTTGCGCTTCCCTTATGAAAGGACATCCTAAGATCATTTGATATGACATAGGATGCTTGGAGAAATCCATTACAATGAAGGTATGTTTTACCTTGTATCCCAGGACCTTGATCTTAAGGTCCCTTAACATTCCAATAGGTTTAGCTATGGTTCCGTTTGCCATCTTAACCACTATGTTTGTGACTTCGAGGTGAGGTCTTCCCATAGATTCCCAACAGTTTTTAGTCACAATGCTCACGCCAGCACCACCATCAAGGATTCCCTTTAGAGTTAATCCCTTGGTAGTAATGGGGAGGGTGGCATTAGATTCGTTACCTTCAAAGTACTGTCCCAACTTGTTCACAGGTATTTCAACGACCGAGTTCATCTAGGTTGGGTTGTAGATCCCAATGTTCCCCTTCATCTTGAAGCGTGTCGGGTCTATCCATATTTGCAAATTGTGGTAGCCCCGTCTTTAGTTCTCCATTGAGAAATGCCCGAAGAGCTAAGAATAGCTCAGGATCTCTGTATAATTTGGATATGATCGTGGTTCTGATTTCAGAGGACATGAAATCCATTAGCTTAGACACATTCAACGGTACTTTTCGAGACATCGCCCCTTGACTAGGGGACTGGTGAAGATGGAATCACTTCCTCTTCGATATGGTCAGGCATTCCCTCACTAAACATTCTTTCAAGCAAAAAGGGTGTTTGCCCACTTCCTGATGTCCTATCCTCACTTTCTTCCTGAATGATACTAGGTATAGCTAACGGTTTATCGTTCCTGTGAGGCTGAACTTGCGTAGGAAACACTGTCTGGAATTTTGATTTTTCTCGGGTTTGGCTCCAGTTCTCTTTGTGTTTCTTCCACCAAATCCCTTAAGTGTTGCACTTGTTCAATCTCCTCAACTGGGTTTGGGTAAGTTCCAATCTTTTTCTTGAGGGTTTTTGGCCCACGTGGCTTGTCTTGGGGAGTTTCAGTCAATTTGGGTGGTCGAGAGGGCATTAACTAACTTGGTTGTGGGGCTGAGGAAGTTTCCTTCTGTTTCCCCTTATTTATGTATTCACTTGGTTATCCTTCGTTGAGCTCCCGAGTGGGATCCTCCCTTATTAAGGTAGTGGCTTTGGTCCCCATGGTTTTTTCTATTGAATCGGAATCATCTTCAGGATCATTCATATACACGGGGTCGTCTCCTGTCCCTATGTTAGTCTTTGAGCTAGAGGCTTGGAGCTCGTAGCATTAAGCGATCTCTTCCGCCGCGTTTTCTTTTTCTTTGCTCAAGCAATTGATGCACTATCCCTCTCTTCGAGAATGTAGTTTTGATTTTGAAGCATTGACCGTGTAACTACATTCGCGGGTATGACAGGTATGGTTCCTCGTGCCTGGTTGTTGGTGACCTCAACCAAATTCAATGGCGTAATCTTGGGTGCACTAGGATTATGTGGACATTGAGCAATCAAATGATCTATGCCACAACGATTACATGTAAGTACTGGCATTCCCGCGATGTGCTTCCTTGATTTGGTTGCATCTGAGTAGCGATCTTCTGTAGCCTATTAGGGCACTCCGCTACACGATGCGGTCCACCACACTCGTAGCATTGAAGAGGTGGTCTCCTCGCCAAGGTATTAAGGTTTTGCCCTCTTGTCGAGAGCAGCCGCTTGATATACAGGCTTGACTTGCCCGAAATGATCCTCCATGTAGTACCGGGGAGTCATTTCAAACGTATCAATCCCGTATGGAGCAGTGGGGTCTATCTCCTCTTCATAATCCCCACATGCACTATGTGACTCACAACCCATCTAGTTTACAGGAGTAATCCTTGGATGTGGAGGTTGTGGTCCTAGCACTGGCGATGGTGGTAACAGCACAGACTGGACTACATTCGGATTCCTTGGAACTATGTGCTGTGACGGTTGCTCAACAGGTTGTGCAAGCATTAGCGCGGGTACTTGAGGTGTGTTTGACCAGGCTAGTGGTACCTGATTTGCCAACATTCGCTTAAGTACTAGGCAATCTTTAGATTGATGGTCATACTTACCACATGCATTGCAATTCCCATTAAATTTGACTCTGAATGTGGGACATTCACTCGTGCTATGTGGTCCTAAGCAAACCGAACACCATTGTTGCTCTCTTCTTGGGTACATATGGCTATTTTGAGGAGCTCGATTACCCCTAAAGTATTCTTGGAGAGCCTTAGTAAGGTCGGTCCCCACAGACATTTCGGATATCTTGGGCTCCTTGGCAATAGGTTTTACCGTCATTGGCTCGTGCCCAGATACTTGCGAACTAACGGATTTTGTCTCCGAAGACACCTTTTTACGTGCAATCATCAAGTTGTCTTCTAACTGGATTGCATTGGCAGTGACTGCTTCCCACGTTGTAAGACCTCTAATGACTAGGCCATTGTATATATCCTCGTGGTGCAATCCTCGGATGAATCTATCGAGCAGTTGGTTATTATTGAAGCGCTCATCTCGGGAGTGCAGCGAGAATTTAGATGCTTCAATCGACTTATAAAGTCTCTCACTGACTCCCCTTCCTCACGTTCAGCTTTTTGGAGTTGAGATGCTACTCCCCAAAGCACACCTTCACGTATGTATTCTTTCAAGAACAATCTCTTGAGAGTGGGGTAGTGAGTGCGCTCTTCAACCCTTAAGGTTCGATACCAATCTCCGGCCTTCCCACTCAAGGTTAAGCCTAAGGCTTTACACTTATGCAGTTCATTGTGCTCTTCCAAGGAATCACACACGTGTTCAAAGACTTCAATGTGCTTCCTCACATCTTCGTTACCACTAAAGTTCTGAGTGAGCTTAGCCACTTGTACTGCCTTGCTTCTAGGTTCTCTCTCAGCCATGCCCCGCATGTTTTCTGCAATAGATCGTCCGATTGTCTGAGCAAACGCTGCGAGATCACCTAGGTGAGCAGGTATAGCTAGTGGAGGCACTTCTGGGATAGCCTGGTTGATAGGAGTTGGCGTTGGTCTGGGTATGTTGGCAAATGACGTAGGATATGATATGTGACTAGGCCTAGCTCCTCTTGGATAAGGGTTGTGATAAGGTAGTCGTGGAGCATACGCCATTGGTATACTAAGAGACGTAGGAGCTACATGAGCATGAGTAGCGATAGGTACATATGGTCGATAGGCACTGGCACGCACTGTTGTATGTACTGTTCCACTAGGTAGCGGCGTCATACTAACTACAGCGGTAACAGGTGCACTTTCCGTTATACTCATCATTGGGGTAGGCATTGTGGATTCCTGAATGGAAAGTTGAGCCAAGGTTGGAAAGCTAAAGTTACTGCTCGTGGGCTCAACCTGCATTGAGACTCCACGCAAAACAACATATGAAGGGTCTATGGGACTCATCGAGGGAGTCTCCAATTGTGATAGGGTTGGTTGTTTGGCCTTGCCTATATCCAAAAATCTCATAGGGCCAGTGGAACCTAAGTTCACTCCCCTATTTTGCCTCTCAATTTGGATAATTCTATGAATAACCTCACATATCATTTATTGTTGCTCCTCTAGATTAGTGGCGCTAGATGTAGATCGTAGGACTTCTAACCAACCTACATGGTATGTGTAGCCCGTGTATAGGTCAGTTAGAGTCTCTGTGTATAGATCATATTCCCAATTTTCATTGAGAAATATCCCATCCAGACTTGGTGTGCCAAACGGTTCTCTTGAAGTGGACGCAATGTCACTTCTTATGGATTGGCTTCTAGGGACCTCTACTTTAGGAGGCGCGTCGAAAGGTGGTAGCTCAGTAGGGCCCTCATTAAACGAAGTGGGTAGAATATCCACATGGACACTCTTTGGGAGGGTAGGGTCTACGTGAGATGTGAATGGCGAATCCACTACCCCTCCTTCTTCATTTACTTCACTTGTCACATGTTCAGAGCGTGTAGCTCTACTAAAGGTCTCTATTAGACGACTAAACATGCTAGATCCGGGTTGTGGGGCCCAAACTAGCATGTTTTGGCTTGTCTCCTCAGGGTTCTTGGTAGGGTGCCCTTCCATGGCTTTTGAGTCAGAGGACGAGTCACTATCCACTATTCGTGGATCTTGGGTTGCACTCCCTTGGGTTCCAGCCGAAGGCCAAGATGCCAACGTGGAGGGATGGTGTGAGCCTGCGTAAACTGAAACGCTTTCTAGTGGCTCAGGCTCTAGTACCTGACCAGAGTGTAGATGCATGTGATGTGGGTACCCTACGGGCGTTGGTGACTGACTACCTTTGAAGCCCACACAAGTGGTTTCTTAGGTGTTTCGCACCCCGTTTTTACTTGTTTTTATATTATTTTTAACCCGTTTCTAACCCCCTTACTTATGGTCAAACCTGAACTAGGGCGTGTGATAGCTCGAAAAACAAGCGTATCGTTTAAAGGGTCCTAGTGTGCTTTACAGCACCGTATTCGCCTATCCAGAGCTCCTGTGGTCCTCAAAACAGTCTGTTTCCTTGTGGGAGGAAAGGGTGAAGGATTTATCCCACATGCTCACTTCACTCCTTGGGGAGTGGGCTACATAGAGGGCTCAACTTCCCATAAGCTCTCACTTGAAAGAAAGCTATGGAGACTCACTCTCCTATATATATATATATATCAAAAGACCGAGACCGAGACCGGGGTCGAGATCGATTGGGGGTTTTTCTTTTCAAAATTTTTTTCTCGAAATAAAAAATCTTTCCTCTTCACACGTTTGGTTTTTTTCTTTTTTTAAAAATTTAATTTTTATTTTTTTCTAAAATTAATTTTTTTTAATTTGGGATAAGTTTTCTAGGGTTTCTTTCTAGGGTTCAGACTTTGCCGCGATGCAGTTCGCACACAGCGCAGGCCTGGGAATTCAGAAATCCCCTCCTCACACGCAGAAAACCAGAGAACAGAATGCACGTGGAACGGAAAAATAACAAAAGAAGCAGAGTTGCAGAAGACAAATTGCAGAAACAGATTGCAGAAAACGGAAACACCTCAACAACAAACACACAGTCGCCTTTCCTACAGTGTAAATTTCACTTCACGCAGCAGCCCGAGCTGCAAACTAGAGCTTGGTGCAAGGCATCTCCCCGGCAGCGGTGCCAAAAAATGTGCGCTTTTGCCGCACAGGTCGTAGCTGGGGACTTGCCGAACACCGTATGCGAGCCACGAATGGCTACAAGCATACAACCAGGAAATAAGCTCAAACAGAATGCAAGGGTGTGTCACTCACCGCTCAAACCACCGCCGTGAAGGATTCCCGCATCGCAGCAGTGAAGGAGGAGCCGCCATCGCCGCTCTACCGCCTCGCCGCCGCCGTGCCGCTACACAGTGCTCGATGGCTCTCTCACGCTCTCTCTCTCTCTCTTTCTCTCTCACACACACATGCAGGAGAAGGAAACCAAGGAGATAAGGCAAGAGCACTCTTGTATTCAACACATGAAAATGAGGGTTTTAGGGTTACATTTGACTCTTATAGGTGACTTGGCCGTTCACACATGGGCGCCCATACATGGCCGGCTGATCCTAACCCTTATCCTATTGATATTCAAGGTGCGCCTCTCATCGGTGCACCCAATCCCTTTGTCCTTTGCATATGGTGCCGACAAGCCCGGCCCATGACTCAGAATACTTAAACTAATTACATGACGTAAAACATAGTACGTCTCAATGTTGGTCATAGGTTAACACTTGCGCGATATGTAGGAACTGCTAACCCAAGCTCAAGATTGTGTTGAATGTTCTCAACTGACTCCCAAGTCGAATCCTCAATTTTCTTATATTTTCACCCAATTTTAACCTCAAGGATTAAGTGATTACGAAGTTTTCTTTCCTTGAATTCAAGTATCTTTTCAGGTTCATGTGGAACATAGGATAAATCCTCGACCTCAAAATGTTCTTGAGGAGTAACTGTTTTATCATCACCTCTCCCAGCTTCCCTTTCAGTATGCTAACATGAAAGACTGGATGAACTTTGACATGTGGAGGTAGTTTTAATGCATACGCAACCGTGCTAATCCGACGTATAACTCGGAATGGACCACAATATCTAAGAGATAATTTTGAGCACTTTCTTGTTGACAAAGTCTGAAAATCTTTGGGAACTTTCAAATAAACCAATGCTCTTGGCTCAAAAGACCAAGGTGAGCATCCTCTATCAACATAAAATCTTGCTCTATCCTAAGCACTCTTGATAGAATGCAAGAGTGCAATGTTTTGAGAGAGGGAAAGTATGTTATGTGCACATTATATGTGCATATACTAGGAGACTAACCCACCCTAGGCATGTGAGCATGGGAGCATGGGAACATGCTCTAGTGGGTCAAGGGTTAGACCTAACCTTGGGTTGAGGTTAGGGTCAGGCATATAAGGGTCACACATGGAAATGGAAGGCCAAGAGTCACTCTGGAAATGTGGAAGGTCAAGAGTGACTCTGGAAATGGAAGAACAAGAGTCACTCTGGAAATGGAAGGTCAAGAGTTACTTTAGAAATGGAAGGACAAGAGTCACTCTGGAAATGGAAGGTCAAGAGTGACTCTGGAAATGGAAGGACAAGAGTCACTTTAGAAACGGAGAGTCAAGAGTCACTTGAGAGCTCTCCTATATAATAGGGACATGGAGCACTCTCAAGGGATGTTCCCTGGTGTAGAGCAATGTTTCTACTCTCTTGCCATTTCAAGCTAGAGCTATGTGAGTGCTGCTGAAGTGAAGTCATATCTCTTAGAGATATAGGACACTAAGGTAAGATATGTGATATTTGATTGTATTTATGTATGCACCCTTGTGCTCGGGGGTGGTTGGATGGATGAGTATATGCCTGGTTTATGCATGTTTATGCATAGTGATTAACTAGAGAGATCTATAGGATTTTAACAGTGGTATCAAAGTGGTCTCTAGTTAATTTTTGATGTTTTTTCTCTCATTATACCAAAATTTTAGCATTTTTTAAAAGTAAATTTTAATATTTACTAAGCAAAAAATGTCATTTTTTGGTTGGTTTTGGTAACCTATGCATGTGGAACATCAATATGGCAGTCGGAATGCATGCTTCTCAATTTCAATGGACGTATCGATGTTGCGGGAAAATTTCGTGAGTGGAAATGTTATTTTTCTCTATTTTTATGATTAAAATAAGCTTTTTATAAAAAAAATTTATCAAAATACCGTGCATGCTATTATGGGTACTTTTTGGTATAATGGATTTTCTAAATTTTTATAATTTAAAAAAATCCTAATTATTTAAGAGTTTTTATGAGTATTTTATGGTAAAAAAGCATTTTTTATGCATTTTTTACGGGTTTCCCGTGGACATGCTATCAAATTTCTGTCAATTTTCTGCTGAAATGCAGTAGGGGGCAACATGTCGATGCATGAGGTTCTCTCCCATGTGCGTGGCATTTTTTCCATCTCTCAAATCCGAGTTTTCCTTCATGTTCTTCTCCCTCGTGTGAACACCTCTTAGGTGGGGTAGATTTGATTAATATTAAACATCATTAGGTATTAATCATGATTAGTAAAAAATTACGATTAAGACTTTAATCACACAGAGAATGGAGAGTGGAGAAGAAGAAAGAGAGAGTGGTGAAGAAGAAAGAGAGAGTGGAGATGGACGATGAAGTGGGGGAGTGAGCTCCATGCTCCTCACCTCTCCCTCTCAATCCTGCGTTACAGGAGGGGGAGGCTTTTTTCTACAAGCCGTTGGCGCACAACCCCCCCACCTGACATAATATTTTTTAAAATTTTTATAAGCTTTCAAATATTTTTTTTAAAAAAGGGAATTTAAAAAAAATCTTTTCCAATACTTTTAAAAAAAAGATTCTCTTGTGAGCGTTGGCCTTTGGGGTCCATTTTTTCTTTTTTAACCTTTCAAATTTCAGTATTTTTTGTCTTTTCATTTTCCAGCAACCCTTGGCTTTTTGTATTCGGGGATGACCTTTTGGGTTCTGAATTTTTTGACCATTCGTATTCTAATGTGTTCAGGGTGCATTAAATTTTTTTAAAAATTCTCAGAAATTCGTTGAAAATTAGGCAAAGGTTATTTCAAATTTTTGGAATATGCGGGTTTGGTGATTGGCATGTGGTGTGTCCGTTCGAATGCCCATGAGATCATTCAAATTCCTTCAAAAAATCTATTTTTTATCGAGAAAATTAGTATATCCATTAAAATTATAAATTTTGATTGGATGTGAGAACTGTCGGATGGAATTGAATAATTTTGTGATCGATGGGATTCTCGAGGTAATTTTGTTTTATAATTATCAAAAATTAGAAAATTTCTAGAAAATAGTTTAAAAATCCTAGAAATTAGTATTTTTGAAATATCAATTGTATTTTGGTAAATTTTATCGCTAAACGTTTTCAAAAATTTTACATTTGGAGTGTCATAAGATGGAATTTGGTGGAATTAAAAATTAGTAAATTTTAAGGTCCTAGAAAAAAGTAAAATTTATTAAAAATATCATGATAATTCTTTTTTCTCAAGAATTTAATAATTTCGAGGGTTGTTTAGTGTTGAAGTACGTTTTCACGTGTTGACATTAGATAGATGCGGGTTATTCGCATATTATTAATGTGATTGTACCTCGTATTAGTAGTTATTTCTGTTTGGATTAATTCTAGACGATGTTTTCTTGATTTTTTACCATTGTTTAGCCATTCTTATTGGAGTTGTTCAAATTATTTTCTAATGCTGTACTCAAAAAGAGTTATTCCTTGATGTGGTCTCAAGTATATATAGAGACATGTTTTAGTATATGAAAGTCTGGGATAAGGCCATCTCATTTCTTTTATGCAGGATTTTACTCATATTTCCTAGATGGCATATTAGGGAGTTCTAAATTGGTAAGGTATGTATGGGTGGTATCATGGTGGTATGGGACACTAGCGATTTCTCGCATATATTATCTTATCGGATAATTTAGGCTCAAGATTTTTGCCCTGCTAATATCACTTGGCATGTTAACCCCAACATTTAAAGACAATCTCATTTTCTAAATTCACTTGAAGTTGTAGTGTAGGCGTTCTCTAGATAGTTTGCATGTTTTGATGGATGTAATCTCGTTGGCATTTTCACTTGTTAAAATCACTTTCTTTAGAGTTCAATGAGTTTATCTTGTTATATTCGGATTCATGAATTTTGGATTCTTTCTTTGTTGGCATTTCCTTCGTTAGTTCCATCCTTTAGTTGATTTATACAATCCACCTGATGGTTTACGGATGTACATATTTTTCTCATCAAGACGTTGATGACTCCCTATGTTGGTATGGGTAACTCGGGACGTTGATAATTCCCTGTGTAGATGTGCATACGTCGGGCCACCAATGGATCCCTAGTTCCTGCCATTATAATGCCATGTCTTCCTACTTTATTCCGAATGGTTTACAACAAGTTTTAAAGAAACTGAAAACTACTTTGAGTATGAGTTCCTTTGATCACCCTTGGGTAAACAGAGCATGTGAATCAGATTGTAGAGAATATGCTTCATGCATATGTCTTTGGAAAACCATCGAGTTGGGAAAAATATCTTTCAATGATGGAATTTGCCTATAACAGCTCTAAGCATACGATTATTGGTTATAGCTTATGTATGGGTATCAACCCACGGCACCTGTTGATGTGGGTCTTAAGGACATTGAGCTTGATGCATCAAGGGATTTCTTGCGTGTTATGCAAGAAATGCTGACCCAAGCTCAGGATTCTATCAGAAGTGCTTAGGATAAAGTACGGTTTTATGCTGATAGGAGACGCTCACCTTGGTCTTTTAAGCCAAGAGCATTGGTTTATTTGAAAGTTCCTAAAGATTCTTAGACTTTATCAACAAGAAAGTGCTCAAAATTATCTCCTAGATATTGTGGTTCTTTCCGAGTTATACGTCAAATTGGCACAATTGCATATGAATTAAAACTACATCCACATGTCAGTGTTTATCCAGTCTTTCATGTCAATAGACTAAAAGAGAAGCTGGGAGGTGTGGATAACACAACTACTCCTCAAGAACTCGTTGAGGTCGAGGATTTATGAACCTGAAAAGGTACTTGAATTCAAGGAAAGAAAACTCCGTAATCGCTTAATCCTTGGGGTTAAAATTGGGTGGAAAGATAGGAAAATCGAGGATTCGACTTGGGAGTCAGTTGAGAACATTCAGCACATGTTTCCTTCCTTTCATTGCAATAGTGCAATGTTTTGAGAGAGGGGAAGTATGTTATATGCACATTATATGTGCATATACTAGGAGACTAACCCACCCTAGGCATGTGAGCATGGGAACATGCTCTAGTGGGGCAAGGGTTAGACCTAACCTTGGGTTGAGGTTAGGGTCAGGCAACCAAGGGTCACACTCTGGAAACAGAAGGTCAAGAGTGACTCTGGAAATGGAAGGCCAAGAGTCACTCTGGAAATGGAAGGACAAGAGTCACTCTGGAAATTGTTACAAGACCAAGGTACATGGAGATTAAATTATTCCACAAATTCAATAATAAAAGAAATTAAAACATTACATCAAGCATAAATCAAGAGCATAAGAATCAAAGGACATAAGGCTGGGTGTAATCTCCCCCCCCCAATGTGAGTGGCTTCTTCTCGCGTGGGTATTTGTGATATATTCCAAAAGTAGGCTTTTAGCCAAAAATAGAGTACACATCTATATTTGGACTTTGCCATTTATTTAGTCTTTATCCTCAAGTCTTCTAAGGTTTGCACAATTTTCTAATACAATAATCTAACTTGTGCACATATGCACATTACAAAATAAATCAACTAGTGCTCACATGCACATTGTACAATAAATTGACGTGTGCACACACACACATCACAATGATGTTAAAATAATATCGAACGCCATTATATATCATCGACCACAAAATATTGTGAATATAATAATGAGATCTGTCCACACGCCACGGCTCAATCCACCATCCATGCGACACCTAAATCAGTACCCTCGCATTGTGCAACACCTAAGTGAGTACCCTTACACATCTTATCACCTAAACTCATAAACATAAACCACGTCACTATAACAATCAATTGACATTGCATCAATCAATCCTAACGCATTCATGAGAAATAGGCATCATAAAAATATAAATCACATACCAAAATGTCACCAAATACACGTGGGAGTCCACCCACACATGGAAATCGATCCATTACTAACTAGTAAAAATACTCGGGCGTCCCCGTCAAATAATAAATGACCATGACTATCATCTGTCAAATAACATGGATCATAACAGTTCTCCCCTGTTTGGGAAGCAACTGTCCACATGCCATGGCTCAATCCATATTATGGATATAATAATGAGATCTGTCCACACGCCATGGCTCAATCCACCATCCGTGCGATACCTAAATTGGTACCCTCGCACTGTGCAACACCTAAGTTGGTACCCTTGCACACCTCATCACCTAAACTCATAAACATAAACCACGTTAGTAACAATCAATTGACATCGCATCAATCAATCCTAACGCGTTCATGAGAAATAGGCATCATAAAAATATAAATCAAATACCAAAATATCACCAAATACACGTGGGAGTCCACCCACACATGGAAATCCATCCATTACTGATTAGTAAAAATACTCGGGCGTCCCTGTCAAATAATAAATGACCATGACTATCATCCGTCAAATAACATGGATCATAACAGGCCAAGAGTCACTCTGGAAATGGAAGATCAAGAGTTACTTTGAAAATGGAGAGTCAAGAGTCACTTGAGAGCTCTCCTATATAATAGAGTCAAGAGTCACTTAAGAGCTCTCCTATATAATAGGGGCATGGGGAACTCTCAAGGGATGTTCCCTCGTGTAGAGCATTGTGTCTACTCTCTTGTCATTTCAAGCTAGTGCTATGTGCTGCTAGAGCGAAGTCATATCTCTTAGTGGTATGGGACACTAAGGTAATATATGTGATACTTCATTGTATTTACGTGTGCACCCTTGGGCTCGAGGGTGGTTGGGTGGATGAGTATATACTTGGTTTATGCATGTTTATGCATAGTGATTAACTAGAGAGATTTATGGGAATTTAATAAATATACTCTCCCATTGTGCAACAGAGTCTTGATCTTGCTCTCTAATGCATGGTAGTGAGTGTGTGTGAGTGATGTAAGGTGAGAAGAGGGACGAGTACCTGTAGTGTAACGCGACGGTGTGACAACGCTCACGGGGAAGGCACGGTTGAATTTCTTCTCAAGGAGTTTCAGAGCTTGGAGACCTCAAGGGTTACGAGCTTGGCCATTGGAAAGATCCTCCACGACAGTTGCAGTTCACCAGGTTATCTCTTGTTGGGGATGTGTTTCAAGGGGTTTTAGGGTGAGCCAAAACATCTAGATCAAATACAAATCTCTCAAGATCTATGCCATATGATCTACTATGAAAATGATCAATATGCATAATCCTACTACGATGTCTCACATCAATGAAATCATCACTACTCTCATGCACTATCCCTGACTGCTCAAATAATACATGAACTCTATCCACATGAATAGGGCCAGGAATGTTGTGAATACTAGCAGTATTGGTCCTATCAGCAATATCTCCACAAATGGAAATCCCAAAAGAATAGCTTGAGGCATCTAACACTAGTAACTCAGGCCTATGCTCATAGGTGTCTTCGTGACTCGTATGCGGAGTATCACTATCCTCAAGTGTGCTAATGGATACGCCCATCCCAAATGCGCTAATGGATGCATCACTAATCAAATGCACACGATCCTCTAAAATGTCACCACAATCAACTAGAATATCCTCATGATCCATAGGAAAGATGATAGGCAAAGAAGTGTCGATGCTTAGTATGTTCGCTGCCATCTCTACCCTCAAGATCATGCCCACATGATCTAACTCACACACATCACCCTCCCTATCACTTCTATCACATACATCATCATCGTGTGCATATGTGTCAGTGGCATCATGTGCACGTGTATCACTATCATCATGTGTATTTGTGTGCGATACATCAATATCATCATGTGTGTGTGTACAATACAGCATCATCCTCATCATCCCCATCATAATACATTGAATGAGTCGGTCTAAGTAAATGAGAATCGATGAAATGATGGCTGGTCGATGTTATGGGGGGTGAGTCATAGAAGCTCTCAAGGCCCATGCAAACACCATTATGATAGTGCCAAAAATGGCAACATGCTCGATCCATGTCCTCCAAGGATCCAAATCTATCATGCCAAACTCAAAAAATGTATCCCATGAATAATCACTACATATAATCATCTATAATCGTAGCACAAACATCATCATCATCCTTAATGGAATGATATGGATCAAACCCATACTTGCATGCATACCACTCCTCCTAGAAGTGCTAGTATGTGCAAAGGGTCCCAAATCGATCAATGAAATCCAAGTAAGCCACATAGCTCCTCTTATGATCCCATACAAAGGAATGGAGAGATGCACACATGTACATAGTCGTGTGCTCATCAGAATAACATGATAATGATGCCTGCTCATCCGAGCTAAACATATGATAATCATGATATGCACACAATGTTGTACCTCGACGCCATACAAATATCCAAAATATGAGGCATGTGTGAATAAACTCACCAAGTCTCCAAACGTGTGAACAATGCACCAAGATCACACACAATGCATGTGAATAATCGCCAATGTAAGCTCGAAGCGTGTGAACACCTCACGGAAATGTACTCATGTGTGAAGAAGACTCTCAATGCGTAAAAGCATGTGAACAAACCAAAAAAAAAAAGTGTGAACACTACCCGATGCTCAGAGCATGTGAACAGGGGCTACAATGCACAATGAACTCACACCATGTGTGAATGTACCCAAACTAAGTGCCAATGTGCATCAAAAGAACACTATGCACCCAAATGTGCAAGTAACGCCCACAATATGCTAATGCACGTGAACATGCCCCATAAAGGCCCAAAGCATGTGAACACCTCACATAAATGTGCTCGTGTGAACAAGTCTCACAATGCGTAAAAGCATATGAATAAAGTGAAAAAAAAATTCCAAAAATTCTACCCATTCTGTGTGAGAACACCACAAATACTCTACACGCGCAAGCCACGGCCCAAAGCAAGGAAGGATAGAAAAAATGTGGCCCAAAATGTGGGCTGCGCGGCGGACAATAGAGAGAATGGGTGTGGAGGCCAAAATGTGAAAAGGGTTCCAACCCTAGATCTAAAAGGGACAACACACAAAAGAAATGAAGCAAACTCTGATGGCATGTTTTTTTCTTTTCTCATCTTCCTCATTGCTGGCAACGGCCAAGATTTAGCTTGCTTTGCTAGCTTTCAACTGAGAGCTTCATGCTCAATGATGCCAAGCTATGAGGTGCTTACTAAAGCAAATTGATGGCTTCGAGTTGCTTAATTACTTGTGATACTTTGCACTCTCTTTTTATTTTTAATGAACTGGCAACTGTGAAGCACAAGGTTTTGTCACAAAGCAACGGTGACTTTCAACGATTTTATCTTTTTCTGTGAACTGGCAACAACTGCGCTTGCTATGAATACCTGTGCGCCTGCTTCTGCTGTGAAACAAAGCACAAGAGCTCCACTGAATAGCTATGTGTCTGCTATTGTTAAGTGCTTGCTGATTTGCTTGTGCTTAGGCTAAGATATGAAGCACAAGAGCTCCACCACTGATTTGCACTTTTTTTTTAATGATTGTCTCTATGCACAGATGCTCAAGCTTCTCATTGAGCCTCTTGCAAAAAGCGACTGAATCATTGAGCCTCTTGTTGCAAGCGACTAAATACTTTTTTTGTTTTGCTTCTTGTTACTTACTACTTGAACTTGAACTCTGCTTGCTTGCCTTGTGTGGACGTGTAATTTACCTTCTCAAACTACTGGTTGATATATTCAAGGTCTTTGGCCGATTCATGTCATTTTGTGTTGGCTAATGCACCTATGAGAGAGTTTCCCTTCAGAGCTAGTCGGGGAAGCTAGGGCCTCTTGTGTTGTTGTGGCAGAATTCTCATACCAGAGTCTCTCTTAGGCACACACTTGAATGCAATTCTCATGCCAGGGTCTCTCCACTCTAGGAAGGAATTTGAAACAAGTAGTACAATGTTGAGCTTTGAACTAACACCAAGGCAATGAAGCTGTTCCAAAACTACACTAAGAATTACATGAGTCTGAACTTCTACAAAAGATTTAAACTCTACATACTTCTTTACCAAGTTGCATAGGGATTCTTCATTGTGCTCTGTTTCTTGATAGCCTTTCTTTTCATAGAGCTAGTTCTTACAGAATCTATAAGAGATCTTCACACTCAAGGATGCAAGTTAGGAAAACCTTGTGGTGTATGGGGCACATTGGCTGACACCAGTGGATTGGGTTCAATTCCCAGGAGGGCCATACTTGCAAACACAGTGTTAACCAACAAACTTTTTGAATTTTTGCACTTGAAATTGTAAAGCTTGTATACTTTTGTATCAACTATTCATCAACATGCTCTCTACATAATATTGATGATTAGATCTATAATAGAACAACATGTTATAGAATCAGCCAATCCATAGGATATGTAGTAGGTTCTTGTCTGAATATGTCTTGTTTGGACATGTGTTCTTGTGTGTCTCTACTATGACCCACCACTTTGCCCTTGGGGTAAGGAATTGTGCAATGTTAAAATTGTTGTATGATCATGTCGAGATAAGGGTTGTGTGTGTGTGTGTGTGTGTGTGTGTGTGTGTGTAGCAAACCATCTCATGTTGAGATAAGGTTTGTGTGTATCAAACCCTAGCCTAGAAGCTATAAAGGGATCAACTCTCTCTCATATTGAGTGAGAGGAGAAAGACACTTTGTAAGTCTTATTTTAGCTAAGCTTTTTGCTATCTCTCTCTCTCTCTCTCTCTCTCTCTCTCTCTCTCTCTCTCTCTCTCTCTCTCTCTCTCTCTCTCTCCACATAATCCTTATCTCGTGTTGCTTGCCTTGAGCTTATCCATTTTTAACTTGGTATCATAGCTAGTTATTCTGAACCGTTGGTGGCCTCTTTGTTTCTTCTTGTTGCTCATCAATAGCTAAAGTCATATGTATGCATTACTACCCTCTAGCCGTGATGTACCCCTCTGAGACCCCTCTTCTATTGGCATCAGCTCCCAACTCCTAGCTAGCGAACAACTTGCCTATTGCCTCTGTAAATGACACTGACCTGTCTACTACAGAGCCCGCTACTTGTTGAGGACGGTTGGACGCCCACAACTCCTGTAGTGTGTGGCTAGTTGCAACAAGGGAGGCGCCCTTAGCTGCAGATAGCTGTCAACTCGGGCGACTTGAGCTAGAGACAATTGTTAACTTCCTGACATGCTTGTTAGTGTCCCATGGCTCATCGTTGGAGGTCAATGACGCGGTGACCCCAGGCATCCACATGGTGGAGTAGGATTCATGGGTACCCTTTATCCATTAAGGGTAATTCCTTAATAAAAATGACTAAAGCCTTTTTCACATGCCTTGATTAGATTTAAGGCCTCATTCATATGCAATTTCTTTATAGTGTTTTGCAATCATTAAGCTTGTTTTTCTTCCTTCATGTTGGGACATCCAGTTTGTAAAGGAGCTAGACACTACTCTTGCCATTCTATGATGCAAGTAGTAAGATCTCTCCTACCTCCCCATCATCATCACGTCAAAAGATACATATGTCATTGACAAGTTCGTCGATGGGAAAGGGTTTCACACTTGGCAATTCCAAGTGCGGTATGCTCTCATGGGAAAGGGTTTGTGGCCTTTGGTGGTGAAAGGCACGAAGGTGGTGGATTTTGATGATTCTGAAGTTGTGGAGGATGATGAACGAGATCAATCCATTATAGCTCTAAATATGGACAAAAAACTCGTCCATCATGTGGCTAACATGAAGACCATTAAGGCAATGTGGGATGAGATGGCAAAGTTGTATGGAGAAAAGGGCAAGCACTTCCGTATCTCTCTCAAAGTGAATTTTTTGGGCCTTGAAATGAAGAGTGGATAGCATAATTGGAAAACTTGCAAGCATTGATGCAAGAATCAAAGAGGAAGAAACCATGGTGGTTCTTCCTCAAGGCAATTCCCAATGAGTTCTCCAATCTCGTCCACCACCCTAAAGCACCTTCCCAACCCTACCTTCGAAGGCATCAAGGTGGCTCTCCTTGAGAAGAAGATCAACAACTACATGTGAAGAATGGAGGATCAACATCGACTTATCCTACTACATCAAATGAGGCTCTTGTCATGAAGCATAACCTTAAATGCTCTTATTGTATCAAAAAAGGGCATACGGCCAATCAATGTTTCAAAAGATATCCCCATAAAC
The DNA here is from genome assembly GCF_041138505.1 of Cibotium barometz. Taxonomy (NCBI): domain Eukaryota; kingdom Viridiplantae; phylum Streptophyta; class Polypodiopsida; order Cyatheales; family Cibotiaceae; genus Cibotium; species Cibotium barometz. The sequence goes on along the minus strand of NC_141107.1, from coordinate 4,809,672 downwards.
TCAAATGTCGTAAGTGTGGAGAGCACAAGCACACTACTTCAAGGTGTCCATAACATGCTTCTAAACAAAATGTAGGGAACTTTAGATCCAATAACTTTAGTGGACATTGATTTTTGTCACCATTCTCACCGAATCTCAACCTTACAGTTAGAATTAATGAGGTTAGGTTTTTGGTTTAGTTGCTTTTCTAGTACCCACACCTTCTTTGGTCTTGATCTTGATTTTCTTGATTTTTAAAATTAGGATTGATAGAGATTCTAGCAACCAATTTTTTTGAATGATTTTCTTACATTATCTTGATTAGAGAGCCTATAGTTTCAAATATCAATCCTTAAATTCAGATTGCTATTATAGGTTTCAGATTGCTGTGCAAAAATTTGGTGCAATTTCAAGAAGTGTACAGAATACAGTTTACTGTACAAATTCAAGAACAATGTTGAAGATTATAGTACAAAGTATAATTTTGTTATAGATCTACAATGCAAAACAGAGCAGTTTACAAATTATGTAAAATTTATTGTGTTGGAATCAAATCTTGATGCAGAATAGAACAATAAGTGATTCTTGATCAAATCTTTCAAATATTGTCACTTTTTTGCAAAGAAATTGGACAAAGATTATAAGCCTATTGTTTCAATACAAATCTACACAAATTAGTATAAATCTTGATGTATTGCAAGTAAAGGCAACAAGATAAGTGTTCAAAAGACACTGTTTGCAAGCACATATCTTGGATTATAACATTTTAACACATTTTTATATCAAGAAGAGTCCTCATTTAGATTACCACACATTTGCGGCGGTAATGAATTTTATTAGGCATGTAGATTTGTACGATGTGATCCTTGGTAGACCTTTTAATTATGAGGAGTGCTAAGCTAGTATATGACTAGGCCACTGATCACATTTACCTATAGAAAGATTCACAAATCCTAAAAGTAGATCTACGAACTTAGAATATGCATCCCATGGATGGAGGGCTATTTGGGAATGATTTGGTACAACTATGTGTAATCCATGAACAACCAGAAGAGTCAGAGGAAGCGAACATCTTGTATGCACCCCTTCCTGATGATGATTTTTGTGAGAATTGTATGCATGTATTAGCCACAATAGATGTCATGGGAAAATATGTAATAACATTTATGGAACCAGATTGGAAGGATGAATTGTCAATTACCACGGTATGCAAGATGAGACCATAAGTGGTGGACGAATCATGGGAGATCTCTTCAGAAGAGAAAGAGTCTGAATCTAGTTGTAGAAAAGAAGCTTCTGATTCAACCACAAGGTTGAAGTTCCAAAAATGGATGAAAAAGAAGCATCATCAAGCTAACCGTAGTGAGATCCTTAGAAGTTCCAAAAATGGATGAAAAAGAAGCATTATCAGGCTAACCGCAGTGAGATCCTTGGAAGAGGACCCACGGATTCCCAATGGCTAAGATACATCGAAAGCCACTAAAATTCATGATGAATTATCTAAGAATTTGGGAGAAGAGTTAAGGTAGATAATGCTACAAATGCCTCAAGAGCCAAAAGTGAGCCAAGAAACCCCCAAGCTCACAAGATCGAAGAGAAGGAAACAAAACAAAGCATTGGTTGAAGTGGAATAAACATGTAAAAAGAACCAAGAAAAGCTAAAACAAGAAATACTCAAGAAAGAGGCACAAGGCAAGGGCGGCCAAAGCCAAGACAAAATAGAACAGGCTGACACACTCCAAATAAACATGGCTACTCTAACCCTTATAGAAGAAGACGATCTTGAGATAGAGCCTGATCAGCTCAAAGTTGGACACTCAATAGAATGGAAAAAAACAAATCTGCTTTTCATGATTGACTTGGGAGCAAGTCACAACTTACTTTCGTACAAAACATGGGTGAAGCTGAAGAAACTAGACTTGGAGTCTACATTAACCAAAGTTAAAAGTGTGCATGCACAAACAATAGGGATCTTGGGAAGTTTTAAGGTTGATGTTTCCACCAAAAATAACCCTTAACCGTGTAAGGTTTTTGTCATGCATGCTTTGCAGAGAAAAGCCTTGTAACTATGTTTTGGGTGTCCCGAGTCACTTCCTAGTGGGAAAAGGCTTGGAACCATAAAAGCCCTTGTTTGTAACTCATTCTCCCATTTGTGCAATAGAAGTGAAGTGTTCTCTCTCTCCCTCCCTCTTGCAACTCTAATCTAGAATGAGTGGTGTGCTTAGGGTTAGGGTTTGAGAGTGATTAGTGCTATTCACTTGTTCTCTCATGCTTCCCTCCTTCTTCTCCTCTCCCTCTTGCTTGAGTGATTAGGCTAACCAATGCAATCCTCTTCCGTGGAGATCCCATACGATCTTTGCGAGATAGGCAACTTTCCACGACACGTTAGGGTAGGGTTTCCTTAACACTAGAAGATCCAAATTGGTTGAAAGCCATGCAAGATGAAATTCATTCTATTAAAAAAATAGTACTTGGGATTTAGTGAACCTACTACTTGGCAAGAAAACTATTGGTACTAAGTGGATTTTTAGAGTTAAGAGAAAGGCAAATGAATCACTTGACAGATTCAAGCTAGACTTGTTACAAAAGGTTATGCCTAGCAGAAAGGGACTAATTATGATGAAACTTTTGCTCCTCCTTCTTGTATGACCACTATTTGATTTTGTTGCTGCTTTGGCATGCCATCTTGTAAGGTGTAATGCTATTATGGTGATAGAGGTCATCATCAGTAACATATGTGCCCAATTTGGATTCCCCTTGGAGATAGTGTGTCTAATTAGGGTACACAATTCATAAGAGAGGTGGTTTTACAAAACTCTTAAACAAACATCGATGAAACATAAAAGGAGTAGTAGTACTACCTACGCAGGCCAATGGATAGTCCAAGAAAACTAATGGTATCCTTTATGACATTTTGGGAAAAATATCTATTAGAAATCAAAGAAATTGGGATAAGCTCTTGGTACCAGCAGTTTGGGCTTACAACACGACTCGTAAGGTAACTATACATCTTTTGAGTTATTGAGTTAGTGTATGGAAAGGAAGTAATCATGCCTCTAAAATATGAAGTCCCTACTTAAAAGGTGTTGATGCAACAGAATATTGAAGATACAAAGAAGATGGAGCTTAGAATCCTCCAGTTAGGAAAGTTGGAAGAGACTCGCCACATAGCAACACAAAACATGGAATAAATGTAGGTTAAGAGAAAGAATGCATTTGATAGAGCCTTGATGAAGTCAAAGAAGAAACCAATGACTTACAAGAAAGGGGATTTGGTTTTGATGTTTAATTCTTGATAGGATAAGACCTTTGATAAAAAGTTCTTATCCCGCTAGAAAGGACCTTATGAAGTAATTGAGATATTGGAACATGGAGCAATGGTGTTAAAGAGGCTACAAGGAAGGCAACTAATAAATGTATATAATTCAATATATTTGAAGCCAATCTTGACAAGGGTAGCATAAGGCTTTAAATAAGACAACACTCTTATTGAATAAATTGATTCAACTTCAAGGCAATTGTTTGAAGTTGAGGGGGGATTGTCATAGGTGTAAAAAAATCATATACATACATACATACATACATGCATGCATACATACATACATACATACATACATACATACATACATACATACATATATATATATATATATGGTAACAAGGAGTATGTACATTGTAGCCATATTTGGTAGTGATGTGTGTGAAAACACTAGGACCAATTGGGGCACTTTCTCCCTCTTTAGGAGGTTTTTTCTCTTGTGCTAGTATACACCCATCTTGGGGTATACTTATCATCTTTGTACAACACACATTCATTATCTATCTATCATCTCATTGTGTGCTCCCTTAAGCTTCTCCATTGTGTGTATGTGTGTGTGTGTGTGCATGCATTCCTACAATCCTACTTCCAACATTTGGTATCAGAGCATACACTTCCTGGCCCTATTTTGCTACTGTTACCTACCCTTCACCCTAAGTCGCCTATCTTCTTGAATACAATCAAGGAGCCCTTCTGGGAAAAGAAAGAGGACAATGAAGTGTATAGTAGGCTAGATTTTTGTTCCAAGCACATTTTGGGAGCCGGTCGTGCAGTTTGAAATTTTTTTGCAAACATCTTTGGGGATCAGATTTGCACTGTTCTTCATCGAATTATGTAGTGGTATTATTAGATCTACTATAGACAGGTGTGAATACACACATGAAAGCATCATCAGACACTCACCACACTGGATCTTATCTACGAGCCACACTTCAACAACATTTATCTATATATCTAACAAGTAAAATTTCTATTCACTTTACTCTGCATTTCTTTCATACACCTTATAGGTCTCCATTATCAGTGGCCTTATTATAGCAGCCACCTTGGTTGCATCAAAGGATCACTTAGAACTTGCAGGTTGCGTGACTAATAAACTTTCCTATATACACAACATTTGTAGCATAAGCCATTTCTTGAGTGCTCACGTTGGTCTCATAGGCATCATCATGTAAGAATACCTTGATAGCATCCAATAGCCACACACATGAGAAAGAAACATACAATTTTCCATGACTAAACACCAGTGTCACTAAGCATAATCCTAAAATAGACATCATTTGACCTTGTGATCTATTTATTGTCATGCCCAAATGCAAGTTGCCATAGGGAACTATCTTTGTCTCATATCGAATGTACTTGGAACAAAAGTTATCATGGGAATAAACACTCTATCTCTAATATTAGTTCTAGTGATAATAATAGCCTCTAACACCTTTGTGTGGAACTCCTTGCATAATCGAGTTCCGTTGCAAAACCTCTTATGGAGACTCAGATTATAGAACAAAATTATTGGAGCATTCTTTTTCAAAACTAGTCGATGATGTGTATACCCAAGGTTAAGGTTGTTTTGATACTCTCTTGTATACGAAAAAGAACCTTCACCAATACCATTAATTGAATCTGCACCACTCAGGTACTCCTTGCTCTCCCTACTAGGCATTGCACTTAGTGAAGTCTTATTGATTGTGTCAACCTCAAGGTTTCATGAATAGCACACTGTCTAAAATAAGTTGCATACTCCATAACACTTGAAAGTCCTCTATATACCCATTCAACCAAGTCTTCTATAAACCCTCTCTCTAAAAGAACTTTTGGTGGAATTGAAACAATGCCTTCTTTTATCCCCCTATATGTTCCATTCCCAATGTCTAGAACCCACTATATGAATTCATGCTCCTTTGAGTTACGACCATTTTAAAGAACCCACATGTCCTTTGTAAGTTTCAATAATTTAGTGTCTCTCTAGATCTATGAGTGACATAATGTACCATCAACAACATCCTCTTGCCCTACCTTTGGAACAACTAGCAAGATACATCTAAAATCTCTACCTAACAAAATGACCTTTCCACCAAAAAATTGGTTTCTAGACATGATGTCTCTCAACGTCTTATCTAATGCTTAAAAGGCATATAGATGGGCCTCTTCCCATATTATTAGCTCATCTAGCTTCATGACTTCCACTAGGGGACCATTAAACTTTATATTAACTGCATTTAGGTCCAATGGTATTTTGAACTGTGAGTGAGTTATGCAGCCATTGGCTAGTAGCAAGGCCACAATGCGAGAAGATGTACACACCAAAGCAATGTTACCCTCCCCATACAATCAAGAAAGCAAAAAATTATAGAGATGCCTTTTTTGACCCTCTAGGACCATCAAGTAAAAACACTTCACTAGCATTTGCATAGACTGCCTCTAAAATCTCATTAAAGGCAACCCGTTTGATAATAAATAATTTAGAGTTGTTTCCATCCAATTGGAAATTTGTGCTTGTTACTCATCGTCAAACATTCTCTCTTCTTGCATTCAACCATTTGTAACCACCAACATAGTTAATATGTCAGCAAGAGGCATTCCCTTAAAATCAGCACACCTTTAGCCATGCTATTAAAGAATGTGTTAACAAAGAATCATTCTTTGCCACTGCTTGAGCACTGCTTATTGATGGTCATTTAAATTCTCCATACTTAATTGTAATGCATGGAAAAAATTTAAATGTAATGCTTGACGATCATTTAAACTCCCCATACTCAATCGTAATGTAATAGAGACTCATTCTTTGCCCCACTGTGCTTGACAATCATTTAAATTCCCCTACTCAATCGTAATGTAATAGACACTCATTCTTTGCCACTACTTGACGATCATTTAAATTCCCCATACTCAATTGTAATGCATTGAAAAATTTGTCTAAAAGTGTCCGATCAAAATCTTTCCCACAAAAGGCCAAGAGACAGGCTCACAAAACATCAAAATTTTGACAAACAAGTGTCTCAATTATGTGTCGGCTCAATGGAACACAGCCTCAAACCATTCTTCACCACTTTCTAATAGACCTCTAGCTACACACACTACCTTGTAAGTCATCAAAAGACTTACAAGCTTTGCAAATAATAAACAACATACACATAAAATATTTATCACCAGCAAGGATGGAGAAACATTATACATGTGGCCAATGATATTGCCTAACTTCCTTCTAGTCCACTTCTTAGTACCTGCATTCCAAACCTACTTACATGGATTACATGACCCACTTACATGGATTACGTGTAAACCACTCTGTAAGAGTAGTTTTTGTGTTACTTTCTCTGTCTACTACATTACGTAATTCATCATCATCATTGCAAAACACATCATTATTATACTTCGGAAGATGAACTTGTAATATTTGGACATCAAGTTTTTTATCATGCACATCATATTCATAAATTTGCCAGCATGCTTCTGATGTTGACACATAATGTGCATCCAAGTATTTACTGATCTTATCTAGCACACCATCAGTTGAATTATTTAGTTCTCCTTGCCTTTCCACATAATTTACCATTGTATCCTAACTGTTGCTATGCCATGACCCTTGTACACATATTTATACAAACACTTAACTGCTATGATTGTGGATCATACTTCAATGTTGATATGTGCCTTATACTCCATGGAGAGGAAAGGATTAAATGGCACAATCCAAGAATTGTCTACCACCATAGCCCCTTTTAATTGTATGTGCTTGCCATCACCGGATGCATGTAAATAGAATAGCCATCAGTGCTTGCCATCACCGGATGCAATAGAATAGCCATCACTATCCACCATAGTAGATTGAGACAAGGTATGTGGATAACAATGAGTACATTTCCCATCAATCATGGAACGAGCAATGGGATTTAGTGCACCACATAGACCATGAACATTACATTGTCTAATAATCTCATATAACTCAAGAAACATTACTCTATCGAGGAACTCTATGCATACTAATCGGTCATAGTAGCGACCAATCGGCTTAAATTTATCTTCAAAAATCAATCATATGTGCAAGTGCGACAAGCCCCGCTTTTGGAACTCAACCACACAAACATACCTAGCCACTTTTCTAAACAAATTATCCTTTGTAATTGACCTCAGCATATCCTTGCGCTTTTGATAAAACATGCAAGTTGTCAAATCCAACCAATTGTGTAGACTTTGCCTTGGCAACAATGCTTTGGATATTTCAAGGCATTTTGGATTCTTGCAATGAACAAATCTAACTTACTCTTCTTCCTTAACAATTGCCACTATATGCACCATGGTATAGCTTATACATATATTGTGGCTCTTCTATAAAAGATGACAATACAACTCTTTGCCTTGTAGTATTGCCTAGTAGTACAATCCTTGCACCGTCAGCTATATTAACCATGTCCGACCATCCTTGATACACTTCTACACATAAACTTGTTTGGTTATTACATATCTACACCAACCTTGATTCCACCATGCTACTATATGCATAAACAATGTATTGTTGCAGTAGAAGTCTCCCCCCATGTAGAAGGCAAGCATTGATATCGAGTCTCACATCATGCAATTTATATGCATAATATTTTCTTGTAATACATTATTAACTTTGAATCTCATGCAATGACACATGGGTAGGAGCATCACCATATAGAATATATACATGCCAACCATCCCCTCGTGGGAAATAGAAGCACATATAGAAGTGGCATGTATGATCAATGCAAATTAGATATTCTTCTCACAAACCCATTACAATTAAAAATTTGGATGTCTCGATAGCCAACATTGAAGTCATCCCCAATGTAGAGGGCAAGCATTGGTATCAGGTCTCACCTACAATCCATATGAATAATATTTTCTTTGAGTAACACATTTTTTACTTTGAATCTCATGGCAAGAACATCACCATACATGATAAATACATGCCACAAGAGTGGCATGCATGATCAATGAAAATTAGATATTCTTCTCACAAAACCGTTGCGATTAAAAACTTGGATGTCTCGAGAGCCAATGTTGAAGTCATCCCCTTGCCTTGGCATGATAGCAGTAACCTTGCTAGGCGTGGGCTGCCAACTACTATTTGGAGATAGAGCGGCTCTCACAAATTATAATCTTCATGTCTTCATATGCGAATTGCTTCTTAATACTTTCCCCATAACGTGTAATGCATGGGCATATGGATTGCATGTATACATCATTCTCTACAAATACCAAGACCCAAATAAGGCATCCATCAAATGGTTTTCCAATATATGCTTTGTGTCATACATATATAATTATGCAAAATGTGGGCCCTCTTCTCATGCCTCGTTAGGCACTATGTTCCAACATGACTGCCTCGTCTCATGTTATGTGTCATACACATATAATTGTGCAAAACATGGGCCCCCTTCTCTACCTCGTTAGGTTGTAAGTTCCAACATGACGATGCACTACCATGAACCCGAAAGTTATATATACCTCCTTTGCCATAAAACATTTCAACATATAAGCACCCAATGATACAAAAGCTAGGGCACTATTGTAAGCCTGTATGTTCTATCATTTTGCTTTTGGCAACATTGCCATGCAATAGAATTTTTAGAATTTTGGGTGGTTCTTCTAATGACAAAAGTGAAACATGCCCAACTTTACAGCAATGCTTTCCACAACCTAACAAATCGTTGTTTTTGTCTCTTGTTTCCATGATTTAGCATGGCGAAATCTAAAAAAATGATTAAGAGATCCCAAAATGAGTGAAGAGTAGGAGTACCAAACACCATTGGGTACATGGCTAGGTGCCCTATATCCTCCCTTGAGGGAAATTGATGAAGAATAAAGAGGTGCTCTTCTTTACTTGTCACCATATCCTTGATGCAAAAGCCTATGGTTACGTCAAACTGAATCCTTCTACTTCTAATCAGTGTGTCTATTATTCCTTTCTTGAGAAGTATATTGTCGTGCATTGCATTCTTATGTTCAATGTTGCTCCCTAGAATGAACGATTCCTGTGCTAATAAAATCCACCCTATCTTCTATATTTCTAATTACCTATTTTTTAAATAATTATTGTTGTCTATTAATATTACAACGCGCTTTACGTGTTAAATCTAACAATCTTCTTCGATCAAGACACAGCAAATCTGAAACACCCAATAGCGACCTATCTTTACTTTGTCCAACCATCTTCTGTTTTCAAACACAACTAAGTCTCAAAGACTTTAAACCCACTATTACGACATGCTTTACATGTTAAATCCAACAATCTTCTTTAGTTAAGACGTGGCAAATATGAAATACCCAATTTTGGCAACCTATCTTTGCTTCGTCCAACTATCTTCTGTTTTCAATCAAAACTAAGTCCCAAAGACTTTAAGGCCATCAAATCTCTCTCTCTCTCTCTCTCTCTCTCTCTCTCTCTCTCTCTCTCTCTCCACAGGTATTTATACAAATATGCATACACATATACATACACAAACACACATGTACGTACATGAATATATGTCTATGTATATACATGTGTGTGTACTCAAATAAGATAACCTTTTAATACTTAAAGAAGTTAATTAACACTTTAATACTTAAAGACGTCAATTATATGTTTGAATATATAATGGTCATCAAGGATTTTGAAATGTGTGATTCATCTTGGTTATTAAAGCTACAAACCTATTCAAAGCTATTCTAAGGCTATTTATTTCACTACCTAACATGGCAACATGACCATCTAACTTGTCATGTCGCTCTTTTGTAATATGAATAGTCTTTTTACAACTAACATCAGAAAGATCTAATCCTCTTTAAAAAACTCAACACAAATCTAACACACAAAGATGCAACTTTTCCACAATCTCCTTAATTTGATCATTGTTGCTAGTTACAATGGAAGCAATAGATTCTCTCATAGAACTACGTTTAAAGGTTCATTACTTAAGTGGTGACCCAAGCCACCAATCACACTCTTATTAGACATGCGAAAGTTGTTGTTTGCCAATGAACTGAAATATTTTTTCTGAAGTTGGAGAAACATTCTTTTTCACATGGCATGGCATCACTCTTCCTGACCTTTTCAACTTCCTTCTATAATGCGCAAATGCTTCCTCTTGTGTGGGGCAGGGTTTCCCACTCGGGGCCTTGCCCTCAAATGTCCAGACACGAGATTTATCACTCCTCGCCAACTGTTGCAACCAAACTTCCCTTAGAAAAACATATACCAAATGCTCCCTCCAGCATTCTGGCATAAGACAGTCCTTTAAGAAAATAGGGTTTCTATGCAAGTTTTCAGTTTGATTTTCTTTTGAATACAATGAGTATTTCTTAAATCAGTATCCCCAAAACTTCTTGAATGGAATTCTGAATTTCATACCTGAATTCCTCGAATTCTGTAACCTTAATCCATAGATCAATTCAAAGAATCACCTCACCTTGCTAAGGTTTTGAACACTTTGCAAACAAGGCCTTTATCACATCAGCTTATAAAGAACACTTCACAATATTTTCTTAATCCTTAGCAATCTTTATTTCATGTGCACAAGAGATGATTATAGACAAATAAAAGGAAAAATAAATAATATAATTTTTAAATTATATTAATATACAAAATAAAAATTACCAACATGCAAAAGATTAACCTATAAATATTATAAAAAACTTTTTCTAGGTGTACTATCACTATCAATATTAATATTAACCTATTTTGTTAACACTGATATTTACATGTACTAAATATTAATTTATAAAAACCTTTCGTTAGTCCTTATTAATTTCTCTATTTACTATCTATTTATACACTAGATAATGTGTAAATACTCCAAAAGATACTTATACTAATATTTGTACCTATACTAGGTGTGATTAGCATGTGTGTGCTATATTGGTCTTACATGCACTCGTAAGCATATATAAACCCATATCCATAAACATCCACCTAATCGTATGCATAGTGCGAATACACATGGAGGCGAGCATATAACGTGAACACACTCTCAAGTGCATGTATACCTCTTAAAAAAATCTCTACATGGTAAAAAGTTCCAATATATACCTCCCCTTAGCTATTCTTTTAGCCTTCTAAATGCACTCTCTTAAAGACCTCAATAGGTGCCAAAAAGGAAATATTCCAATACACACATAAAACGTAAAACAAACACACATAAAATTTCAAAGAACGTAATATACATGCAACACTACTATCACACAACTTTGGCAACTTCTCAACACCAAGTCAAAGCTTTAAACAACAACCAAACACACATTCAATACTCTCTCTCTCTCTCTCGCTCTCTCTCTCTCTCTCTCTCTCTCTCTCTCTCTCTCTCATTTTACTCTCATTTTACTATTATATACACTTTTCTAGCCAAATAAAACAAAACAAAAAACATTTTTTTCAGCTAATTCTACTCACTCTCTCTCTCTCTCTCTCTCTCTCTCTCTCTCTCTCTCTCTCTCTCTCTCTCTCTCTCTCTCTCTCTCTCTCTCTCTCTCTCTCTCTCTCTCTCTCTGTGAACTGTCCTGAGATTGACCTCGAGGTTGTTGTTGAGTTACGTACATTGAAAGAATCTTGTTGGTTTGAGCTGTTGGTTTGAGCTGTGCACAATAAGCTCGAGCGAGTTTTGCACACACACTCTCTCTCTAGAAGGTTGCGAGTTCTCTACCTTCTCTTTATAGATGTCAGTCTCTCTCCATAAAAGGTCGTCGATTCTCTACTCTTTACAGATGTCACTCTCTCTCTAGGTCATCGGTTCTCTACTCCCTCTTTACAAACGTCACTCTCTCTCTCACACACACACTATTTGGAGATTGACATTTGGCACACCTTCACTCGCTTGCTCATTGGCACGTCTCACGCTCGGACCACAAATGGTTCGGGAGATTCCATGTGGCCAATTGGGGAGTTACCACATGGAAGCTCCCTAATAATGTAATAAAAAATATATAAGTATTTGAGAGAGAGAGAGAGAGAGAGAGAGAGAGAGAGAGAGAGAGAGAGAGAGAGAGAGAGAGAGAGAGAGAGAGAGAGAGAGAGAGAGAGAGAGAGAGAGAGAGAGAGAGAGAGAGTGTTACACACACACACACACACACACACACACATCTATATATACGCACACATATATTAGTATTTATGAGAAAAAGAGTGTCTCTCTCTTTCTCTCTTATATAATTGAGAGTTACGTACATACATATATATACATCTACACACACACACACACACACACACACACACACACACATTACCATAGAGTATGTTTTGTTAAAAAACCTTGTGGGCATACTCCCCCACTTGTACTTAGTTTTGAAAAATAGTAGTCTTCTACTTTTATAAAAAAAAAGCAAGCAAATACAGCACTTTAAATGTTTTTTTTAATCTTTCATGTAATATCTCAAAAAAGTGCCCAGGTCATAATTGCCTCTTGGATGTTGTAAGGACCTGATGCTTCTTGACGCTTAATACGTAACGACCTGATGCTTCTTGAAAAATAGTAGTCTTCTACTTTTATAAAAAAAAGCAAGCAAATGCAGCACTTTAAATGTTTTTTTTAAATCTTTCATGTAATATCTGAAAAAAAGTGCCCAGGTCATAATTGCCTCTTGGATGTTGTAATAACGACCTGATGCTTCTTGGAGCTTAATACAACTGCCTAAATCAAGAAGTAAGAAAAATCGACCAACCAAGTGCTATATAAGCATAACTAGCTAGGATCACTGCACACGAGTCTTAGAAGAGATTGTAGAGCTACTTCTCAGCCCCATAACAACACCATCATGGAGAATCAGGTGGTAGTTTGTCTTCTTGGTTGCAGCTCAATTGAGATGGATAACAACTGGTTCACTTTTATGACACCTACCTTCCATGGTACTTTTCCTTGGTTCTTACTTTGTGTTTTGTGCATGATGGTGGCAATTAACAATTGTGGACTCTACTGATTGGCAAGTAAAGGATATGACTACTCTCTTTCTCCTGTTTATTCAATTATCTTGTATCTTGAAATGTTTTTCATAATGCTGCTTTTCATAATAAAGCAGGATTATTTGATTTGTCTTGACTCTTTGTAAAATACCCACTTTGTTGAGCTTCTTGTTTCTCTTCTTCAAAATGACTGCAACCTGCACGCACGTGCGCATGCACACACACACACACACATCTATATATATACACACATATATATGATATTTATGAGAGAAAGACTCTCTCTCTCTCTCTCTCTCTCTCTCTCTCTCTCTCTCTCTCTCTCTCTCTCTCTCTCTCTCTCTCTCTCTCTCTCTCTCTCTCTCTCTCTCTCTCTCTCTCTCTCTCTCTCTCTCTCTCTCTCTCTCTCTCTCTCTCTCCGGCTACATGCATACCCTACTCTTGCAACCGAAGAATGCCTTCTTCATTGCCTATAATATCACCCTCACCGCCTTCCTCTCTCACCTTGTTCATCGCCTATATCTTTTCTCACTCGCCTACTCAAACTCGACTGTGCTCTCTCCCAAACATGTTGTGCTCTCTCTCATCTAGGCTATGCCACTACCTCATTGCCCCAACGTGTTGCTCTTGAGAGCCTAGTTTTGATCTTCACATTTTATCCTCATGCTGCATTGATCTTTCCAAGTTAATTATGTTGCATTTGATCTTTCCAAGTTAATTATGTTGCATTGATCTTTCCAAGTTAATTATGTTGCATTTGACCTTCATGCTGCATTGATCTTTCCAAGCTAATTATGTTGCATTTGATCTTCATGCTACTTTGATTTTTCCAAGTTAACTATGTTGTATTTGACCTTCATGCTACATTGATCTTTCCAAGTTAACTATGGGCTCTCATTTCTTTTTATTATGTACATAGCTCCTTCTGCTGCATTGATCTATTTTTATAACCCATACACTTACACATGCTTGTCATGTTACTTCACGGATTTTTATCCCAAAAAAGGGGGTTGACAGACCCCTTTCATGATGTGAACTAGCAACGTGTAGTTCACAACATGAAACGGACTTCATGAATTTTATCAATTTTATTTGGTTTTTTTTTTTGGCCGACGAACTCCTTTCACAACGTGAACTAGCAGGGTGCAGTTTACGGTGTGAAACAGACTTCACAGATTTTATTAAAATTGATTTTTAAATATTTTTTTGTGCGGGGACTATTTTACGGCGTGAAACACTTAGGACGTGAACCGATTTTCATTTTTTTTCACGCGCGAGGATTGTTTCACGACATGAAACAGTAGGGGTTCATGGTGTGAAACACTTAGGACGTGAACTGGTTTTCAAATATTTTTTTTCACGCGAGGACTGTTTCACGACCTGAAACAATAGGGGTTCACGGTGTGAAACGCTTAGGATGTGAACCGATTTTTATTTTTATTTTTTGCGTGTGTGGCCTTAAGAAGTGAGATCCTTAAGGCGTGAGCCGTTTTTTTTTTGTGCTAAAGGGAGGTTCAAATTTACTTGTTTGGGGGGGGGAATATTTTTTGAATTTTAAATTCAGGAGATATGGGCATTTTTCCAAAAAGGCAAGTGGGAATCAAAAAAGTCAACCTTTTTATGACACCCCCTTACACCCTTATAAATGACCCCCAAAATAGATAATTTGACAACTCGAGCATCTACTCATTCAATGCTCATTAGTCACTATATTCCTAGTACTCCCACTCTCTCTCTCTCTCTCTCTCTCTCTCTCTCTCTCTCTAGTGCACACTCCCCCACACATAATATGTATATTTACACTCATAATAATCCCTAAAATACTCCCCCTCTCACAATTCCTGCCCTCTCTCTCTCTCTCTCTCTCTCTCTATCACACACACACACACACACACACACACACATACTCTCGCTCTCTCTCTCTCTCACCTTATTTCACTTGCTCATACACTCGTATGCTATATTGAAATAAGTTCTCTTTATTTTTAATTTTCGTGTGATGACTACCATTATCTCTCTCTCTCTCTCTCTCTCTAAGTATGTGTATGTATATGTATATGTATGCATGCATACATGCATACATATATGTGATGACTACCATTATTACTATGTGTGTGTGTGTGTGTGTATGTATGTGTGCATATATGTATGCATGTCTATATGTATGTATACATGCATGTATGTGTGTGTGTGTGTGGGGGAGGGGTGAGAGAGAGATCACGAAAGTGTCATTTTGCATGCCAACTAGCATGGCATGTACACTTTTTGGGATCATCCTTGTAGTAATAATTTTTAACTAGTTCCATTTTTTATACATGAGTAGAGCCGTATTATGCTAGATCAAGTTAGTGTAGCATTTTATAATTAGTGAGAGCACAAAAAAGTATCTATTTTACTATAATGTTTTTCTTAGGATATATTGTGGCTCTAAAGGTACATAAATTATCTTATTGTGCCTATATATAAATTTCTATCTTATTCCACGTAGGCTCACAAAAACATAAGTTACTACTCATTGATAAACATGGTGTAGGTGACTATATTATATCATAACAAATGACACATTAATCAAGTCAAGGATTTGTTAAAAAAGTACTTATTACCGCACCTCAAGAAGGACATATTTTGTAAAAAAAAAGATAAGTGAGATAACCTATTGAACTCATACTAATTCTTGTTTAAATGTTGATTATGGAAGTGTAAAGCATAAATGCTAAGTTAGACATGCTTAGAACGAGTTCACGGTTTTTAATTTTGTTTCAAGAAATTAAAATAATATGAAAACAAATTTTAAATGTAGTTATAATGGGCCATACTCAAGGATGAGGAAAGAACAAATGCTTGCCAAATGCTCTACTAAATAAATTGTAAAACATGATAAATCGGATAAAAAGTTGAATTGGAGGCCTTGACCTTTGATGGTGTAAGTTTAAAGTCTCATGATCTTAATAAACTCTTCTTAAGGTGGTTGTTGAAACCCAATTTTTTGAGATTGGCATGATGCACTTTGCTTCTTTTAAAGTTTTAGTAGAGATTCGAGGTGGAAATCAAAATAGTAGGAAATGATTAAATTATTAAGTGAAGTATGGAACCACAACCATTTAAAAATAAGACAGAAAAACATATAACAAAGCATGAAACACATTCATTTGTTCCACTCACAAAAACAAATTTGATGTGCCCTTAATGTACTGACTCAGACTTGCTCATCACCCATCATGTAGCAATTGAAGTCAGGGCATCATTATTTACTTACTTACAAAATATTCAAGAGCCACATTATTATTTTCTATGTACACACAGATGGCCAAGCATTTGAGTTGGTACACATGTAGGTCTAATATCATCATTTATGGGCTCGAAAAATCAATGAGGTGATGGATTGTGACAACATACATGTAGGGGAGAGGTAGAGTCCCTTTTGAAAGAGGGGCCCCAAATTTAAATTGCTAAAGCTTTTACTTCTATGCGAGGTTATGCTTGACCGCTCTGAAAATATATTTCGCCATTGCACGTGTGCTTGGTTGGAGAGAGGTGCATCAGTGGGCAATAATGACGGTTTTGTGTAAACTTGACATTCCATATGCCATGTATTTCTTAGGAGGTTTACACACTCACTTACCAACGAATTAGTGGGTGGGCAATAGCAAAACATGGACGAACAAATCAACCCATCCTTTTGGCATCGTAGGCACTTGAGGTTTCATTTAGCCACCTTTAGAGTAGGATAAAAATTCATGAAATTGTTGTAATTTCATTAATGTGTGTGCTAGTTGTAATTGATTGGAATCATGTATAAAATGCTTCTCCAAAAAAAGTATCATTTACTCTCATGTGCTTGTTGTAATTGATTAGAATCATGTACAAAATGCTTCTCCAAAAAAGCTTCATTTACTCTCAACCCATACCATGTGAACTTTTAAGTTCAAGGAAAATGGTCAAGGGTAAACTTCCAAGGGGTTATTCTCATGCTTGAGAACGCTAGCAGTTGCTCACGCTCCACCAACCAAAATTGCTTCGTGAGGGTGGGCATTACTTCAAACGTGAGCTGGTTACAAAAAGCAGTTGGAGCCCAACTTCTACTGCAATAATGTTTCATGTAGGTTTTGAACGCTTGGCTAGGGGCTAGAGCCCCCAGTTGCTAGAGCCTAACTATTTTTTTTTTCTAATCCAAGAGTGGGTATTGAAGTAACAGACCATCACTTCACACTATGGGAGTGGGTAGATTCGAACCCTGTATTTCCCTACTGGAAGGCCGCTCAACATACTCGAGGAGGCAAACTGGTGCTTAACTATTACTTTTAATCAAGCGTGTGAGCATGCGAGACCAACTCTCCGGCTCGATCGTGTGAACAGCCTCCAAACCCCCACGTGGGGCGGACCTCAGGAGCGAATAAGCTCCAGTTGATTCTTCTGCTTCACGTCGTCCTTGCCTTGCTCTTGAGTCTTCGTCGTGGCTTTCTTCTAGGGTCTACTCAGCATTAATTACCTCACAGCAATGCCTAGGCCCAAGCCCATTATAAATCAGGTGAGGCTAGGATTAGGGTTAAGGTTAGGGTTAGGGTTGGGGTAAGGGTTAAAGGTCACGGAAGCCGAGGGTCTTGTTGCCCCACTTGCTCGACTGAACTGCTTGTCTAGGCTAGGATTAGGGTTTGGGGATATGGAAAACGAGATCTCATCAAAAAACGGCGCTGTGGCGAATGCGAAAGACACTATCAATGTGCGATGCACCAATGGCAGCAAGTTCGCTGTGGAGCTGGACCTCACATGGACTGTTGGGGCCCTGAAGGCGCTCCTTGCAGAGAAATCTGACATCCCCGCCGACCAGCAGAGGCTCATCTACAAGGGTCGCGTGCTCAAAGACGACAGCTCGCTGCAAAGTTATGGTAAAGCAAGCGATCTTACCTACGCCTGGTTTATTCTTATCCTCTGTCAATGTACTTTCATTTCTGAAATCCTGTTTAAGTATCTACTTGGAGCCAGTAAACGTTTCGCTTAGAGCTGCCAGATCAATAAGGACATAACCTTTGCCATTATATCTGTTGACTCTATGTTGTCTGTGGATATGTATTTAGATGAATGTATGGACACATCAGCCATTACTATTGTTCAATATTACCCTTAGCATGTCAATTGGTGAGTCAGTATGCTCTTGCATGCATGGAAGGTCCTGATTATATCGTTATTAGGCTCTTATACGGTGTTTGAGATTATACGACACACATCGCTCAAAAAATCAAACAGATTGCATATCCTAGTGCAGACTGCAAATGGGCCACAAAATTTGGGCAGAGGCGAGAGTGCCACAAGTGGCACCACAGTATCGTGGACAGCTGTGCTTGCATTGTAATGATCCATGGTAGTCAGCAATAACGGTTGCAACAACATCATGGAGGAGTGACTGGCTGATGAAAAGCAGCTACTTTACTGAGTAGATGGCAGCAAAGAAAGATAAGGCTGCACCTATTGACTAGGCCAGCAAAATTTCTACGTGCGGTAGAAGTTTTAGTTCTTTGAACACTAGCTCAAGTATAGCAAGACAAGGAAGAACAGTTTTAAGAGCTCAAGTCCAGCAACAGATGAAGCTTGTTGTTAGTGCCTAGAAGGTGATTAGGGCCAAACTGGATGTGATTGAGATATTGGCATGATGTACAGCGGTGCCACTCTAGCTGCTTGAAGTCACTCAATGCGCTAAGGAAAGTTCTCTTGACAAACTCTCTGGTAATGAATTTTGTTTGATTTCTTAACCAGTTCGATTCCAACTTCAAGTTTGGTTATTGGTGGGGGGAGAGGGGAGAAGATATGACCAAAATATTGTTCTCTCACTAAAGCGAACTCAAATACATGTGGATTGATTAGTTGCTGGTTTCTAGCATCTGCAAAAGCTCAAGACCAACTACTGTACACCAACCTTTTCCTCAAAGGGTAAACAAGTAGTTGAAAGCTCGCTGTCAGTCTGGTTGAACTAAGGCTTGAAGGTTAAAGGTTTTGAACTAGGACCCTGTCCGGTTTTATTCCATGTGTCAGCAAGCTCTAAGCTTGCAGGTGTCATCCCTTGAATAGCTTGCAAGTGAGCGTTGAAACTAAAGAATTGATTAACTTAAGTCTGCTTTTGTCCTAAATATTAGACGCCTTTGAGAACACCATGGAAGTTTGAAAGCTCGCTGTCAGTCTGGTTGAACTAAGGCTTGAAGGTTAAAGGTTTTGAACTAGGACCCTGTCCGGTTTTATTCCATGTGTCAGCAAGCTCTAAGCTTGCAGGTGTCATCCGTTGAATAGCTTGCAAGTGAGCGTTGAAACTAAAGAATTGATTAACTTAAGTCTGCTTTTGTCCTAAATATTAGACGCCTTTGAGAACACCATGGAAGTTTGGACTCCTTATTTGAAGTCTATGCCTTGGTGAAGTATGGTCTGCTTTTTGGTCTTGATTGCATTCCCAAATAAGTGGTTCTGTAGCATGTAAGGTACTATAGCAAAAGGGAAGACGGCAAAACTTTACTTGCATCACCAAGTTCATTGGAGGGGGGGGGGATCTCCCAAACGACACTTGATACTTTTTGATCGGAGTGTTAGCAAAGACTCATTTCATATTACTTTGCCCTAGCACAACCTGACGTACAAGGTGGTGATTGCTAGAAAGCATTGTGTAACATGCGGAAGCTTCGGGGGAGATCAGTAACTTCAATGCTCAGAAAAACAGCACACTTGTCGCGACAAAATTAACGCACAAAACTGAATGTAGATGTGTAGAACATAGTTACCGCGGAACGGCGTTCCGCCTTCCTAACGCCGGTCTGGAGCTCAACGCGTGCCCGGAACGCAGTGCTCTTGGCTGCCCCCTTGGCTGCCCCACACTCTCCGTTCCATCTACTACTCCACCCTTCCTCTTGGCTGCCCCACGGCCCACACTCTCCCTACCTCGTTGAGGCTTGAGCCTCGGCTGCCCCACTCTCTCCCTACCTCCTCTTGGCCCCTCCTCTTGGGCCTCGGCCCCTTCTCTTGCTCGGTTGGCACTTGAGTCTTGAGTAGGTAAAATTTAAAATTTGACGCAATGAACATTGGAATTTGGAGATTCTAGTTTGCTGCGTTTTTTTCCACTTTGTGGACACTTTACTTATGTCTCATGCAAGGGCATTTTGCATGTTTTTTAAATTTTCAGCCATTTATCAATTCCAATGGCACCTCCTCGTGGTTGGCATAGATGCAGAAAACAGATCCCCTTGGTGGAATGAGGTGGATCTTGTGTCCAGATATGATAGTGCAAGAGGAGGAGGGTCACGCAAGTGGAAGTGCCACTTTTGTGGATCCATTAAAACTGGAGGCACGGATCGTGTGCGAGCCCATTTGTTGGGGGTTAGAGGCAAAGGCATTTTTGTTTGCCCTACAGTGTCAGGAGCAGATATCATACAATTGTAGGCACTTGCAGATAGACTTGATGCAGCAGGGAGTCGGCCCTCTGTTCTTGATCCTCGAGGTACATCATCATTAGCTACACCTACAGGCGCGACATCTTCAGCGAGTGCATCTACCCCATTATTTGGGGCTGCTCCACAGCCATCCGCACATGGAACAAATGCTTCCCAGACCTAGGCTTCACGAGGTCCAGTGCAGGCTAGTCTTGTGGCATCATGGCACCCTGGGAGGAGGGCACAAGTAGATGCAGCAGTGGCACGGTTTTTTTATGATGCAGATGTTCCTTTGGTAAAGGCCCACAACCCATACTTTGCAGATATGGTGAAGGAGATTGCTTCTTTCGGACCTGGCTATGCTCCAGCCTCATCCGAGGCATTGCGCACTACACTTCTAGCCACAGAGAGGACGGCCATAGAGGATGCCTTGGGACCCATTCAGGATGTATGGTGTAGATGTGGCGTCACTATCATGGTGTAGATGCCTTGGGACCCATTCATGATGTATGGTGTAGATGTGGCGTCACTATCATGGGTGATGGTTGGAGTGACACTAGGAGCCGCTCCATTCAGGGTATCCTTGCGTACTCTAGAGGTGTAGCTTTTTTATTAAAGCTAATGACAATTCAGAGGCGGGCAAAACTGCAGAGAGATTGGCAAATATTTGGAGTGAAGCCATTGATTACGTGGGTCCCAATAATGTCATCCAGTTTGTTTCTGATGGAGAGAACTCAAACAGGGCAGCAAGGAGGATCATTGAGGATAGATACCCACATATTTGCTTTCACTCCTTACATGTCACATGGGCTCAACAATCTCCTCAAAGATATTGGTAAGATGCAGTGGGTGGAGCCTTTTATTGAAATGGGCAATCACATTGTTTCATTTGTCACTCGCCACCACTTCATTTTGGCTGTATTTCGACAGAGATCCCCAAAGGATCTCTTAAAGTATTCAGATACACGCTTTGCATATAATTTCATTATGCTAAAGCGTCTTTTTGAAGTGAAGAATCATTTGAGGCAGCTTGTAGTTTGTGAGGAGTGGGATGCATGGCGAGAGCGTACCTCAGTGGTGGCAGGTATTCGATGCAGGTCCATAGTTCTTGATGACACTTTTTGGGACTTTGTTGAGGTATTGTTGCAGGTTGTGCGGCCAATCATTCTTATGTTGAGGCTTCTTGATGGAGATGAGCCTTGCATTGGCAAGGTGTACGAGGGGATGGATAGGATGATTGAGAGAATCCTATCTCTATAGACTTTGGATGGGGGTAGGAGACAGGAGCTATCTCGTCTTGCGACAGGCAGGTGGACAGAGTATCACTCTGCATTAGAGGCTGCTGCATTTGTGGTGGATCCAGAATTTCAAGGTAAAGGACAAGAGATAGATGCAGAGGTGGTGCAGGGTTGGGAGGATATCTTGAGGAAGCTTGTACCCAGTGCAGATGATAGGAGGGTTCGTGAAGACCTTTCCTTCTATCGACAAAAGAGAGGCCTCTTCGCTTTGCAGGATGCACAAAATGATAGGTTCAAGATATCTAGTGCACGGTGGTGGGAGGATTATGGGGCAGATACACCATTGCTGCAAAGATTGGCCATTCGAGTGCTTAGCCAGGGTGCTAGCTCCTTGCCATGTGAGCGCTTATGGAGCAGTTTTGGGAACATTGCAAGCAAGAAGAGGAACAGGCTTGGTGTCCAGAAGGCAAATGACCTTGTATTTGTTAATGCGAACTTGCGTTTGCTTAACAAGTTCAAGGCTGAGTGCACTCCAGAGCCATTTATTGGATTTTGCCTTGATCTTGTTGACAATGATGGTGAGGATCAGCCAGAGGGAGAGGATGATGTGGAGCAGCATGAGGATGAGCAGATTGAGGGACAGCCTGGACAGGAGGATGAGATCCCACTTGCTGATGACTAGTCTTTGACTCACCAGTTACCTTGGCCCTTGAGGCTAGTTTTGTACTTGTCATACTTGATACTTTTGTCATGACTCATATGTACATTGTACTCAGCTTTTTCAGCTATTATATATCCTCATGCGATATACTTTCTTTTCAGTTTCTATTTGAAGTCTGGACTCTTTAAATTTTTAATGTTTAAGACTTTAAAGTTTAATCTTGGATATTTTAAATGTTTTGTCATTTTATGTCATATGCTGACATGTCATATGACGTGGCGTTCCCCGACGTTCCCAATCCGCTCCCGTTCCCGTTCCCGTTTCCGTTCCCGTTCCCGTTCCCGCTCCTGTTCCAGCATCCAACGTTCCCGGAACGTTCCCGTTCCGTGGTAACTATGGTGTAGAAAAAAAAAATATATATAGAGAGAGAGAGAGAGAGAGAGAGAGAGAGAGAGAGAGAGAGAGAGAGAGAGAGAGAGAGAGAGAGAGAGAGGGAGGGAGGGAGGGAGGGAGGGAGGGAGGGAGGGAGGGAGGGAGGGAGGGAGGGAGGGAGGAGAGGACACAATATTGGGTCCCGAATACTCTCTGTAGGGTCCCCACCACGAATGGTGTATTTGCTTTTATTAGAATGATGCAAAACTGAAATAAAAGACTGAACCTGAACCTGAACCTGAACCTTCTTGGCTGAGATAGATCTCTGCCCTTGACCTTCAATCATTCACCCCTTCTGCGTTAGCTTGTCCTTGGCTGTCCTGGCCCTTTGATCAGCTTCAGCACTTAGTGAATTATGAGATGAATGGACTAAAATATGCAATGGGTATTTATACCCCTCTAGGATGCTAGTCGGCTGGATTAACACCAGTCGATTGACTGAAAAATACCCCACGACTAGAAAATCAGCATTAAATGCTAGAAAACCTGCGCTAGCTCCTATGGGGGTGGTTCTACACCTCCCCCGTGCCCATATCTGTCCTTGGGGTAGTCCTATGGGCTAGCTCCTTTCCTATATGCAAACCCTAACTGTCTGCACAGTGATTTGGCATCCAGTATCATACCAAATACACAGAACCACGACATCATCCAGAGGGAGACTCACTGTTGCCTGGACTGGCACTGTTTCATGTGCAGGACAATGCACACCTGACCTTGGATGCATGTGCAAGACTATGCACACCTGACCTCGGACGACTGGAATGGAACCCTGGCTAACTCGTCCTGGACTGGGCTCACATGGGACCAGTTTTCCATCCTAGGTCCTGCACCTTCTGCACAAATATGTCTACATGGCATCCAAGTGCGGGATGCACGTGACATTTAATTTGCACGAAGCTGCATAGCCTCCAAATAATCCGTCAATAATGCTAGATAGGTGTCGAAAAATTCTTTGTCAAGCCATACCGCTTCGTGGGTCCCTCGGTCCTGGAACTTTGTGAGAAACTGTTATTGTCTTCGGTCTGAGCCATGCTTGAAGCGGTGCAAAAGGATTTGTTCTGGAACCATAACTTCAGCTTCATCAATAATATATGGTTCTGTCTCGTCTTTAACTTTCAGAAGGGATCGGACCTGCATATGGCTTTAACCAATTGACTTGGTACACATCGTGCATAGTCCAACTTGGAGGTAGCTTCAACTTCATTGAAACCTCATTAATCTTTCTCTGGATGGAAAAAAGTCCGAAGCTCCTGAAAGACAACTTTGGGCATCACTTGCCCACTTGTTTCAACCTTGCTTTATAATCCGAAGATAAACCCAATCCCCTTCCGACAACTTCATATTTCTTCGGTCTTTATTGGCCTGTCGAGTGTAGGCCTCTTGTGCTTTAGCCAACCTGTCTTTTATTGATTCTAAAATTTCTTGGTAAGACCTCTATAATCTATTCGCTTCAGGTACTGAAGACGAGGTCCTGGTCAATAGCGACTGGAATGGTCTTCCAAATGCTACCTCATATGGAGTCCTGCCAATAGTTGAAGAAAAAGAATCATTCAAAATAGCTTGAACTAAAGGCAAATATGATTCCCATCCACTTTGTTGATCGTGGACATAACACTTCAGCACATCAAAGGCCAACTGGTTGTAGATCTCTGTCTGGCCATCCGTTTGTGGGTGAAATGCATTGGAAAAATTCAATTTAGTACCAAAGTTATCAAACATTGTCCTCCAAAAATGACTGGTAAACTTGACACTATGGTCCTAGGAATCCCGCCAATCGGGTACCAATGCCGAATGAACAACTGGGCAACATTCTCGGCGGTCACATTGGCCTTGCATGAAATAGGCATAGCAAATTTGCGAAATCTATCAACTACAGTTAAGCACTGAGTATTATGCTTACCCGGATTGGGAGGCAGATTCGTGACAAAGTCCATCAAAATATCTTGGAAAGGTCTCTTGGGAATTGGCAAGGACTGTAACAACCATGTCTTCTTTCCATGAGGAGCTCTCACCTTTTGACAAATATCACAGTGTTGTACATATGAAAACACATCTTGTCTCATCTTTGGCCAATAATAATAATAATGCCGTTCCAATTTCTCCAAAGTCGAATTCATGTCCCTATGACCACTAGTAACGGCGTCATGGGCGTCATGGAGAAGAGCTATCTTGATCGACTTCATGACGCATAGTCGGCCTTTGTAGAAAAGCCAACCATCGCGTATCAAAAAGTGGCATGGTCTTGTGGCATCCAATGCTTGTTCCCACTGTGTATCGAATTCCTTGAAATCCGCATACGTGTGCTTCATGTCGTCTAGTCCCGTACCAACAAGGTCGAGTCTAGTGGTCTGAATCAAAGTCGCTTGTTCCTTCTTGCTCAAAGCATCAGTCACTGGATTAGCCTTTCCTGGAAGGTACTCAATCATACCACCAAATTGTTGGGATATCTGGCTCCAACGGTGCTGTCGGTCACTCCACTGTGCACTTGGCATTGTCTGAATCCAACATAATGCACTGATGGTCAGTGCAAAGCTCAAAGTCACGGCCATAAAGAAAATGTTTCCAATGTTTCAAGGCCTGTATAACCGCAAGGAGCTCACAAACGTAGACCGAGTAATTCTTCTCTACGGGTAGTAACTTACGAGACATGTAAGCCATAGTTGTCTGCGGGACGCGTACTGCAGCACAGGCACGAAAAGTACGGGACGGTGCGAAACGAGCAATGCGAAACTGTTCCGAAACGGTTTTGACGTCGGTGGATGCTTCGGTCGAGCGAAACGGTCGTACCGTCGTACCGTTTCGTACTGTACGTTAGTGAAATGGTCTTGAAAAAAATTGCCCGTTTTTTTATCGTTTTTTTCCCATTTCTGATCGTTTTTTTCACCTGTTTTTCCACGCGTCTCTCGTTTGTTGTAGCCGTTTTTTCGTGTGCCATGGATGATGGGTCACATGGCCTTGGCCCTTGGATCCTTTTAGGGCCTAGGCTTTCACCTCCATGCTAGTCTCTAGAGCCTTGAGGCTTGGCCCTTGTATAAGAGCTCTCAAGCTCTCTCTCTCTTTCTCTCTCTCAAGGCTCTATCTATCTCCCAAGCTCTCTCTCTCTCTCTCTCTCTCTCTCTCTCTCTCAAGGCTCTATCTCCCAAGCTCTCTCTCTCTCTCTCAGGGCTTACTACCTAGTACCTGGTGGGGAAGTGGCGCCGTGCAAAGAGATTCCCCAAGAAATTGCGGATGGTATAGTGAAGAAGTACTCGCTTATCCGCAACCAAGGCAAAGGTGGACGTGGGGGAGCTTCCATGTACGGTATCTCTGCATCCGTGACTCCTTCGCCCATCCCATCCGGCTCCGGCTCTGTCTCAGGCGGTTCCAACTTCCAATCAAAGAGGCCAAGAGAGGAGAGCTCTCTTGTTTTGAGGCAAACGTCAATCATTTTGTGCTCAAGGTTCCACAATGGCACAAAATGGTGAAGGCCATTGCGGAGGTGGGGCCATCCCATGGTGAATGGCATGGTATCACCTACCATGAGATGCGCACTACCGCGCTTGATGATGAGAGTCAAAGGATCAACGACAAACTCACACCTGCGCGGGAAGGATGGGTGAAGTATGGTTGCTCTATCCTCTCCGATGGATGGAGTGATCGAAAGAAGAGAGGTATCATGAGCATCCTTGTTTCATGCGCTCTCGGCACATACTTCTTACGCGCTGTGGAGGGGCAAAAAACATTGGGAGACTATCTATCGTCACATCCGGCAAGCCATCATAGAGGTATGTACTATGTACTATGTTCAAGCTTCTAACTTCTAAGAATGTCATTGCATTTGTCAAATTGCCTTTGTGTTACTTGTAGGTCGGACATGAAAATGTCATTCAAGTCATCACGGACAATGCATCCAATTGCCGCAAAATGGGGCGCTTGGTAGAGGCGGAGTTCCCATCCATTGTATGGACTCCTTGTGCCTCCCATTGTCTAGACCTACTCATGGAGAATGTGGGGAAGCTAGAGTGGGTGAAGAGGGTGGTTGCACAAGGCATATCCATTGTGAATTTCTTCACAAAGAAGGTAAAGGTGCTCGCTATGTTTCGCGAGCAAAGCGACTTGGAGCTTAAGAAGCCCTCTTCCACGCGGTTTGCCTACATGTGGCTTCTCTTGGAGCGACTATATGATGTGCAACTAAAGCTCCAGATGACCGTGGTCTCCCCGGATTTCGTCGCATGGCTAAGGGAGGAGTTGGTGACTAGTGCGGACGAGGCCCGAGCCGTTCAACGGCTATGCATGAGAGAGTCCTTTTGGCACGAGGTGCGTGCCATTGTCATTGCGGTGACTCCCTTGTATAGGGTTTTGCGCATGGCCGATATGAAGGGCTCCACATTGGGGCTACTCACCCACTTCATGCGAGAGGCTCTAGCGGAGATTCGTGCGACCACCGTGCTTGATGAGGACCCCGACACTCCTATGGAGGGGATTAGGTAAACGGTTAAACCCATGTCCCATGTTTTCAAATCTCGTTTTCAAATCTCTTTCTCATTCCTTAAAGACTTAACCTTACAGTGAATTTTTTGCATTCTAGGGATCCCATCGAGCCTCCACTCACTCCGCGATGCGATTCGATCGTGGCGCTTGTGGAGAGGAGGTGGTGATGGATGCATAGACCTATCCATGGTCTTGCGGCCTTGTTGCATCCCGCTTACAAAGTACCAAGGCTCTTTGCCGATGAGGAACTACTTTTCGATCGGGATGCCTACTTACCAAGGATACTTCCTGTCCACGAGCAAAGAGACTTCCTCCAAGAGCTCATTCGATATAATGATCAGAGGGGAGTCGCTTTCACGAACCCACTTTGCTTGAGTACGGAGTTAATGGTCCGGCTACTTTTTTGGTGGGAGTCATTTGGTTATCAAATGACTCCCGTACAAAAAGTGGCTTTGAGAGTCTTGTCACAGGTGACTATTGAATATATGGTGTATACTCTAGTCTCTAGAGTCGTAACTACTAACTAGTTCTTACATTCTAATTTCTAACTCTCTTATTTTTCATAGGATTGCTCTTCGGGGGCATGTGACAGGAACTGGAGTTCCTACTCACTCGTACACACAGAAAGATACGAAACCGTCTCAACACCATGCAGTTAGGGCGGCTTGTATATTGCCGTGCTAACATGCGCATGGTGGAGAAGATGCATGACATGGAGATCTCCAAACAGGTAGAGATCTCCAGAGTTCAAAGTTCAACTCATTAATAATGATTTATAAATGCATGTGCCATGACTACAGTCTAATAATTTATAAATGTTTGAACTTTGCTTTCAGGTGAATATCGACGAGTTCAAGTTGACAGTGGATACTCTTAAGAGTGTCCACAAGGAGCGAGATCCAGATGAGACGGCCATATATGCCAATCTCTATAGGGAGCTAGAGGAGATTGACTGTCGAGTATCTCGTACTCGTAGAGGTCGCGTAGCTAGAGGTGGCACACAGGTAGGAGGTCGCGGATGCACTGTTCGGTGCCCTACTTCGATCCCGGTGGCTACATATGTGAGGCGTGGCTCCGGCTCGACTTCGAGGAGCACTTTAGCACCTGTTGCTGAAGAAGAGGATGCTCCTGTTGCAGGTATCAGAGAGCTCGAGTACGATGATGAGGGCAATGTCCTTAGCGAGGATAGTTTTGGGTCGGCCTCTGATGATGGAAGCATCTCTAGCGAGAGCATTCCTTCCCCTAGTGATTTCTCTGAGGAGGAGGACTAGAGTCTAGACTCTAGTCTCTAGAGTCTGGACTTTAGACATTTTTGTACTTAGTGCTTATTGTTGTGACTAGTCAGCGGTTACAATACACTTTTTTGTATTTCCTATTGTAGGCCGTGGGTCACGACTCTTGTTTATGATGGCATGTTCAGTGTTCATTGTTCAGGACTCTTGAGTTTTTGTACTAGTTTATGTCATATGACAAATTACAACTTCTCTAGACTTTGCATCTCTAAATGTGTACAAATATCTTTTTTTCAAGTGTTTTTTAAAGTGGATCGTACCTCAATCGAACTTATTTTTCAAAATTTAAAAGTCCCGTACCAATATCGTTTTTTCGTATCTTCGTTTCATACCTGACAACTATGATGTAAGCTACTGGATGACCATTTTGTTGTAATACACCGCCAATTGCGATGTTACTCGCACCGGTGATCACTTGAAATGGCTCGTTTCACGAGGCAAGTGCTAAACAAGGCGCTTCTGATAAAGCCACCATGAGGTACTTGAATGTCTCCAACGCTCGTGGAGTCATTTGAATCCGTTGCCTTCTTGTCTCGACACCCTTAAGCAGATTGGTGAAACCCGCCGAGAGGTTAGAAAACTTGTCTATGTGGGTGGAGTATGCCTGGCATATACCCACAAAGGATCTTATGTCATAAGTTGTTTGAGGTACTTCCCAATTGATAATCTCGGCCACCTTAGCCGGATCAAGTTGAATGTCTTTTGCACTAATTATATATCCAAGGTAATGAACCTCGAATAAATAAAATTCTGACTTTTTCTCATTGACATAGAGCTCGTTGCTTTCCAGCAACTTTAAGACTTACTCCCCATCAATGTCATACTACTCAACCGTAGCTGAAAATACCAGTATGTCGTCCAGAAATATGAACACACACTTTCCAATTAATTCGCGGAACACACACATCATCATGCAGTTGAATGTAGCTGGGGCATGCTGAAAGGCATGACCACAAATTCATAGTGCGTCCATTCCATACGGAAGGTTGTCTTGGAGATGTCTCCCTCCACAATTCTCACCTGGTGGTACCCACTCTTCAAATTGAGTTTCAAGAACACCTTATCCCCATTCAGCCTCTTGAGAATATAATATATTCGAGGCATCGAGAATCTACTGATAGTCAGCTTATTGAGTGCACGATAATCGACACACAAACGAGAAGACCCATCTTTCTTCTTGACAAACAAGATCGGTGCTGCGAATGGCGACACGTTGGGGCAGATGAAGCCAGATTGCAATAATTCTTGGAGTTGGCGGTCCAACTCCGATTCCATTGCCTTGGAAAGGCGATATGGAAACTTGCTTGGGGGTTCCAAGCTTGGGAGGAGATCAATCTTGTGGTCCTCCGGTCTGGACGGGGGGAGCTGGGGAGGGAGATTGTCCCGAAGAAAAATCTTTTGGAACTTTTCATGGAGATCCAAAAACTTCTCGGAAGTACTGGCCACCGTCTGGGCAATCTGGATGTATATCATCGCACAATGTGTGCCTTTCCTGATTGCTCGTTTAGCTTGCAAGTGGCTTATGAGCAGAAAGTTTGGAATTCCTGGCTCACACTTAATGGTCACTGGGGCGTTTGACACATTCCGATTAATCTGGAAAGTGTGCTTGTCCCACTTGACGCCCCGAAGAAACTTGTGAAACCACTGAATGCCCAATATTATGTTTGCTCCTACAAGAGAGGCAACCATAAAATCACGCACAAACTCTATGCCTTGAATAACCAATTTAGCACCTAGAGCTTCATACTTGACGCTCGTTGTCATGCCCGTGCTAAAACCCTCAACTTGCTTGTCCATCGAAGTCAGGACGAAATGGGCATGCCGAGCGGCCTGTTCCGTGACCACGTCCTTTGTATTGCCGCTGTCAAACAGGACGACGACTCTCTGGCCACCTATGTAGCTGTTGGAAATTATTTCATCCCCAGATGGACTTTCCCATGTATATTCATGCTTGTATCTGGCTCCATATGAAGCCTGAAGCCCTGCATTGGCATATCTTAGTAGAGATTATTCAACATTTTTTCTACCATTTTTTGGTATTTTTAAGGCATTCTATAGCATTTTTTTGCTACAGCCATGCTGTCGGCCTCCTATAGCTGGCCGACCAGCATACTGAGGTAGTATAAAAGGGCTGGCTTCCTTTTTCCTCAGATCATCTCTTTTTTCATTTCAGCTTCTGCAGTGATAGGTAGCATCTACGGGACCTCTCTGATCTCTCATGCTACTCCACATTACCTTTTTTGGTGATATTCAACAGTGATCTTTTCTCCTTTATGCTTGCTGTCCATATACAGTGTTGTACAGTTCTTGCAGCATTTCTTTGTGGGTATCACAGCATATTTTCCATTCTTTCAGTAGCCAAAGGTCTTGAGCAATTCGTTGCACTCATACTCTTGGTCATGGGCGCCCTTCTGCTTATCTTCGAGCTCCCGACTAATGATTGCTCAACTCAAGCATTGGGATTTGAAGAACTAGGGGCAACCACTAGGGTCTGTGTGGGAGCTGGGCTCACCACGGAAGCTGTGGAGGCAGAGGCGGCGGTGTTTGGAGCGGTAGTCTTCTTAGGACACTCTTGAGAAGTGTATCCTTTTGTATGACAAAAGAAACACCTACCCTCCTCCTTGTACTGAGCAATCTCCTCAGCACTCAACTCGCCACTTGTCTTGCTTGCCTCTGCTTTCTGGTCTGGAGTAAGCTTGGATGCATTGTTCGAGTTCTTGGAGCCAGAGGCTCCCGTGCTTTGTCCTGGGAAAGATCCCGTTTGGTTCTGCCTCCCCCCCCCCCCGCGGAGGCGGTAGCCTTGGGAGTACTCGGTTGGAAAGTCGAGGGCTTGCCACCATTGTGCTTCATTTCAGCACTTTGCGCAAGTGAGAGTGCGTCTTCCAAGGTGGCTGGCCTAAACATACGCACCTCCCATTGGATTTGCATGTCAAGGCCATACAAAAATTGCCCTTTCTTGTTCTTATTAGATAAGCCTAATTGCAAACATAAGGTCGAAATTCTATTGGCAAACTGAAGGATTGGTTGCGCGTTCTGACGCGCTCCCCTGAACTTGTCTTTGAGTCGCTCAAGGTAATGGGGTGGTAGAAATTGTTGCTTAAGGTCGCGGACAAACTCGTCCCACATAAGTTGCCATACCTAATCTGGTGTGGGCATGAGTCCACTGGGTCCATCAAGGAATGGCCTCACCTTCCAAGTACCAATTGGCTAAGATCACTCTGTCAGTGTCATTCTTTCTAATTGCAGCAAAGTAAGTTGCAAATTGATGCAACCATGAATAAAGAGTTGTGGGGTCGAGTTTACAATTATACTTACTGAAGTTCATTTTCTCGGGAAAATGATTCGAGGAAGCCGCTAGTGTCAATATGGCGTCCAAAGTTGCAAGGTAATGCTCATGTTTCATGCGTCGCATGGCTTCGTCTTCGCGTTGTCGGATCTCCAATGCATGCATCTGCAACTTAAGCATTGAACTCGGCTGCGGTCGTGACCTTGCGAGAGGGTCCCTTTGTAGAGGATCTGGAATCTGGGATACGGAAGAGGAGGGGGGAGGAGATGGAAAACGCGGCGTTGGAGAACGAGTGCGCTCTTCCAGAGCCAGTATCTGCGCCTTCTGCTCTTCCAACTTGGTAGTCTAGTCTCTGATTGCTTGCATCATCTGTTGGAACATCTTTGTAACACTCATGCATGATGCCCTGGCTGGGCTGCTTGGTGCATTTTGGTCCCAAGGTTCTGTCAGAATACGCAGCGGAGATGATGATCAGATCTGGGAACACAAGAGCAAAAAACGCATGCAGAAAAACAGCACAAGAGAGAGAGAGATGTAGGCGTGTAACTCTGCTCTTATATACACAAGAAGATCCCGAATATGATACACTGAGTGGTATGGGGATGGGGGCCTATTTATATGCCCCCAGATGGGCAGTCGGCCTGCTGAAAAGGGCCTCCACGACTGCACAAACAGTCGGCCAGCAGCAGATGAGGCCCACGACTGCATACATCCAGTCGGCCAGCATCACAGAGGTCCACAACTGATGTCTGGGCAGTCGGCCAGCTACTGGTCCTCCAGCCGCCTCAGGGCTGCCTCCCAAGCCACAAAAAATGGGAAAAATAAGGGAAAAATGCGGAGAGTGGGGAAAAATGATAAAACACCTCATAAGGGCGGGCACACCCACAACAAAGGCCCTGGTGTATAAAACTGGACAGGAGATGACTTCTAACACCCCCTCTCAGCTCTTGGCTGTGAAACCGACCACTGGGAGCTGGGGTGCCGCCTGAGTAAATCCTGAGAGAGCGACTTCGTGAAGAGGTCCACCGTACTGTCCTCCGTCGAACAGAACTCTAGCAAGATGTCATCAGCAACGATTTGTTCACGAACAAAGTGCCTTTGGATGACCATGGGTTCCTCCAGTGGAAGCCCAAACCTGCTATGCAACCTCTGCATCCTCACCACCTCACAAACAGCATCACAAACAGCCCGGTACTTTGCCTCTGTCCGCGACAAGGCAAAAGATGACTGTCTTCAACTGCACCGTAAAACTGCTCCTGGGCCTGAAGTAGGTCTCCTCGTGTCCGGATCTCCTCCCCAAAATGAGTCACTCCAACCGTGGAGTCGGACTCCATCCAACAATCCCCCTCCTGTGTACAAGAGTCCATGATCCTTCGCATGCCGCAGAAACCACAGGAAATGCAATCCTGCCTCCCAAAGAGTCATCCGCAACCATGAGCTCAATTGCCTCATCAGGAAGCGCCTGTCCAATCTGGTGTCCATCAACCAGATCAATGAACCATACAGCTTCTGAGTCACAGAGATATCACATTGCTCACAAGGATCAACACCTGTTACGGTGCACAAACAAGTCCTCGAAACCTGATGAAACCTGTCAACCACCCCCTCTGAATCCGGAACCACAAAGCCTGGAGTAACCATCTCCTTCTGCAAGTAAGCACCTGCCACCTGCCTGGCTTTCCGAAAGGTCCCCGTGGAAAGAACATCCTCATCTACTGGAGGTTCTATGTCCCGAACACTACGAGACAGCAGAGCATAAGTGACCTGTTCAGCTACCTCTGACTGACGAACACAAGAACTACCAACATAAGTACTGGAAAGTTCCTGCCAAGTGCTGCCATCTACTGGTAAGCTATCCACCATCTGGTCCCGGAAAGCCTGTACTTGCGGCGTATCCACACTTAAGTGGCCATTACCAGACTGCCACTCTTCACAATCCTGAGGACCTGGGAGAGAGAGTGCTGAAAGCTTGTAAACTCCATTCTCCACTCCACCTTCCCAAACCACTTGGCCTGTTGCTTTGTCCCGGAGAGCAACAAAATGCTCATCAAACTCCACCCGTACGCCAGTCTTGCAAACTTGATGCACTGACAACAGATGAAAACCAAGTGCCGGAACATACAACACCTGGGAGGAATGCTTTTCCCCTCTGCCATCGGGAACTATCTCCATGCTGCCCTCACTGTGAACTGGGATAGTGGACGTATCCCCAGTAAGAATATGACCAGAAAGCCTGCAGAGATCCTGTAAACCGGAACGGGAAGGAGTCATGTGCCTGGAAGCACCACTATCGAGAATCCACTCCCGAGTATCCGTTGCAGAGAGTCCTCCAATCTCCTCCTTGCCTGAAGAAAATGAAACATCGGTGTCCATCACCTCCAGGTGCACAAAAGCCGGAGTCTCTATGATTGCTGCTGAGGAATCGTCACCCTTCTCGGTCTTCCGCTTGGGACACTGCCTCCAATAGTGGCCTTTCTCGCCACAATCATTACAGGTCCTCTCTGCCTTTAGTTTCTCGCGGTCAGTGTCGGACTTCTTCTTAGAAGACTTCTCCGATGAAGCCTTCCCTTTGCCCGAGTTACGGCCTTTCGACTGTTGGCGAGTAAAGGCCTCCAAACCTCCACCCTGAGGAGGGTTCGTGAATTGTTCCTCCAGGACCATGGGCACAAACTCCTCCCACGTGATGGTGCTGAGCCTGCCACTGATAATCAACGAAGAGTAAAATGCTGAGTATGATGAGGGCAAGTGCGACAGCAACGTTATGGCCATGTCCTCTGACGATATCTCCTTCCTAGCCTGAAGAACTTCCTGCTGAAGAGCTTGCAGCTTGTTAATATGCTCTTGCATCGTCGACGACTTTGCAGGGCTCATAACCCGCATCTGTACTTCCAAGGAAATCCTCTTCATGGGCGATACCGTGTTGTAAAGTGAGGCCAAATGCTGCCATATACCTTTGGCCAGCGTCATATGCTTTACATGATTGATTACCTGTGGTGTGCAGTTGAGGAAAATACGGACCCTAGCGTTGACACGATCCCACATCTGTGTCTGAGCCTCCCGGTCCTTTCGGATCGACGGTAACTCCCCTTCCTCTTCCGGCCGTGGAACACCAACAACGACGAAATCGGCGAGGTCGTAGGACTCCATAACAGATTCCATCATCACCTTCCATATGCCGTAGTTGCTCCCGTCCAACTGACGGTCCACCGGGAACGTGGGGAGTGTCGGGATCTTCACATGTCTCTCGGCCATCTCAAACAGATCTGCCATTGCGGGGATGTACTCTGAAAAGGGTGGGTGGGTGGGAACAAAGAAGAACTAAAACCTGCAAGTGGCTGTCCAGCAAATCAGCCCGCCTTCCTCTTGCTTCTCCTCTTTCCGATCAGCCCAAAACAGTCCACCAATCAGCCACAAAACAGTCCCCCTCTTGCTCACACAAATCCCAAGACCTATCTAGAGCCTAGGGCTTTGATACCATGTCAGAATACGCAGCGGAGATGATGACCAGATCTGGGAACACGAGCAAAAAATGCATGCAGAAAAACAGCACAAGAGAGAGAGAGATGTAGGCGTGTAACTCTGCTCTGATATACACAAGAAGATCCCGAATATGATACACTGAGTGGTATGGGGCTGGGGGCCTATTTATATGCCCCCAGATGGGCAATCGGCCTGCTGAAAAGGGCCTCCACGACTGTACAAACAGTCGGCCAGCAGCAAATGAGGCCCACGACTGCTGATGTCTAGGCAGTCAACCAGCTCTACTGGTCCTCCAGCCGCCTCAGGGCTGCCTCCCAAGCCACAGAAAAAAAATGGGAAAAATAAGGGAAAAATGCGGAGAGTGGGGAAAAATGATAAAACACCTCATAAGGGCGGGCACACCCACAACAAAAACTGGACAGGAGATGACTTCTAACAGGTTCTTGGTCTCTCTCATCGTCGAAGCTCGCCATAGCAAGAAAATGCACTTCCTTTCCGGAGCGCAATATGACCATCCACTATGTGTGCGGGAGACTTTTGGAGGCTGAAAACCAACCGTCCTTTGAGGGACAAGAGTCACTCCGAAAGGGGTAGTCCACCGGAGTCTGAAAACCAACCACACGAGTGAAAAAAATTTCAGGTTTCTTGTTGAATCTTTACAGTTGAAGTAGGCTCTGATACCACTGTAACATGCGGAACCTTCGGGGAGATCAGTAACTTCAATGCTCAGAAAAACAGCACACTTGTTGCGATGAAATTAACGCACAAAACTGAATGTAGATGTGGAGAAAAATAGAGAGAGAGAGAGAGAGAGAGAGAGAGAGAGAAGAGGACACAATATTGGGTCCCGAATACCTCTGTAGGGCCCCCACCACGAATGGTGTATTTGTTAGCAGTCATCTCCTATCTGTATATTTATACCAGGGCCTCTGTTGTGGGTGTGTCCGCCCGATTTAGGTGTTTTCTCATTTTTCCCCACTTTCCATATTTTTCCTTATTTTTTTCCATTTTTTTCCCGGTGTGGGAGGCTGTTTTGTGCCTGTCGGCTGTTCCATATGCTCTTCGACTGGACACTGGGGACCCGACCTAGTGTGCTGACATGGCCGATTGCTTATCTGCTGGCCGACTGCACCAGAGCTGGTCGTGGGCATTTTGGCATGCTGTTGGCTGTTTTTGAGAAGGCCGACTGGCTGCTTGGGGCCATATAAAATGGCCCCTTGCCCCCCACACTATTCACTTTGTATTCCGGGATTTTCTTGTGTATATAGCAGAGTTATATGCTTCTCTCTCTCTCTCTCTCTCTCTCTCTCTCTCTCTCTCTCTCATTTCTGCGTTTTTCTGCTGTGCACTTGCTTTTGGTGTTTTCAGATCTTGTCTTCATCTCCGTTGCATATTCTGACATGGTATCAGAGCTCTAGGCTCTTGGAAGATCTTGGGAACTGTGTGAGCAAGAGGGGGGCTGTTTGTATTGCTGATTGGAGGATTGTTTTGGGCCGTACGAGAAGAGGAGAAGCAAGCGAAAGGTGGGTTGTGTGGTGGACAGCCACTTGCAGGTCTAGTTCTTCATTTTTTCCCACCCACCCTCCCTTTTTAGTTACACCCCCGCGATGGCAGATTTACTTGAGATGGCTGAGAAGCACGTGAAGATCCCGACACTCCCCACGTTCCCGGTGGACCGTCAGTTGGACTGGAACAACTACGGTATATGGAAGGTAATGATGGAATCTGTTTTGGAGTCTTATGACCTTGCTGATTTCATTGTTGTTGGGGTTCCATGGTCGGAGTTGGAGGAAGGGGAGTTACCTTCTATTCGGAAGGAACGGGAGGCACATGCACAGTTATGGGATCGTGTCAATGCAAGAGTCCGTTCTTTCATTTTTCCCAATTGCACCCCACAGGTGATCAATCATATCAAGCATATGATGTTGGCCACAGGTATTTTGCAGCATTTGGCTTCTCTCTACAACAGGGTATCACCCATGAAGAGAATCTCCTTGGAAGTTCAGGTGCGGGTGATTAATCCTACAAAGTCGTTGACGATGCGGGAGCACATCAACAAGCTGTAGGCTCTTCAGCAGGAAGTTCTCCAAGCAGGGAAAGAGATATTGTCAGAGGATATGGCCATAATATTGCTGTCACATTTGCCCTCTCAGTACTCAGCCTTTTACTCTTCGTTGATTATGCTGCTTACTGATGATTGTTCCAGATTCACATGGGTTTATTTCCTTTCTCAGAAGAACCAAGCTTTTGCTCGGTTCAAGGAGTGGCATGTAATGGTGGAGAAAGAGTCTAGCTTGCAGGTGAAGACTCTTCGGGTTGACAAAGGAGGAGAATTTTCTTCCAATGCTTTCGTGAGATTTTGTGTGGAACATGGCATCAAGAGGGAGCTAGCCAATACAGGTTCGCCGTCAGAGAATGGAGTAGTTGAACGAAAGAACAGGACTGTGGTGGAGACGGCGAGGACGATGCTGGAGCATTGTGATCTTCCTCGTCCACTTCGGGGAGAGGCTACGGCTACGGCTACAGCTACGGCTGTCCGTATCCTCAACCGTTCTCCGACGACTTTAGTATCGAACATGACTCCCTTTGAGGCATATTTTGGCAAGAAACCTGATGTCTCCCATTGTCGGGTGTTTGGGAGCGATGCATATGTTCACATTTTGAAGAAGCAAACGAGGAAGCTCGACTCAAAGTCCCAAAAGCTTGTCTTTGTGGGATATAACTCTCTTTCCAAGGGATACAGGTTATATGATCCAGAGAGCAACGAGGTTGTTGTCAGCAGGGATGTGGTTTTTGATGAGCATGTTCCGGTTTCAATTGTTGATGAGCCGCCACTTCTTGGAGACCCAGAGGATTTTGATGATGATTCCCAGTCGAGTGTTGCAGCTGGACAACCTTAGTCAATTCAGGAGGTTGAGCCTGCAGCTGGAGATGAGTCCCTGCAGCAGCAGGAGGCTCCGCGTTCTGTTCGAGTACCCAGGTGGTTAGTGGACACCCTTCGGGAGTCTGGAGCTTCCCTCCGAATGGACCACAAAGGATGGGTCTCGAAGATCGCACAGAGTCCGTGATAAAAGTCATTCAGCGGAGCCTTTACAGGTAAACTATGCTTTGATGTCTCGTATCATGCGGGACAAAGAGCCCACTTCTGTCAAGGAAGCCCTTGCATAGGATACTTGGAGGAAAGCCATGTAGGTGGAACTGGATGCCATTGAGAAGAACAACACTTGGGAGATGGTACCGAGGCCGTCGAAATAGTCTGTCATTGGTGTCAAGTGGGTCTTTAAGACCAAGTATACGCTAGATGGGTCGGTGGACAAACACAAAGCCAGACTTGTGGCTAAGGGTTATGCTTAGTGGCCTGGCATTGACTATGAGGATACCTTTGCACTCACAGCGAGGATGACCATGATTTGGACCGTTCTTGTCCTTGCCTCTTCTCAGCGGTGGCCTGTATATCAGATGGATGTTAAATTTGCGTTCCTTGATGGTGACCTACAGGAGGAGGTGTATGTTGAGCAGCCTCTAGGCTCTGAGGTTCCAGGATCAAAGGGTATGGTTTATAGGTTGAGGAAGGCCTTGTATGGTCTTAAATAGGCTCCCAGGGCTTGGAATCAGAAGATTGATTCCTTCTTTCTCCGGATTGGATTTCAGAGATTGGTTGCAGATCCCAACCTATATCTCTTTCGGGAACGTGGCATGGTCACGTTAATCATCTTGTATGTGGATGACCTCATTCTCATCGGCGGTCATATGGAGCCATAGTTACCGCGGAACGGGAACGTTCCGGGAACGTCGGATGCTGGAATAGGAGCGGGAACGGGAGCGGGAGCAAATCGGGAACGTCGGGGAACGCCACGTCATATGACATGTCAGCATATGACATAAAATGACAAAACATTTAAAATATCCAAGATTAAACTTTAAAGTCTTAAACATTAAAAATTTAAAGAGTCCAGACTCCAAATAGAAACTGAAAAGAAAGTACATCGCATGAGGATATATAATAGCTGAAAAAGCTGAGTACAATGTACATATGAGTCATGACAAAAGTATCAAGTATGACAAGTACAAAACTAGCCTCAAGGGCCAAGGTAACTGGTGAGTCAAAGACTAGTCATCAGCAAGTGGGATCTCATCCTCCTGTCCAGGCTGTCCCTCAATCTACTCATCCTCATGCTGCTCCACATCATCCTCTCCCTCTGGCTGATCCTCACCATCATTGTCATCAAGATCAAGGCAAAATCCAATAAATGGCTCTGGAGTACACTCAGCCCTGAACTTGTTAAGCAAACGCAAGTTTGCATTAACAAATACAAGGTCATTTGCCTTCTGGACACCAGGCCTGTTCCTCTTCTTGCTTGCAATGTTCCCAAAACTGCTCCATAAGCACTCACATGGCGAGGAGCTAGCACCCTGGCTAAGCACTCGAATGGCCAATCTTTGCAGCAATGGTGTATCTGCCCCATAATCCTCCCACCACCGTGCACTGGATATCTTGAACCTATCATTTTGTGCATCCTGCAAAGCCAAGAGGCCTCTCTTCTGCACTGGGTACAAGCTTCCTCAAGATGTCCTCCCAACCCTGCACAACCTCTGCATCTATCTCTTGTCCTTTACCTTGAAATTTTGGATCCACCACAAATGCAGCAGCCTCTAATGCAGAGTGATACTCTGTCCACCTGCCTGTCGCAAGACGAGATAGCTCATGTCTCCTACCCCCATCCAAAGTCTGTAGAGATAGGATTCTCTCAATCATCCTGTCCATCCCCTCATACACCTTGCCAATGCAAGGCTCATCTACATCAAGAAGCCTCAACATAAGAATGATTGGCCGCACAACCTGCAACAATACCTCAACAGTGTCCCAAAAAGTGTCATCAAGAACTATGGACCTGCATCGAATACCTGCCACTGAGGTACGCTCTCGCCATGCATCCCACTCCTCACAAACTACAAGCTGCCTCAAATGATTCTTCACTTCAAAAAGACGCTTTAGCATAATGAAATCATATGCAAAGCGTGTATCTGAATACTTTAAGAGATCCTTTGGGGATCTCTGTCAAAATATAGCCAAAATGTAGTGGTGGCGAGTGATAAATGAAACAATGTGATTGCTCATTTCAATAAAAGGCTCCACCCACTGCATCTTACCAATATCTTTGAGGAGATTGTTGAGCCTATGTGACATGCAAGGAGTGAAGCAAATATGTGGGTACCTATTCTCAATGATCCTCCCTGTTGCCCTGTTTGAGTTCTCTCCATCAGAAACAAACTGGATGACATTATTGGGACCCACGTAATCAATGGCTTCACTCCAAATATTTGCCAATCTCTCTGCAGTTTTGCCCGCCTCTGAATTGTCAATAGCTTTAATAACAAAGCTACATCCTCTGGAGTACGCAAGGATACCCTGAATGGAGCGGCTCCTAGTGTCACTCCAACCATCACCCATGATAGTGACGCCACATCTACGCCATACATCCTGAATGGGTCCCAAGGCATCCTCTATGGCCGTCCTCTCTGTGGCTAGAAGTGTAGTGCGCAATGCCTCGGATGAGGGTGGAGCATAGCCAGGTCCGAAAGAAGCAATCTCCTTCACCATATCTGCAAAGTATGGGTTGCGGGCCTTTACCAAAGGAACATCTGCAGCATAAAAAAACCGTGCCACTGCTGCATCTACCTGTGCCCTCCTCCCAGGGTGCCATGATGCCACAAGACTAGCCAGCACTGGACCTCGTGAAGCCTAGGTCTGGGAAGCATTTGTTCCATGTGCGGATGGCTGTGGAGCAGCCCCAAATAATGGGGTAGATGCACACGTTGAACATGCCGTGCCTATAGGTGTAGCTGATGATGATGTACCTCGAGGATCAAGAACAGAGGGCCGACTCCCTGCTGCATCAAGTCTATCTGCAAGTGCCTGCAATCGTATGATATCTGCTCCTGACACTGTAGGGCAAACAGAAATGCCTTTGCCTCTAACCCCCAACAAATGGGCTCGCACACGATCCGTGCCTCCAGTCTCAATGGATCCACAAAAGTGGCACTTCCACTTGCGTGATCCTCCTCCTCTTGCACTATCATATCTGGACACAAGATCCACCTCATTCCACCAAGGGGATCTGTTTTCTGCATCTATGCCACGAGGAGGTGCCATTGGAATTGATAAATGGCTGAAAATTAAAAAAACATGCAAAATGCCCTTGCATGAGACATATGTAAAGTGTCCACAAAGTGGAAAAAACGCAGCAAACTAGAATCTCCAAATTCCAATGTTCATTGCGTCAAATTTTAAATTTTACCTGCACAAGACTCAAGTGGCAACCAAGCAAGAGAAGGGGCCGAGGCCCAAGAGGAGGGGCCAAGAGGAGGTAGGGAGAGTGTGGGGCAGCCAAGGCTCAAGCCTCAACGAGGTAGGGAGAGTGTGGGCCTGGGGCAGCCAAGAGGAAGGGTGGAGTAGTAGGTGGAACGGAGAGTGTGGGGCAGCCAAGGGGGTAGCCAAGAGGAAGGGTGGAGTGGTAGGGAGAGCACTCAAGCAGTAGGCTCAGCCAAAAAAATAGACGCAGCAGAGCAAATGGGCAGAAAAACAGACCGAACAGCAAATAAACCCGCTGCCGCCCCCATCGCGTAGATGCACACATGCCAGAACGCCTGGAACGGGCGTTCCGCCCTACGTTCTGGCGTTCCGGGCGCTGTTCTGACACGTTCCGGTGTAAGTCGCGTTCCGCCTGTCGTTTTTGCGTTTCGGGCACGCGTTGAGCTCCGTACCGGCGTTCCGGCGTTCCAGGAAGGCGGAACGCCGTTCGGCGGTAACTATGTATGGAGCACATTGCAGTGACGAAGGCTACCTTGTCAAAGGAGTTTGAGATGAACAACTTAGGCTTACTCCACTTCTTCTTGGGATTGGAGATCTGGCAGACCCAGAGGGGGTTCTTTCTCTTAGCAGCGGTATGTTCATGAGTTGCTTGAGGCCTTTGGGATGGAGAATTGCAAGCCTATCACGTGACCGATGGACCCGAACACGAAGCTGACAGTGAATATTCCTTGTGAGCCAGTCGATGCCTCTCTGTACTGGAAGCTGGTTGGTTCATTGATTTGGTTGCTGAACACCAGATTGGACTTGAGCTTTTCTGTGGGGTTGTTCAGCTCATTCATGCAGACGCCGTTGAAGTCTCATTGGGATGCAGGATTGCGGATCTTGTTGTATCTGCAGGGTTGGTTGGTCTTGTTGCCTATTTTCACTTGGCAAGTGGGTTGGCCAGTTATGTCAGTTAGGGTTGGTGATGCATAGGCCGTTGGTTGTTAATAGGATGTCCACGCGTTTGTTTAGGTTGTGATGTCTATACCATATGACTTATAAAGCACCTTTTTCCCCCCCAAGAAAATATCCTTTCACTAGTTATCAAAATGCATACGAAATGTCCATGACCTAGTCTCACTCATTGGAGACAAGAAAAACAAATGGGGATAGAGATGTTCTTCCTTGTTGTCTGATTGCTCTCAAAGGAAGGCTATCTTATACAATTGGGGGGGGGGGGGGGGGGGGGGGGTGGTTAAATAGCGAAAAGGGGGCTTGTAATGCCAAGTGACCTCAGTGTCTTCAAGGGAGCCAAGGGATCGTGCCATTTCCACTCACCCGCATTCCTCATGAGTGGCCAAGCCCTTATATCAAGCCTAACATGAGAGTTCCAACTTCCGGTGTTGGTGTCATTGTGTCTCTTTTGAGCTCATGATAGAGTGTAGAGTCCAAATCACCATGGCTATTGTGTGAACACCCCCTCTGTGTGGATAGAAAAAGTGTGCAATGTGTCATCAGTTTAGTGTGTGATATATTTCTATGGGTCAAAAGATGAGGCTTCAAGCCTACACAAGCATGTACTTGGTGGAGGTTCAAGACATCAATCAAATTGTCATTGTGCAATCTAGCTCACTGTGCAGCTTTGTAATCTCTCTCTCTCTCTCTTTCTTACACAGACATTGTATCAGATCCACCAATTGTTGTAACCTTTTTGGTCTCATAGGTCATTTTGGCCTTCTGAAGACGTTAATATATCGTTTCATTTCATTTCTCTCTCTCTCTCTCTCTCTCTCTCTCATCTAGCCATCACGTTGGTACCATGTAAACCGACGGAGGTGTTCACCTCTTTGGTTTACATATTGTTGTTTGCATGGGTTTTTTCGTTGATAGTGCATGCTGTGAGCAAGAACAATTGCTAATTTTGGGTAGACAAGCAACATAGCTTTTTGAAGGCGCAAGAATAGTGGCAGAATATACAGAATTGACATTTTTTCCCATGTATGTGAATTGTGTATCAGATGCAGTTCATAGACCATAGACTTGACTATGTATTGTATCGCATTGGAGCATGAGGGAGAACTCTGTGAGACCCTCGGAAATTTCCTTTTTTCGTTTCTTGGTTTGGACAACAGTGATGGGGTTAGATTTAAACATACATGTTATTGGGCAAACCCCAACAGGGATGGTGTCACACGCATCACAGGCTGATGTTGTGCTAGTTTCATTTCCAAAATTTGGTTTGAGCATTGGGGAAACCAAGCTAACATTTTTGGTCCAAGGTTCTCTAGGGCAGTTTTTTTAAAACCCAATTAAAGGTACTCACAGGCTTAGTACGGTTCAGAAAAATGGGTAGGTACGTGTAGTGACCCCACTCCGTTGACAGACATGCAGTGAGGGCATGTGCTATCAAATTTTTGGAACTTGAATGTTAGATGTAGTATGAAGGTATTTGCATATTGGAAGCTAGCAGCATGTTTTTGCTTTGCAAGTTAAGTAGTTGCAGCTCAGATCATATGTGGTTTGGCTCACAGGTTTGCGAAGTGATCATACAATCCACCTAGTGCGTGGGGCCCCTTCCCCAGCAGTCGCAGCTGCAGGTGGGGCAACAGGTCCTGCCAAGCCTTCATCAACTACACCCATCAGTAGCTTGCCTGGAAATGCTGGCACTGTTGGAATCAGCAATGGGTTGGAAAGTTCTCTCTTACCAGGCTCAGACCAGAACATAGGAGGTGGGATTGGCACAGGTTTTCCTGATTTCCAGCAAATGCAACAGCAACTGATGCAAAATCCAAATCTTATGAGGGAGATCATGAACACACCAGCAATTCAGAACCTCCTAAATAACCCTGATCTTGTACGTAATATGATAATGAGCAACTCACAAATCAGGGATATAATTGACCGCAATCCTGGGCTGGCTCATGTACTGAATGACCCAGGTACACTCAGGCAGACATTGGATGCGGCAAGGAACCCTGAGCTT
This sequence comes from Cibotium barometz, assembly GCF_041138505.1. Taxonomy (NCBI): domain Eukaryota; kingdom Viridiplantae; phylum Streptophyta; class Polypodiopsida; order Cyatheales; family Cibotiaceae; genus Cibotium; species Cibotium barometz. The sequence goes on along the minus strand of NC_141107.1, from coordinate 4,764,930 downwards.
ATGCGAGAGATGATGAGGAACACAGATCGTGCCATGAGCAATATCGAGTCATCTCCTGAAGGATTCAACATGCTAAGGCGCATGTATGAGACTGTTCAGGAGCCCTTTTTGAATGCAGCTACCATGGGTACTGAAGGGGGCAGCAATGTGGCCTCGAATCCTTTTGCGGCATTATTGGGTGGACAAGGCATTGGTCTACAACAGAATGAGAACCAGCACACAAATGCAACTAACATGGAAAATGTACAAGCAGGGTCAGTTGCCCCGAACACTGCTCCACTCCCAAATCCATGGAATCCTTCTCGTAAGTTTCCCCTGGATTCCTGGAGATGTGAGAAAGGTCTTCCTTTAGAGGATATTTTTTAATGTACAAAGCTTCTTACATATCTATTTTGCTTTGTTTTTTTAAGAGAATGCAATCGGCACAGGTGCAACTGCACAGACACCTGCTAATGTTCGATCCCCCATGAATGCTGGTGGGCTGGGTGCCCTTGGTGGTCCTGGATCATTAGACCTGGGAAATTTTGGTGGAGGTTTTGGATCACCAGATCCGGCTAGAATGCAGCAAATGCTACAGAATCCTGCTATATCACAGATGATGCAAGGCCTGCTATCCAACCCCTGAATACATCAATCAGGTAAAGTTCTATATGGGTATTGTTTTGAAAATCTTAGCAAGTGTTACAGTACTGCTTGTTTCTCAGTTTTCTACCTTTGGTGCAGCAGCTAATGAACCTGCAGCCTCACCTTCAAACCATACTGAATTCTAACCCTCAGTTTAGAGAAATGCTGCAAAGTCCTGAGTTCCTCAGGCAAATCAGCAGCCCAGAGAATCTAATGGTACCGCTCTTGTTTTGCAAACAAAGTTCATGGAAATAAACTTAATTATGGATTTTGACTAGTGTTATTGTTGACAGCAAATGCTGCAGCTACAGCGAGCTTTTTGCCTCATCTCAACAACCAGGCAGGCCAGCAGTAAGTGTATTTGTGTATTTAGCGAGCTGTTTTGCCTCATCTCAACATTCCATGTATTTCATGTCTGCTTTGCCTTTTTAGGCCTTTGAATCTAAATGCCATTTCTGAAGCTATCTCAAACTGTTCTCGCAGAAACAATGGTGGGCTAAACAATCTTGATTTGAACTCAATGCTTGGAGCATTAGGAGGAGCACCTGCAATGACACCAGAAGGTAGTTGCTATGTTGTAAGCTTGCATCAATGCCATGCTTGTATAAACATTTCTAACTAAATCAAGGAGTGCTGGCCTTGCTTTGGCAGTGAATAGTGTTCCCCCAGAGCAGCTATACGCCTCTCAGCTGTCACACCTACAGGACATGGGCTTCGTGGATGTGCAGGCAAATATACAGGCTCTCGTGCAAACTGGGGGTAATGTGCATGCTGCGGTGGAGCGGCTTTTAGGAAACATTTGAAACCCCTATTTGCAATGCTTTCTACCGTGGTCCCTGGTAAGCTTTAATCGGGCCTGTCTTTCCCTAGCTTTCATCCATTTCATCACTCTTGAAGCTTCATGGAGGAGGTTGCTGTCAGTGGGTATGAGTTTAAGGTGTATAGTTCTCTTTGTTTTTTCAACTGATGGATTAGTGGTTTGTTGTAAGAACTAGTAACAGCCCAGAATGTGTATTCAACTGATGAGGGTTATCAGTTTACCTAGATATGTGAATAATGAAACGTATCAGATCTTCAGAGGCGAGGAGTTATGGGCTACTACTTGGTGTCTAAGCAGTCACTTTGTATCAGGTTTGAATGAAGCAGCCATTTGTCATTAAAGCTGCCACCATTATTCTTTCATTTCTAGTCCTCCTTAAGGTGATCGAACATGGCGGGACTGCAGGCAAGTGACAGTGCCTGTAGCAGCAAAGTTTCACCTTGTTATTTGTATGAGAGTTGGGAGTCATTACCAAGGTTATATAATGTATCACACCTGCTTGTCTATCGAAGTGTCTTTGTTTTGCAGACAGCCAGCTAGCTTAATTGCATCCTTCATGATGTGAGTTCCCCCCTTGACATTGTTATGGAGTTTCGTTGTTAGTATATTGTGCAAATGCCTATACAGATGTGTATTTGTTTACTTGATGTTTCCTTGGACTAGTATGTGCATTTCCAACAAGTCACAAGAGGGCGATCAAATCAATACCTCAAGTTTTAGATATAGATATAACCTCAACCAAATTAGCTCACTATCTCCACAGTAATGCGTTTTTGGAGAGAGTTTGATTTTTGGCCCAACTGTTTTTGGCTCACCTTTGTTAAAGGAAAGACAGTTATGTATTGGATTTTTGGCCATAAACTATAAGATATATGCAGATTTTCAGTATCTCCCTTTTTTGTGTCTCGTCTGCTAAACACTGCCCAATAAGTGCCTCCTATCTAGAGCGTGCTGCCCCTGCTTCTGCATGCTGCTCCTCATGCATTCTGCTGCACACAACAGGCTGAACATCATCCCCCCCCCCTCTCCTCCTCTCTTTCCTTATCTTCATTATTTTCCCTTCTTCCCTTCCCCCTTTTTTTTTTCTCATTTTACAAATCCAGCCATCATGCCGAGGTTAAGAATTATACACATTCAGTCTCTCCCTTTTCTGCTGCACACTGCACAATGCGTGCCTCTCCTATTTGCAGTGTGCTGCCCCCTGCTTCTGCATGCTGCCCCTCATGCCCCCCCCCCCCCCCCCCCCCCCCCCCCCCTCTTTCTATTCCTTATTTTCCCTTCTTTTCTTTTCTTCTCTTCCTTTTCTTCCCATTTTCCGAATCCAGCCATCATGCCTAGGTTAGCAGAGCTACATAACAAAACTTGAGGAGATATTCAAGAAGATGAATGCACTAGCATCATTGATCTCCAGTTTATTAGCCACAACACACTCCTGATATGAGAAGGTATGTGCTCTGAAACGTGTTAGTGTCTTAGTTGCTGGGAAGCTAGAATCCTAAGTTCTTTAAAGAAGGTAATGATCAATTGAGATGGCGCGGAGGTACTATAACCTGAAATTGTATCTATCAAACTGGACAAAGCTAGCCTCCAAGCTAGAAGCAAGAGGTAGTTGAGGTACAGCAGGAGCACAAGAGCTTAAAGGCCACTACTACCCTATAGAAAGTATTTGCCAATTTCAAATGGTTGAAAGTGGCAAGCTCATACATAATCAACACGAGATCATGCGAGCTAAAGTCAACAAGGAGAAGGGACAATCTAGAGCTCTTCATGTGTGGGTTATAGGTCTCTCGGAGGGTAGTTCCTCCAAAGATGGTGGTGCTTAGTTACGTAAAGATATATGGAGGGTTGGTATATCTAGTGGCGGCTTCTTGAAGAGGCGCATGGCATTATGGGATGCATAGATAATATCATGAGGGCCTAATGTCATTACATCACGGGGGGGACTAGAGAGAAAGGAAAAATGGGTACAGAGATGATGGGTTATGTGGCAACATCTTTTTTATAAAGAGATCAAAGCCTAGAGAGCTTATATATTGGACTTACCCACATAGGTGAGATCCTGTCCTCCACGAGTATTCCAGTACAATGCTTGGTGGTGAGATGTAATATGACGGTCTTGTTCATGTGGATCTACATGTGCTTGTTAGGAGAGGATCGTACATATTGTAGATTGCTACTGTCTGGGGATATTTGCCTTTGCACATGAGTCATGCAAGATGGTTAGTCACCTTATTTTTCTCCTCTTGATGCTTGGATGAAAAGTAGACATGTTGAGATGTGATTTCTACAGACCTAGTTTTCCTCTTACATATAGACCTGGTAGACTTGGGGATGAAGGACCTTAGAGTTTTTGGTGTAGTTCAACTTTGAAGATGATAGATAGGAATCCCCTATGTTATTGGAGAAATCATTTTCGAAACAATTTACTTGCAAAAGAAATTGCATTGCACTTTGCTGTCGTCAACAATTATGGTGGTAAAGCCAATGAAAGCCTAGCTTATCCTGGCTGGACTGAGGGGCGCATGAACCTCACTAGCCAAAAGGATGAGGATGGAAACACCCCTCTTTACTTTGCTACAAAGCTTGAAAACCTTGAGATTTCTGCAAAGCTTCTACAATATAGTGTGTATATTAAGGGCCTGGAACAAGGATGGTCACACTCTTCATCTTGCTTCAAACATATGCTGCAGCATAGACGCTAATACCACTTTTTTTTCTTTCTCTCTACCTTTCTTGGTCTCATAGCCCTATGCATCTTTGTGAAGACGTTACTATATCTTCTCTCTTACATAATATTCATCTTAAATTTACTTTCATGAATGTACAAGAGAGACGCACACGTTTATCCATATTATTTTTTTCGGAAGCCACTTTTGGGGTATGCAATGCAAGCATTGCACCACTCACACATGTCAGGGTTTGAATCCGGGTCCATTTGTTTGGGTAGGGAAGAATGACCTGGGCTAGACCACTCGGACTAGCACTTGTTGATTCCATGTATCCATATTATTAAAAATATTAGAATGTATATTCAAAAAATTAGCATATAATATTTTTAAAAGTAAAAGATATTTATTTAATGATTATTTAGATTACCATTATAATAATGTAACTTTATTTTATAAAATTAAAAGAATCATTTAATAATAATAATGATTATTTTGATTTAATTAAATACAATTGTTTTATAATGATCTATTCAGTTTTAAACAAGTATAATCAATTAATAATTACTCAACGTACTTTCCGTTGTATATGCAGGCTACAAAATCTTATCACTACCAAATGGTAACTCACGAATAGATAAGCAAGGAAAACAATCCAAAATGATTTTGAAGCATTTGTCCACCACGTAAATAAATTGGCACATGCAATGTGGCTCTCTAACAATTTGCTATCCTCCACTTTCATTAATAAAAGTGATAATCTAAATGACACACCCATCTTTTCTCAAAAAGCCGTTTATCTTTCTTTATAGCAAGATTGGGATTTAATCATTGACTAGTTATTGCTCTTCATGGTTGTCTTATAATCAACGATTGGAGCATTTGCCTCATTCTTGAAATTTATCTTCAAAATCTGGCACCACATGCACTTCTTCTAGCATCCTATCGATCAGTAATCAAAATTAAATTTCCTTACTTTAGTTTACTTTAGTCTTATGTCATTCTATAAAGTTAAAATTTATCTTCAAAATCTAACACCACATGCACTTCTTCTAGCATCCTATCGATCAGTAATCAAAATTAAATTTCCTTTAGTCTTGTGTCATTCTATAAAGTTAAAATTTATCTTCAAAATCTAACACCACATGCACTTCTTCTAGCATCCTATCGATTAGTAATCAAAATTAAATTTCCTTACTTTAGTCTTATGTCATTCTATAAAGTAGTGTATATTTCTTTATAGAAACATTGAGAATTAATCATTGACTTGTTGGTTTTGTGTGCATATGAATTAATCATCGACTTGTTGATTTTGTGTGAGAGTATAGATTGATTAATGAAGGCTTGTGCAATTTCCAAGATAATGTGATTTAAACTAAAGGTTTAATTAAAAAAGACGTTGAATCAAGATAGAAGAAAAATTTTGCAAGGAGAATGAGATTACGAAGTGAAGAGAAAGTATAACTATCTAAAGGAAAACTAGTAGATCAAGAAGACCAAGAAGAGTAATAATTACATAATGAGCAAAAGGAGGTGAAAAGATAAAGATGATATTGCAATGGGAAATCAAATGGCCTTAGAAACACTCGTGAAGCATGCAAAGAAGAGAAGGGGAAGTGAGGAGGAAGAGTTTAATTACACTTGGAAGGAGGGCATTGTTAACTAGCATCATAGTAATCACTCCAAGTACCACCTAAGATCCAAACTTAAATCCCAAATACCTCCAACACAAGTCTTTCACCAAGGTGAAGCTTTCTATCCGTGATTTTCATGGAGATAAGAATAAAGATGCTCCTATCCATGTGCAGGAGACGGGCTCATAAAAATTAATCTCAACGAGGAAGAACTTCCCATCAAATCTCAAGAATAAATGCTTAAGAGTATCCATTCAAGAACTTACTAACTTGATAAAGTGATGCTTGAAGTATCCATTCAAGAATCTATTAACTTGATAAAGTGATGCTTGGAGCATCAATTCAAGAACCTACTAACTTGATAAAGTGACGCTAGGAATATCCATTCAAGGACCTACTAACTTGATAAAGCATTTTGTAAAGGGATTCAAAATCCTTTTAGATGTGGCATTATTATATCATGGACCATTGAGACTCCTTTGACATTCATTGCCATAGTGAATGCATTGACTAGGTGCAAAAACAACGACATCTAGCACACTACCATGGCTGCCAAACATTTGATGGCTATGAAACTTTGCAAAGTAGAAGGAAAGTGACCCGGTGGACCCACCTTCTTTTTCTCTCTTATTTTCCTTTTCCCTTGGAGGATTTGCCCAAGCTAGAGAAATCCTGTATACTTGTTAACTAGAGTCACAGTTTAGGTGCCTTAGGCAGGGGAAGAAGAGGAACCTATTGCAAGAAAAAAACCTACAATCAAACTTATCTAGCATGCATTCATCAAGCAAGCAAGAAGAGGGAAGAGGGAGAGCTCACAAGTAAACTATTGCAAGGGAATTATTGTGTCTTGCTTATTGTAAAAAATGACTCATATATAAGTGACTAGTTTTCACAGTAGGCTGGCCAAACTAAAAAATGGTCTGGCCCTATTACTAGTCTTTAGTAACTATGTACACTAAGTTTATAGCTTTCCTTATTTGACATGAAGCTCATGGTAAGGCTAATTTTTATGTGACATTGTCGTCTAACAAAAGTTAAGTATCCATTATCGTGCAAGTAAGATGACAAAGTGCTTTATGGTAGGTAAAACTATGTTAACCAATAGAGTGGTTAACATACCTCCTTCCTAATGGTTGACCATGTGCTCATGTCACACCCAAGTAAATGTGTGATGAAGATGCTCTATCGGGATGTGGATGCTGTGGATGGTTCACGATATGCCATGGAGTTGGCAGCTGAGGTTGAATGGTTATTTTGGGATTGATCCATAGCCAAGTGTAGGGCAAAGTGATGGGAAGCTCTGGGTAGCCCTTATGGCAATAGCTTATGGAGGTGACATGGGAAGTGATAGGTAATGTAGAGGTGCTTTATATGGGCCTCCGTTGGTTATGGGAGTGATGTGGGCCCTCCAACATGAGGTAGTTGGGCAGCCCTTATGGCAATAGCTTATGGAGGCGGCATGAAAAGTGATAGGAAGTGTAGAGGTGCTTTATATGGGCCTCCGTTGGTTATGGAATTGATGTGGGCCCTTCAACATGAGGTAGTTGGTAAAAGCGGTCTACAACCTATGATTGGTGGAATGAGTGTGAGGATCCCATGTAATGACTAGCATGGGTAGATGGAGGTCCGGAGACATCTTGGTGTGACAAGGTATTATGCCCACATAGGGCTTTACTTGATGAATACGTTAAGCACAATCAAGGTGAGGGTTTGTTGGTGTTAAATTGGAGTCAAAGGATAAAGGCGTGGAAGCTCAAGGGAGGTACCTACAAGGTCGAGGGTTCTCCACGTGATAGGTTGTACCCTCGGCTAAGCTTGTAGCTGCTATGGTCCCTCCATCCAGAGATGTACCTGGAGGGTTAGCATTGACGAGGTTATTAGTAGGTGCAAGATTGTGTGTATGCCGTGAAATGTGAGAAATGAATTAATTGTGATGCTCGTAATGAAATATGTAGGTGACATGCATGGGAAATAGGCGGAAGGTGTGCACACTTCTCCAAACAAGGACTTCTTCAACTCAACTACTTTTTTCTCTAACAACTGCTTTCTTCGGCTCTCTTTGGTTCTTCAACATTTACTTGACATCCCTTTTTGTGGGGGGAGTCGAGATCAGTGGCTTATTTGTGCATGGTGGGGCTCACATGAGTTGGACGGATTTTGAGGCTCGATGGACTTGGTGTTGTTGAGTGTGTAGGGTGGAGGCAAGGTGGATGAGTGGGTGGGGTGGTCGAAGATGAGGCACATAAGAGTCCTACTAATTGTAGAAAGGTCTAGGTAATAGGTCATACCATGGGCTAGGCTTGAGCGTAAATGTACCTGGAGGCTCAACATAGGTTTGTCGATGATGAGGTTCAACATAGATTTGTGAAAGAACAATGTTAATGTCTCTATTACATGTAGAGCTCATGGATATTACAGGTGATGTGCATGGGCATTGGGCAAAAAGATGGGCCCCGTGTAGAAGCTTCTTCTCGTGAAAACTACAACACTATTTCTTTAACAGTTTGCAATCTGCCTTCTTGGACTCTCTTTTTTTTTTCTTTTTTTTTTTTGGTACGTACCAAAAGTGGACCCATAAAAGATTGAACAAAAAGCAAGCCAGGCTCGGTGTGGGTGAGGCTTACCAACCCACATTGGTATCAAATATGCCGTTGGTCTCATAGAAAGACACGATGAAGGGCTTACGGGAAAGGTCTCATAGAAAGACATGATGAAGGGCCTACAGGAAAGCCATGGACTGGATCAGCACATGATCTCAAAGGGCTTCCAAAACCCTGTATCTCGCATATCTTTGAAGGTGACCACTATGTGGCCTTGGATGTATTTAACCATGCCATAAAGGTTGAATTGCTGATGGTTGGTTTTGCACCCCCTCCAAGATCAGGATGATGAGCTAAAAGAACCAGCATATGTGGCGATGACATCGGGCTCAGGGACCTTGGCATAGTAGAGGTCATTAAAGTTCTTCATTCGAAGCCACATCTTTATGGTGGTGACGGGTGTGGGACTTTCAATGTAGGGAAAGTTATAAGCATGCCCTTTTGCCTTTCATGCACAAGAACTTGCGCTAAGACCACCTCCTTTTGATTGACATTGGGCTCAATCCGGATTTCTTTGGGTGGCGGCCATGTATTCCCGCCACATTTGGTGAGATCACCAAGGAGAGAGGGGGTATGAACTTGGGGTCAATGTAGATTTCTTTGATTATAGCCATGTATTCCCACCACATTTGGTGATGACTGACGAGTTAGGGTATATGCTACTGGGTTTAGATTCTTGTGTGACCTTTGCTGGCTTGGGGTCAACAAAATGCAAGACCCTTCTAGTGTGCCGTGAGTGGTGGTCGATCTTCCAGTGGGCAAATAAGGCATCCATGTGTTGGTTCACCAGATAGATTTCAACCATGCTAAAGGGGGTATCCAAGTGACTATGGAAGTTGCTTTGGAATGTGAGATCCCGTATGGTTGGTGGGTTTGTGAGATCCCGTATGGTTGGTGGGTTTGTGAGTTGCTATTCATGGACATGCAAGGACACCCTTCGATCCTTCTTGTCTTCTTCACTAACTTCTTCGGTGGTTGCTCATTGAGATCCAGCCCCTCTAGGAATGATTCGAGGATGGGGGGCTCATGGATGCAGTTAATGAGGGGGTTAAGAAGGTCAAGGCTTGGGGATTGGAGCGATGGAAGAGAAAGGGGCTCCCATGGAAGATATTCCAGATTGATTTTGATAGAAGGGTTATGGGCGGGAGTTGAAGTTGGTTCGGTTAGAGAGGTGGTTGGGGTTGGCTCTAGGGAGTTTTCTGTGGCACCCAATCTGCCGACGAGGGGGCTTGATTAGCTAGGAGGTCTTTTGCACTAGAAGACTCGTGCCAATAATGGATTCCTTGTGAGAACTTATCAAGGCCATCCTCCGTGTCTTTAGGCATATGGCTTTGTAAAAAGGCAAAGGCCTCATGTGCCTCATCCATGGAGATGTCCTATGGATAAGCCACATGAATGATCTGAAACTGATAAAAAAATGTTGAATTGAATCGAGTATAGGGCCAAGGTGCGCTTGATGAGGGTATGGGTATCCATCGGAGACTGGTTCATGGTGTGGGCAATGTGTCTAGGAAGCCCATGAGAGAAGCATGTCTAGCTTCTATTGTGGTCGTACCCTTCCAATGGAGTATCAGTCAAGGCAAGGGTCTACATGTAATGAATTTTGGTCTGTGCATTGGCTATCAAGGTTTCTTTGTGGTGGAGGAGCTCTTATTAGGCTCCTTCGAGCGGTGGTTAATAAGAAATTCATTGGACAAGAAGTGGGTGATGTCTTCATTCTGGTACATGGTTAATGTGGAATAGTGAAACATCGAGAAGATCATCTTCCATCCCTAGAGGGGGTTCTCCATTTGGGATTCTAGAAAGGTAGTTAGCATGGACATGTACAGACCTCTTTTGCACAGTGATGGTGAAATCGACCTCCAAAAGAATAAGCTAACATCTGATAAAATGTTGAGAAGATGAGTGAGGGACAACGGAAGCTTGTGTCTTGAGAGTGTGTATGAGAGAGAGAGAGAGAGAGAGAGAGAGAGAGAGAGAGAGAGAGAGAGAGAGAGAGAGAGAGAGAGAGAGAGAGAGAGAAGAAATTTGAACCATCCCTTTTGCATGCTGTACACCACAAATAAGCAAGAAGGAGATAATGCACAAACTGAGGCTACAAGGGTTCAACCAAAAAGATATTAGTCTATCTTTTTATCGCCATTTAACAATATGGCTCTCATGTAGTTATATAGGAAACCACTTGAGCTTTTAGGCCTTGTTGGCATATTCTCCTCCACATGCTTAAAGAAACCTTGCAAGCCACAAGCTTAATGTTTACAACCGTCACTTACTTTTATATGTAGTAACATCATATTTCCAACACTCCCTCTCAATGCCTACATGGCGAATGGAGAGAATTGGATAAATATTACACTAAGTATAGGGATAAGCCTTTATAGAATTAGGATTTTACAAGGGTAGCTTTAAAAACAAAATGCAAATGGAGGTATTAAAAAAACCACACTTCAGTCCACCTTGATGAGTTTGCCAACACCTCGTCTCATGACATGCCTGCGATGCATACTTTGATGGAGTTTGGTATGTATGCTCCTGTAGTCATATAGAGGACCATGTTGCCAACATATGAAAGCCTGTAAACCCTCATACTCTTTGATGCTCCATGGTTGTCATGCATCCTAAACATCAATGTCTCTGCCTCATCATATACAAAGATAGGTGCATGACTTCATCAATAGTGACATGGCAGTGTCTAATCCTTCACAAGAGAGATGCCATGTGTATGCGGATACAATGCTAAAACCATGTGCTAGAGAGTGATTTTTAGACACAATCACTAATGTGGATAAATACTAGGCTTAATGCATGGTAGAGAAAATACAATGTCACACTCATAAAGAAATAGAAGAGTGCTCCACGGACGACCGTAAATAGCGTACGAAAATGACATGGAAACCTCGAAAATGGTTATGGCCAAATGCGTGATGGCTTTGTTGAAGAACTCCTTCACACCACAAATGGAGGATTTTAAAATACTCCACATGTCAATGTAATTGCCATAGTTTGGAATATCTTGGATGTCGAGAGAGCTATGGATGCCATCGAGATATCATGGCATTATCCGCACACGCTTTGGCAATACATGTGACAGTTCCGAGCTTTAAAAAAGGCTCATGTGGAAGGATGGTTTGGCACACGTTTGCAAGAATCGCTTCCTAAGCTTTCAGAGCCCGCGTGCTTGTGTGCTCCACACTGTGACCCTGAATTGTGCATATCATCAAGACATGGGCACCGTCACATGCACATATGGTGCTTGTGTTCTGATCTTCTGTGTGCACCACAATTGAAGAAAAACCATGGGCCAAGTTGAAGGTTTATCAGCACCCAGCTGGTGAAATCGCCTCCATAGGCTACCAAATACCAAAAAGATATTAGCCTAATTGATTATCACCATTTACTCATGTAGTCATATAGGAAACCACTTGAGCTTTTAGGCCTTGTTGGCATATTCTCCTTCACATGCTTGAAGTAACCTTCCAAGCCACAAGCTCAATGTTTACAACCATCACTTGCTTTTACATATAGTAATGTCATATTTCCAACAACATCTCGTGATGCACCCTGTGGTGCAAGGCTTGTTCACTAAATATAATAACATTTGATGATCGACAAAGAACATAAATTTGGTAGCCAATAGGTAATGTATGTACTTCTTCACAATATATACCATTCCTTAACCCCTGCGTTTTTGTGGTGGGTGTAGTTATGCTCTAGTGTCATTAAGTTGAAGGCTAGCAAAGGTCACATGGAAGTCCATGTTGTGCTCCCTGGTTGTGTACTAATACTCATATAATAGCAAAGGTCACGTGGAATTCCATGTTGTGCTCCCCCGGCTTGTGCTAACACACACACCCAACAGGAAAGGATGAAGCATCTATATGTACATGGAAAATTAGATCCTAATTGGGGGATCTCAAGATGGGTCTGCTTGCTAATTCCTTCTTTAGTTTCTTGTATGGACATTGGCATATATGGCATACAAGAAGATTAATCTTCTATAATACCCTACATGCCCCATGAATCTTTGCACCCCTTTGCAGTTGATAGGTGGTGGCAATTCTAAGATTATATGGATGTTGTTTTCAGCCATGGACATTCCATTCTTAGAGATAATGTGTCCAAGGTGACACCGCGTTTGACTGATGTGGTAGATGCACCTTGGACTAGCCAAAGATGAGCAAGATGCTCCTTCCACTTGGAGTGCATGAATAGGTCATCAATGAATATCTCTAGGATCTTTTGAATGAGATCCTTGAAGGCTATACACGTCAAGAAATTGAAGACGACGAGGGCATTAGTTAGGCCAAATGCCATGATGCGATATGTGTAGATTCCCCATTCTGTACCAAACATCATCTCGGTCAATCGTCACTTGCTTATAGCCTAAGAAGCTATATACTTTTGCTCCAGGGACTCTTTCTAGCATGTAGTCTATGTAGGGAAAGGGGTAGTGATTGATTGTTGTGAATTGTGAGGTGGCATTAAGGTGTTAATGCACACTCTACGCTTTCTATTCTTTTTGAGAACGATCACTATTATTAGCGACACCCACTCAATGTGCTTGATCTCATACACAAATCTTGAGCTTCTCTAGCTCTTCTTTGACCATTTGACCATACTTGGGATTCATATAATAGGTTCTTTATTTGGATGGTTTTACGCCTTCATGCATAGGGATGGTGTGTTTCACTAGTTTCGGAGGGATTCCCTTCATGTCAGTGTATTTTTAGTTGAACACGTCCTAAAATTCCTTGAGCAAGGCTATCAATTCTCCTTCTTGCTTAGGCGTGACGTCCTTGGTAATAACATTGGCTTACATGTAATAGGCTCTCTATTTAGATGGTTTCCCACTTCATGTATAGGAATGGTGTGTTTCACCACTTTTAAAGGGATTCCCTTCATGCAATGTATTTCCAAGCATACTGAAATTCCTTGAGCAAGGCTATTAATTCTCCTTCTTGCTCAGGGGGGTGAGGTCCTTGGCAATGAACATTGGCTTAGGTTCTTTATCTGGGCCAACAAGGTTTATTTCCTTGACCTCGGTGGGCCTTTATATATGAGGCATGCATCTCTCTGCATGGGCTTCTTTAAGCCTTGTCATGTACCACTCTATCCCCAATGTTGTGGGACTTAAAGTACTTGGCCACTTACCTCATATCTTCCTCTTGTGACTCAACGAGCTCTTTGAGTTTTGGTTCCTTCTCTTTCTTGGCCTTAACCTTATTGGGCTTGCGTCTGATAGCTCGATAAAGCTTGCCTTACTTGGAAATTGTGGGCTCCTTATCTCTTTTATCGACCACTATCTTGGTTTGAACAGTGACCTTGTTTATGTTAACTTTCCACTCTCAGCGGGTGTAGGTTCAATGTGAATCCATGGCCTCGAGATCACAAAGCTTGTGAAAAGATCCCTCTCCATGGGGAGAAGATACTTCTTAGGCTTTCGATGTGGTTTCTTGACCAGGTGACTGTGGGTAATATAGAACTTGGTCCTTTTGTTGAATCACAAGCTTAACAGATGAATCACAAGCTACTCCAAGCTTGAAATCACCATTGGCTCCTAAGAGGATGTGGCACTAAGCATGAACGAGGAGGTAATTTTCTTGTCCAGTCATGCAAACCTTGTTCCAAGCTTTTGTGGAAGAAGAGCAACCATGTTGCCAAGATATGGACCCAATCCTCAGTCATCATTTCCAAAGGTCTTGATTTTTCATCTTGCAGGATACCTACCAATTTGGCTCGGTAAGCTTCACTACGAGGCTTGTGCCTATAAGTGGTGGACAGGCTACCCTACGCCTCCCAACAATCCTTGGTGATTATGCTAACACCAACACCACCATCCAAGATCCCGAAGATTGTAAGTCCCTTATACACAACAGGTAACATTGCGTTCATTTCTTCACTTTCAAAATAGTGTCCTAGCTTGTTCAAAGGCACTTTGGGATATCCTTTGGTTTTGGTTATGGAGGGAGGGTGCTTTTGGGGGGCATGGCTTGTCCTCTTCCTCCTCTAGTTTAGGTTCAGCTGTATGGGCTCTTAAATTCCCATTCATCCAATCTGATAAGTCTCTCCAAAGTTGAGAATTTCCTTGAAAAAGCACTTATTGGAACTTAAATCTCTGAGGGGACAAGAAGGCGTGTGGCTTGCTATATCACACTAGTAATATTCACACTCATTGGGCACATACTCACTCCGAGGTGGGCTAGGACCTACTAATGTGTAAGATATGTGCATTGATCCTTCCCTAGAAGGCATTGCCTCTGAAGAAGTCAAGATAAAATCGTTATTGATGATCACCTCAGAAAAGATGTAGCATTGGCTATGGTGACCCATGGAAGGCATAATTTCACCTCCCTTTTTGAGTCATCCCTGACTACCTCTAGCAATGTGGGGCTTGATTGGATTAGTTCCAAGGTAGAGGCTCTAGAAGTGGTTATGTTTATGGTATCTTAAGAATGGATGGATACGGGAATTTCTAAGGCCTTGGGAAAACTTTAAGGAACTCTTGGAGTCATTGGTTCTATAATTAGCTCTGGGATAGAGTCTAAGATATGCTCAAGTGAGGCTAGTGGTTCGTACTTGACCGCTTGCTCTAACACTAGCTCTAGTTTAGCCCATACCTTCCTCACAAGCTCTTGGAATTATTTCATTCTCTTTTTCTCTAAAATGGGGTTGGGGTACTCCTTGAGTTTATGTAGAAGTTTTTCATAGTCTATGGATTTGTTTTCTTTGGGAAGAGTGGGTTTGAGTAGGACATTGATGGCTGTTTTTGCAAAGGAGGCAACTTCAAAGCTCTCATCCAAACCACTTTTTTCGAAGGTCACATCTACCCTTGATAATTGATTTTGTGTTGTGTTTACGTGTGCTCTATAAGGTCTTCTTCTTCTCGACCTCTGCTTTTGGTTGATTGGTATTTTTAGGGGCTATTGTAGCTTTTGCGGCTTGCTCCTCTAGATATCTTGATCTGCTTGCATTGAAGTCAAATCTTGGGCTTTCTGCTTATTGGAACCTTGGATGTTCCTTTAGTTGTGTCGCCCTTGTCTTTGATTATTGGAGCCTTATAATTGCATTAAGGGGGATTGCGTGAACGAGTCCTCCTTGTATGCTTTAATAGGTTAAGGCTCATTGAAGGGGAGGCATATGCTTCTGCCTACCAATGGGGGTGATTTTCACTATGTTTTGGGACAATCCTTGTAAGCATGGTCGAATTTGCACTTATAGCATGTGTCCCCATAAGGAAGAATGTAAGGGTTGGGCACGAGATTTGGAGTGCTAGGAGCAGTTAGAGGATTTGGTGAGGGCACTCATTAAATTAATATTTGAATAAATTGACCTTTAGCCCCCTTTTTGACCATTTCCAACACATTGTGACTAGATGGATTCTCACGTACATAAAGTCCATAGTTGGTTATGGACTTTTCTATAAGGTTGGCTGCTCTCACAACACCTACACTGATGCCCTCTTTTTCCTATATTGCCCTATGGGGTTGGGCTACATGGTTTCCTTTGCCAACCTGACCTTGAGATTGTGGGCTTGCTGAGGATATGTTTTGTGAACGCTCGTGTGGATCCCTTTGGTTTTGAGGTCATCCTGGACATTGGCTCTTTATCCTTTCCTGTGCTCCTTGTTGTTCCTCGTCCAAATGGAGAAGAATTGGAACTTGGTTTTATGGTTAAGGCACTTTTATAATGGGTTCTTGTGGAGAGAAAGACTCCATCTTCTTGTGATGTGTGTAATTGTTGTTGCTGGTTGTTGTGTGTATTGGGAAACATTTATCCTTGGTGGTAAGAAAAAAGAGACATGTCATGTTTACCATAATTATGCAGTTATTAGGTTGCTTATTGGTCATGGTCAGATTGAGATAAATCCAACTCAGGATCGACACCATATGTTTGAAACATTATGGCATTTGACTGCTTCCTATGGGAGCATTATGGTATTTGACTGCTTCCTATTGGAGCAAACCTTAAGGTTCTTAGTCCTTCTCTCACTTCTTTGCTAGAGCCACACCAAAAAATAGGGAAGTTGAATGCCTTCCTCATAAAATTTAAGGGTGTGTTTTATAAAGCCAACTGGTGAATCCAGAGCTCGGAGAACCATGGTGGCAGATCCTATTTCCAGGTATTCCATTGTTCCTCTACTCACATCTATGTTTCTTGGCTTATTTCTTCCCAATGCTCCTTACTTGCCAAAGAAGTCTAGCCTTCTTAATTGGGGAGTACTCTGCTTAGTGCTAGTTCTTTATTGGGATCAAAGGCTTGGTAGGTTTGAGGAGGTTTGGTTTGATATGCTATAATCGATTATATTATTGTTTCCAACAATTAGTTCAGATAAGGTTTGAGAATGATTTGAGACAAGTTTTTTTTATAAAGCTCATGTTTATAGGCTCACCTCTATAGGTTCATGTATCTAGGCTCAGGTATATAGGTTCACGTCTTTAGATTCATGTGTGTAGGCTCACGTCGGTAGTTCAAGTATCTATGCTCATGTATGTAGGTTCACGTCTTCACATTCATGTGTGTAGGCTCACATCTACAATTCACGTGTCTGGGCTTTTGTCTATAGATTCACATGTGCAGGCTTATGCTTTTTTTGTACGAACTTGAATCACATACTTTCCTGGTAGGAAATAGGCCTCATTGGGACGACACAGATTTCTAGGAGCTAGGCCTATGGGTTGGTGTATGCTTATTTAGGTATAATAAGGGTACTTAATTCCCAAGCACAAGAATTTTCATTGAAAATTATAGTTGATAATAAGAATATCTTCTAAGGACACGGGTAGGTGTGTTTATACGAGTCTTTATGGCTGTAATAATTGGTGAGTATTATATTAGGTAAACCTACCTCTTAACTCATATTTGTAGGCTCATGTCTATAGGTTCACATGTCTAGGCTCATGGCTCATGTATCTAGACTCATGGCTCATGTATCTAGACTCATGGCTTATGTGTCCAAGCTCACAAGTCACGTCTTTAGGCTCACGTGTGCAGGCTCACATGTCTAGTTCCACATGTTTTTGCATGAGATTGTGGGCTCATGAGAGCTCATTTGGCTTGGTTTTTGTGAACTCTTAGACTTAATAGGGTGTGATTAAGGGTCTTAGTCATTATTAATGCTTTACGTAGCTAGAGTTATTTTTGATTTGCATAGTATCCTTGGGCTTCTAACAACTCTTTCTTGACGAACCATGTTTTCGGTTCAGGGCTGGGTTTTGCTACCTTGTAGCTAGAGTTATTTTTGATTTGCATAGTATCCTTGGGCTTCTAACAACTCTTTCTAAACGAACCACGTTTTCGGTTCAGGGTTGGGTTTTGCTACCATGTTGGCTTATGCTAGGGCTTTCTCTTTGGTATCCAGATTTTCTCTTGACCTTTATAGTAACCTTGTGCCCGAAGTATTTCTTTTGGTGCCCACCATTTGGCACCTTCATCATGGAAACATTAGCATTGCTTGGTGGGTTTGGGCGTACTTGCAATTCTAATTTTGCAAGGTTAGAAATGCTAGTGGCACGGGTGTTAGTAGGGTAGAGGGTATTCGATGATGAAGGTTGATCCTGCCTACAACCAAATAAAGGATATACCTCTTTTTGAGTGCCGTGGTTGAAGTATGGTTTGCCTTGGAAGCTCGATTGGTTCTAGCACTTCTTTGATTAGAGAATGGTTATTTTGGTGTTGAGGATGTGGAGGACATGGGATCCCCTTATGTCATCAGAATAGTTACATGTCCTCGAGTGTAGCTCTAAGGTAGTGGTTTACGAGTCCCAATATATTTGGCATCGATTATGTCCTATCCATCCTCCTCCAAGAAGCATTTCTTCATGCATGGTAACTGCAAGCAGAATATAGAACTTTCCTTTCTTCAAGGAGTTATTCCCAATGTGGAACATAACAAAGAGAGAACCTATGTATGTGATTTTTAACACATGTTTACTCCTTCCACTCGTGCTTTTATAGGTGTCAATGATGGTTATTGTTGTATAGTGCACACCAAGACTCATGGAACACTAGGTTACGGCTTGCACCCATGTCGAGGAGAGTGCTAGCTTTTGTTCTAGCCCAATTTTTATGGTCATGCCCAGCTTGAGTCTAGTGGCAAGGTTCACCTCCCAATATTTCTATTCTAGATCAACAAATTGGGCCATGTTAATGGAGATGTGGTAGTTTTGTAACTTATCTTACCTAGCCTTAGCTTCGCGTGTTGGGCCTCTCATTTTATTTCACCCTCTTTTATTTTTTCCTATTTCGTTTTATGAATGGCCTCCGAAGCATTTGCAGCTAAAGGGCAATAGTAGCATCTAAGTTTTCTATGTTAAAGAATACTTTCATCTCCGCATTGTCAAGTGTTTTGATGCATGCGGATCCATGAGGTGTGAGTTTGCACACTAGAAATGCTCCCATTCCTTTGTACTTTAGGTTGCACTTTTGGTTCTTTGTGCTATACATGAGAACCATGTCCTCGACTTTGATTTCTTTATCTTTAAGCTTTTCATCTTGCACCTCAACTTTTTAATGAGTAGACTGCCTACAGTCTAGCTTCACCTAAGCATTCAAGCTCAAATAATCGATCAATTAGGATATTTACTATCAACCTCTCCTTGACGACAATTCTTAAGCTTGATACTAAGAATTCCATGGGCATGACATTTGTTCCGTATCATCCCAGTCTAGCTTCACCTAAACATTCAAGCTCAAATACTCAATCGATTAGGATATTTCCTATCAACCTCTCCTTCATAGTAATTCTTAATCTTGGTACTAAGAATTCCATGGGCATGATGACATTTGTTCCGTATGTCAAGTTAAAAGGTGTAGTGTGGATGGCTACCTTGTAGGCTATTTTTTAAGCCCAAAGAGTATCAACTTTTGTTCCCAATTATTGCATGAGGCTTCAACTGTCTTGGTTAGGATAGCATAGATAAGGTTATTAGTGCTTTCAGCCTAGCCATTAGCTTGGCACTAATACGGTGAGGATTTACGATGTAGTATCGTGAATTGGCTTAACAAGAACTTGATCACCTCATGGATGAAGTATTTCCCTTTGTCACTAGTTCAAGTGGGCACCCAAATCTAGTATTATATTCTTATAAAGGAATTTAGATATTTCCCTAACATCAGCCTTTGTGGTCTCATAACATGGGTCAATCCATTTGGTACAGTAGTCCATAGTAGCAGAGCAATGATAAATTGTGCTTGAGTACCTCAATCAGCTAGATTGATTAGTCCGACAAAGTCAATACCCTATTTCTCAAATGGTTGAAAGGAAGCTATAAGGTGCAAGGACATTCTATCATGGTTTTTAACCCTAGCAATTGCTGAAATTCATCATAGGGGGGATTGTTGACATTCATCGTGGTTATAAACCCTAGCAATTTCTAACATTCATCATAGCCTTTTACAAATTTTTTTGCATCTACAAACAAGGTAGACCACCCACAAGCCTATTAATAAGACCTTATTTGCGATGGTATCTACTACCGAGAAATATCCTCTAGCCACACACCGGAGTTGGCTTGCTCAAGGACATTGACATACTCGAATTCTTGAGGACCTCATGATTCCATCTTGGTCTAGCTTATACAATTGCCTTGCAACAATGAATTGGTAGAGGGGGCTATCTTTTTAATAAAAAAGGTGTCATTATATCTGTCTCTTGGGTAAGATCGTTGGACAATCTCTTTTAGCTTGTTTTGGAAAAATTGCAAAGTTTAAATAGTGGGGCATCTGGTAGTTCATCCTCCACTCCAAGTGGCGGTTCCTCTATTAGGGATGCACGACAAGTGATTGGCATGCATATGCTATGAGCCTTTCCACATGGTCATAGTGAAATCAAATTCTAGTAAGATCAAAAGACATCAGGATATCCTTCTTGTAGCATAAGGCATATTGACCAAGTAAAGAAGTGCCTGATGGTCTACAAAAAACATGAATTTGTTAGCTAAAAGATAATGGCAACATTTATTTATACCATGGACCATCAAAAGGCCTTCTCTTTCTGTGGTGGTATATTTTTATTCAGCGTCTTTCAATTGGCAGCTAGCAAAGCCAACAGCAAAATCCATGTTATGCTCTCTTGGTTGTGCCAATACACAGCCAATTGCAAAAGCAGAGGCATCAATGTGCATGTGGAAGATAATGTCCCAGTTGGGAGATTAGGATTGCTATACTTCGCTAAGGCTTTCTTGTTGAATGTCGTAGAATTTTGACTCTCAGTTGTCTACTTAAAGATGACAAGTAGTTTGTAGTACAAGGGTCTTGCTATGTCAGCATATAAGATTATAAATCTCCTATAGTATCTGACATGTCCCATGAATTGTTGGGCACCCTTGAAGTTTGTTGGCTAGTGAAAGCTCAAGAATCAACTTCACCTTAGTTGCCGTAGAAATGCATGTTTTGAAACATTGTTGCCTAATATTACTCCATATCTCACCCAAGACTAGCATTTAGGTGGGTTAAGGTATATCCTATATAGTCTACATTTTTCAATGTGATCTCTATTTGGAATTGTTGCAAAGATCATCCACCATGAAATCCTTAAGGAACTCCCTAAGGTATTCCTTATATGTTGTGCACACATAAGCCTTTGGATATAGTGCATGGGGCATTGGATAGGCCAAATGGCAGAACTCTATAAGTGCTCCATTCCATGGAAGTCTTACGTTGATTATTCGACTCTATCTCGACTTTATTATAACCCATGAAGAAATTTATAGGCATCCTTACCAAACTACTCATTCTAACACATACTCTCAGTGAATGGCAATGTGTAATGGTCTTTTATTTGTGGTATATTAGCCTTTTTGAGATTAACACAAACTCGGATCTTTCTATTTTTCTTAGCCACTTCTGTGTGCTTTATCTCGTGAATAAATCAAGCTTCGATGAGTTTATTAATTTTTCCTTGACCATTTTCAAGTTTTATGAATTCATCTCCATGTGCCAACTTTGCTCCTTCGACAATGGAAATAGTGTGTTTAACCACCTGTGGAGGTGCACCCTTCATGTTAGTGTATTTCCAAGTGAGGCAATCCTTAAAATCTATTAGGATCTTTTTCTTCTTTTGGAGATAGGTCTTTCCCAATGTGTATAGCGATTTTGGATCTTCATCAAGTCCTGCTAGTTTGTCTTCCTTAACTTCAGCTAGTCCATCATAAGACATTCTAAGCTTCCCATCAGGGGTCCTCTTTGTCTTCTTAAAATGTACAAAAATCGGTTGCCCATGTTATATATTTCTTCCCAAAGCTCTTCAATTTATTGAGGTGGATTTTAGGAGTCTAGCCTTTTTAGGGAAGTACTCTGATGAGTGTCGGTCATTTATTGGGATCAAAGGGTTGCTGGGCTTGAGAAAGTATGGTTTGATGCATTGAAGTAGACTACATTGTTGTTTCCAACAAATTAGTCTAGATTGGGTTTGCATCAAGGGTCCTTAGTGCTTCTTGTGCAAGTTTGAAAATGGTTTTAGTCATATTCTTTCTTTTTTTATATTTATTGTTAGGCTCACATGTTTAGGTGCTCTAGACTTGTGTCTCTAGGCTCACGTGTTTAGGTTCACACCTATAGACTCGTGTCTCTAGGCTCGCATATATAGGCTCAGATATCTAAACTCACATCCTTAGGGTCACATGGGCTCACGAATGTAGGTTCATGCATGTAGGCTCACATGTTCAGGTTCAGGTCTTTAGGCTCACACCTATTTAAACAAGCATCCATCTCACATCCAATAGTATGCAAGCAAGCAAGAAGAGCGAACAAGGGGAGCTCCCAACAAAACTATTATAAGGGAATGATTTTCCATTGATTAATGTAAAAAATGACTTCTATAGACAAATGACTACTTTTCACAGTAGGTCGGCCAAACATAAAAATGGTATAACCTCTATTACTAATTTTAAGCAACCATGTACACGGAATGGAGTCTGTAAACTTTTCTGATTTGTTGACATTCAGACATTAAGCACATGCTAAGGTTGCTTTATATGTTCTTATAAATAAAAAGTGTTCATTTGTGTGGATAAGATGAGAAAGCCTCTTATGGTATGTCAGGCGAGTGAAACTATGTTAACTAATGGAATGGTTAACAATGGAGAATCCAGGTTATTAACAACCTTTGAGTGTTAACGTATATTATGCGTATTATTATGCGTATTCACTACTACTAATTTCACTGAGCACTTTTGATTCATGATTAACTCTCGAACCACCAAAAGTGGAAACATTACTAGACCCCAATCTTGGTAACCCCATTTTGAGGTTAACCTAGCATCTCACTATTACATAATAGAGATAGACCAATGAGTGTCATGAAATGGGACTATAAACATTGTAATTATGAGAATGACTAGCAATGCCACAAATCTATATATCTTGTAATTATTTCATCCATCTCTCATTAAGTTTTGGGCACCTAAGTGTGAATAAGGGCCAGTTATATAAATAACAACATTCTTATAATGTAAGATGCAATCCCCTTTTGTGCTAATTCAGTCTAGTCTTATCTCCTTGCTCTCTTGTGTCTATGGTGTGAGAGGGAGAGTTGAGAGGAGAGAGAGCTTCATTCTTGGTTTATGTTCCTCTTATAATTGTGTTCATGAGTGTGAGAGCAGAAAGGAGTGAGTGCCCTTGTATGAAGAAAGGAAACCTCATGGTGACAGCTTGAGGAGGAGCTAGCTACCACTAGCATATCTTGGAGTCTTCAAACATATGAGTTTGGATACTGACAAGTTTCCCACAACATATTAAGGTAAGTATTTTCCATTGCATTGGCAGAGGGATAATGTAGCCTCTTGTAACATTTTTGGTGCCACTCGAGATACACCGATCTTTTTCTACTTTATTTACACTTTATGTCATCTTCTTATTATAAGTCTCTTTTCCCTTAATAAGGCTATTTAAAGCTGTGTGATTGGTAGAGAAGAGAAAAGAGGGAAAAAATTTAAAGAACTATTTTTTATTGTTTTAGCATTTGAATTTGTTATTTGCATTGTTTAAGCGTTAGGAAAGCAAGAAAATAAGAATTTGCATCAATACTTGTGATTATGCAAGGAACAATCATTTGCTATATTTTTTGAAACTCTTAAAAAATAAAAAAAGTAAAGTCATTGATCCCTTGGCTTGATATCATTAGTGCATTCATGTTTCAAAAAGGAACAATCTAGAAAATCTAAACTAGAAAAATTAGGATTTGCAACTCCAAATGAGAATTTTTATCAAAACCTGCAGAATCAGGTTGATATGATTCAACAGTTTGCAAAATCACGGCGGCTGATTTTTCATCACGCCCTAATTCTCTGACAAGTCCAGCTATCCCACCAATTTTGGGATTATGCATTAAAGCGCTTTATCTCTGATAGATTTCATCTTATCCAATCGTGATCATGGATCACGGCCTATGATTATCAATCACTAGCATGACTAACTGCACCATAAATCACGCCTAAGAATCACGCCCGTGATTAACAATCACGGCATGATTACCATATCACCAATCGATGACAAAATTTGATAAGAAAGACATCTGGAACAACTAGTAGGGGTATCAAGGGAATTAAATAAACATTCATTGAACCTGTTTGGGTGAAGATCATTACCATGATTTTGTAAAGGGTCACGACCATGATTCGTGGCCCTACAGGATCACATCAACAAAACCATACCTTGAATATCATTAGGACAAGTGCACATAGGTAATTCTAAGGTCTTCCTGACACTAGGGAAAGTGTTACCTAGGAATAAATAGATATTTTATCGTGATTTCGGTTGTGTGATCACGTATCACGGTCATGATTCTACATGAATCTGGAAATCGTAACCTAATAATTCCAAGTGTGTGTAGATCAATATTTTGGCTGGTTAAAACCAATTCATACACTTAAGATTGGGAAGGCTTGTTGGTGAACGACATTGGCCCTGACGATAGTGGATCTAACCAACCAGGATCGTGTTGGATCAGGGAAAAGATGCTCTGCACACTCACATAGACACACATGCACACACATTCGATAGTGGATCAAACTGGCTAGGATCTTGTTGGATCAGGGAATAGATGCTTTACACACTCACAGACACACATGCACACATAGTCGAATCAAGCTCAAATAATAAGAGAGAGACTAGAAGCGAAGCTGGAAAAAGTACTCGATGATAATATTATATGAAATGAGTGGAATAAAAAAGTACTAATAGAAGCCCTAACCCTAGGGTTGATGTGGCTAACACATAAGAGTGTGTTCACACAAGGAAAGAACCCCTGACAGCACAAGGTAAACAATGCTTGTGTGTAGGGTTGTTCACACCAGGGACTTCCACGTTAACCAGGCTAACAAACCCCCCTGAAGTGAAGGTGTGAACGTGTACATGGTATAGCAAACTACCCTGGAAAGAGTTTTGGTAAGCCCGTTTGCTACGTTGGCCTATGTAGGCACGTAGGTCAAGGCAATCGCTCTTACATGGAGCCTTTCCTTACATGACAATAATGCACTTAAATGTGCTGTGTTTGGTGCGATTGCATATGTGCTTTGACTGTCAGTGAAAAAGTGGTGGTAGAAGATAGGTGTCCAATACCAAGATTGCCGACAGACGACGGAGCCATACATATTTCACAATAGTTGAATACTGTGTTGTACTTAGCTTCACAACCTAAACTGGCTATTGTTGAAAATAGTTACCATTGTTGGACACCTTAGTGTCAAAACATCATGCCCAGCATAAAGAAAATGCATTTTTGCTTCAGTGCATGCCAATGCCAAAGCTATGGCAATGTTAAAATTTGCTCAACTATGACACTCCATATTGAGTTTCTAGATGGGTACTGCATATGGAATAAGGCATCCAATAGTTTTCTGCGATAAGGGGGGGTAACAACAAAAGCTTCAATGGAGGTAATAGGACACCCCCTCAATTGCTATGTGTCCAACTACTATCAGTGGTGGGAGATCACAATGGTTGCATGACTAGAGGTAGCATGTGTCCAACTACTATCAGTGGTGGGAGATCACAATGGTTGCATCCTCTTCAAGTAATGCATCACCCATGGAATTAGAGAAATATGGGAAAGTTGGGCTACTGAACCCAATTGAATGGTTGCACTACTAGCTGAGGACTAATTCAGAGCCAAAACAGGCTTAGCTGAGTCAGCAAGAAATAGATAATGTGAGCACTGTGAACAACATCAAGGATAAAGTGTCAAGGTTCGCAGAATCCCAATACATCCAAAAAATAACCTTTGTTAATGGACAAATCAACAAGGTGGAATCAAAAATGAAGTGGGCTGATATAATAAATCTAATAAGTGGAGGCGGCAAGGCATATATCTAACCAAACCATGGAGTATAAGATAACCTCTCCGCATGGCAATGTAAAAAGGATTCCTAATCCCACATAGAATGATGTAAAGAAACCCTGAATTATGCATAGTAACAAGGCAACCAACCTGAAGATAATGTAACAGTCTTACTCCATTAGCATCCATGTCAATGAGCTCTAAAGGTGAGGCAGCTCAAATAAGGAGCTGGTTAAGCATAAGTAATACATCTCATCTTCGACGAGACAAAGCACAACTGAGAGGTCAAGTGTATAAGTGACCATAGACATCACCATCAACAATACACATCATGTGTCCCCCCTCAAATGCAAAAGCATAAGAGAATTTTACTGGCAAATGCTATAAAGTATAATCAGTTGAGGACAAATCATCTCCAGGATAAATGTTAGGCATAGCACCAACTGATAATCACATTCAAAGTACAGATCATCTCCAAGATCAATGTCAGGCATAATAGCATCATGCAATTTTGCATTAGATGAACCAACAACTGACAATCCTACATGTGACGAGCCCTTAGATTGGTCCACAATGTCAAGAGCTTGTGTGGGAGCAGCATAGGTGGCGATTCCTGAACCATAAACTAATGTTGTAACCACATAAGAGAGACGCATAACCAAATCAGTAATCTATAGGTCAAAAGCTGCTAGCAGGCAGAATCAATGATCACAAATCTTTAGGTCGAAATTTACTAACATGGAGTCAGTGAGTCAGAAGCTAGCATGGCATCAACAAGTCAGTAGGTCAGAAGCTTACGTGGCATGAGCACGTCAATAGATGGCATCATCAGGTTGAAAGCCTGACGTGGCATCAACAAATCTAAAGCTAACATGGAGTCAACACATGTCTAATATTGATGTGGAGTCGGGATTTCTGAAAGTGACGTAACATTAGCAGATCTAAAGTTGACGTGGAGTCAGCAGGTCTGATGCTGACGTCATCGCGTGAAGCCAGTAGTTCTAAAGGTGACATGAAATGAGTATATCCGAAGCTGACATGGAGGTTTGATATTGGCATGGAGTCAGCAATTCCAAAGCTAACATGTCATCAGCATATCCGAAGCTGACGTGGAGTCAACAAGTCTAATGTTGATGTGGAGCCAACAGTTTTGAAGGTGACATGGCATTAGCAGAGACCCAAAGCTGGTGTGTAGTGAGTAGGTATGATGTTGATGTGGAGTCAGCAATTTTGAAGCTGACGTGCCATCAGCAAGTTTTAAGCTGATGTGGAGTCAGTAGGTCTAATGGTAACATGGCGACAGTAGATCGAATTCTCTATAGATGTGTAATCTAACTCTGTTGAAAGTAAACTTGGCTAGAAAAGTAAACTTGACAACTACTAAATGCTAACATGGCGATAGTAGATCGGATTCTCTATAGTTGTGTAATCTAACTCTATTGAAGGTAAACTTGGCTAGAAAAGTAAACTTGACAACTACTAAATGCTGATAGTAGCAACTGAAGATTGAAAGTTGACTACTGAATCTAAAGCCGCAATCAAATGCTGAACGTTGAGATGACTAAAAGTTGAATGCCAAGCACTGAAAGCTAATTATGTTGAATGCTCAAGCCGAATGGCTAAAATACGGAAAACCTAAAGCCAAATGGCTGAATAGTTGTGAGAGCCTAAAGAAGCTAAAGGGCTGAATGTGGAAGCTGGAGAGCCGAACAATGCTGAATGTCATAAGGTAATCATTGAATGCTCGAAGATGAAGCTGAAATGGCTGAATAGCTAAATGCTTAATCCGAATGCTTTAATGCAAAATGCTTAATCTAAATGCTTTAATGCAAAATGCTTTAATGCATAAAGATGAAGCTGAAATGACTGAATAGCTAAATGCTTAATCCGAATGCTTTAATGCTTAAAGATGAAGCTGAAATGGCTGAATAGCTAAATGCTTAATCCGAATGCTTTAATGCTCGAAGATGACGCTGAAATGGCTGAATAGCTAAATGCTTAATCCGAATGCTTTAATGCAAAATGCATGAAGTAGAATGGTTGAATGAGGAAATCCAAACACTGAATGGCTGACCAAGCAAATCCAACTGATACAGCTAATGGAGGAGGAAGTTCGATGCCGTGAGTTAAAATGCATGAAGTAGAATGGTTGAATGAGGAAATCCAAACACTGAATGGCTGACCAAGCAAATCCAACTGATACAGCTAATGGAGGAGGAAGTTCGATGCCGTGAGTTAAAAGGTGAAGGTTCAATAATATGCAAAACTGATGAAAGCAGTTGAATGGATGATCAATGATCTAGTACAACTAAAGGTGAAGCAGAATGTTGAATGTTTAAGTGCTGAGAAAAGCCAATGGCTGATCTACTGACCATGCCAAGCTGAAGGATACAGCTTAATGGGCTGACCATGCAGAATTGATGGACGCAGAAGTCCAATGCTGAAAGCAGTGCCGAATGGTTAACTAGGCTGAATCAATAGCCTTAGAAGCCCAATGCCGAAAGCTAAATGCTAGTATTCAAACAACATCAACAATAGCAAAAACAATAAAACTTGACAGATATCGAAATCCAAGCCCAATGCCGAAAGCTGAATGCTAGTATTCAAACAACATCAACAATAGCAGAAACAATAAAACTTGACAGATATCGAAATCCAAGCTCAATGTAGCTTATGTGTGGGGTTGACCAAAATGTACGGTAGTAGAAAGAAAAACTGACCAATGTCCAAAGGAGAATAAACCCTAGATATGTGGAAAGTGGGAAGTGCAAGAGCTTACCCAGGCTTGTGGCGGCGGTGAAGATGAATGGATCTACATCAACATAGATGTAAAACACTAGCAATGTACAACAAGCTTCACCGCTTCAAAGACTAATGGCGAGGAGCTAATAGCTCTATAGCTAAGCTATGAAACCAGCTCTGAAAATCCAATAAGTGGCCACGTCAAAAACAAGGAGAGCGTCAAGGCCAATGGCAAGAAGTCGATATGGGAGGAGGCACGAATGTTGATGGCAGGTGCCGATAGGCAAATGCGCAGAGGCTCCAAAACCAAGACGTTGAAATCAAGGCCATAAACCTTAGCTCTAATACCAATTTTGGATGAGGGAGAAGATCCTCTGCACACTCACATAGACACACGCTCACACACAATAAAATCAAACTCGAAGCACGAGAGAGAGACCAGAAGCAAAGCTAGAAAGTACTCGATCATAATGATATGAAATGGGTGGAATACAAGAGTACTATTAGAAGCCCTAGCCCTAGGGGGGCTGATGTGGCTAGCACACAAGAGTGTGTTCACACAGGAAAAAACCCTTGCCAGCACAGGGTAAATAGTGCCCGTGTGTAGGGTTGTTCACACCAAGGACTTCCAAACTAACCAGGCTAACATATCCTCCTACCATAGAAGCTTAGAGTTAGCTTGCACAACCAACACTCAGAGGAGTGTGTTTGCTTTGCACAAGCTAAATTCTTTCAAATTGTCAAGTAGTAAGGAATCCATGGAGAATCCTCTTAAACGAGGAATTAGGAAGGGACAAGGGTCCAACACTGTCTAGTGGGTTCATGGGCCAGGCCGCTCGAGGAATCCTAGGATATAGTTATGAGTCTAAAAGAAAAGCTCTACAAGCTACCAAGGAGGGATAGCCATCTAGCTTAGATAGAGAAGTAAGCACTCAAAGACCAAGAAGTACATGGCAATAACTGAGGGAGAAACCATTACTAGGAGGGAGAAATCCACAACCCTTGATGCAGCTTACTCCAAGAATTCAGAGGGATTTTATAAGTGCCCAAAGAACGGGGGCAATGTATTTCCCCACTTAGAGAGAGATAGAGATTGAGGAAAGAATGAGGAAGGCACAAGACAAACTTAGGAGGCTTGAAAAAGAGAAGATTAGCCTAGATCTCCACAAGGAGTATGCCGAGAGACATACTTTCGATACAGCAATACATGGTGAAGATTCTTCCAGCCTCAATGGATTGAGGCATGAAGAAGATAGGGTCACATGAGGTAGTGGTAGAGCAGGCAATGGAGGAGGGTCTACCACCTCTAGAGCCTATTTTGGAGGAGCCTGAAGACTTAGCTACTCTCACAGCACCTTTCTCAGGTAATGAAGATATGTCAAGAAAAAATTTGAAAAAAAACTTACAGTAAGGCTGAGATAGATGCAATGTTAAAAACCCCAGAGTTCCAAGTGTACATGAGAGGCATGACAGGGGAGAACATGGGAAACGCAATCTGGGAGGAAGATGTAAAAATGAATGTGGGAGTATATGAGGGGCATGACGAGGGGGGAATCTGGGAGAAGTAGTCTTAGGAGGAAGCTGTAATCAAGAATGTGAGAATTGTCCCAATACCACCTAACCTAAGGGTACATGTAAATCGACATGCTGGAGCTACAAGAGGCAGAGGCAGAGGCAGAGTTGGGACAACAATAGGAAGGATGGTGTATGAGGCTCCACCAAGGGATCTAATTAGAGTAACCAATCATATGGGAGTTGCAACAACTATAGGAAGGATGGTGTATGAGGCTCCACCAAGGGATCTAATTAGAGTAACCAGTCATATGGGAGTTGCAACACATGACCTATTAAGAATGGCCAAAAAAATAGGAAGGGGGTTTGCTAGGGAGTTAGGCACCGCACTGGCACCACAAACAGCAACAACAGTCAAACCCAATCATGTGGCAAGGTTAATGTCAAAATTTTGAGGTAATAGGGCAACGCCATACAACACCTAGAGATATTCAAATCAGTATGTGAAACTTGTGGTCCGATTAGTGAATGACCAAATAAAAATGTTTGCGTTCTCCCTTACACTAGAAGGAAAAGTGCACCAATGGTATCGATTGCTTAAGGCAGATGAAAGGATTAACTTTGCACGGCTTAAGAGTGTGTTCATACCTAGTTTTTCACCACATGAAGCAGAGATAAGTGGAGCGTTGTGGTTCAATTATACAACATCATGAAGAGGAGCACAAGTCTATGAAGAGATTACATCTCTTCATACATCTCACATTTGAAAATCCTGAACTCAAGATGTAAGCTTAGGGAGAGGTTAACAAATGAGCAATTATTGCCGTGCTTCCGTAGGGGACTAAGGGATAGTAAGATGCATGACTATTTGTTTCTAGCCAAGCCAACATCACTTGATGATTATTGTAAACTAGCCATCGACTTTGAGGATAACATGCTTGAGTTACCACAACCTAATGACACTAAATCTGTCACTATGGTAGCTCTGTTGTCACATGTGTCGGACTGCATAATCACACGACAATCTCATAGAGATGAATAAAGGATATGACTTTAAATGAGCTAAGCATTGCGCTTTTGGATAAGATAAAGAAAAAAAGGTGAGGGACATGCCAACAAACCAACATCTATATCCTCGAGACGAGAGTTGGTATGGTGCCCAATATGTCGGCAAAATCACACGAGCACTAAGTGTCCTCAGTTGAGGCTTCGCCTGCTGTTGGTATACTGCATGCATTGTATACATCTTGGGAACCATGATATGCATATGCATTCTATACAACTTGGGAACCATGATACACGTATGTGTAGGTATCCACGTGAGACATAATAACTACAAGTACCTCAAGTGCCTCAGTTGCCTGCTTCTACTAGCCTAGGTAGTGTGTGTAAGGGTTATCAAGCTCTTGTGATCCTTGATGGTGGAGTTAAAGTATCATCACCAAGAAATGTTAGGAAAAATGGGGTAAAACAACCTTAGGGCAGATGAACCTCATTGTAAAAATAGTTGACAATACCATGTCGTAGCCTAATTGTAAAAATAGCTGACGGTACCATGTCCCAGTGCCTATGGTGGTAGTTTTACAGAACTTGAAAATAAAAGTCCTCTCATTTGGATTACCACACGTTTGTGGCGGTAATGAATTTTATTAGGCATGTAGATTTGTACGATGTGATCCTTGGTAGACCTTTTAATTATGAGGAGTGCCAAGCTAGTATATGACTAGGCCACTGATCACATTTACCTATAGAAAGATTCACAAATCCTGAAAGTAGATCTACGAACTTAGAATATGCATCCCATGGATGGAGGGCTGTTTGGGAATGATTTGGTACAACTATGTGTAATCCATGAACAACTAGAAGAGTCAGAGGAAGCGAACATCTTGTATGCACCCCTTCCTGATGATTTTTGTGAGAATTGTATGCATGTATTAGCCACAATAGATGCCATGGGAAAATATGGAACAAAATTTATGGAACCAGATTAGAAAGATGAATTGTCAATTACCACGGTATGCATGATGAGACCATAAGTGGTGGACGAGTCATGGGAGAGCTCTTCAGAAGAGAAAGAGTCTGAATCTAGTTGTAGAAAAGAAGCTTCTGATTCAACCACAAGGTTGAAGTTCCAAAAATGGATGAAAAAGAAGCATCATCAAGCTAACCGTAGTGAGATCCTTAGAAGTTCCAAAAATGGATAAAAAAGAAGCATTATCAGGCTAACCGCAGTGAGATCCTTTGAAGAGGACCCACGAATTCCCAATGGCTAAGATACATCGAAAGCCACTAAAATTCATGATGAATTATCTAAGAATTTGGGAGAAGAGTTAAGCTAGATAATGCTACAAATGCCTCAAGAGCCAAAAGTGAGCCAAGAAACCCCCAAGCTCACAAGATCGAAGAGAAGAAAACAAAACAAAGCATTCGTTGAAGTGGAATAAACATGCAAAAAGAACCAAGAAAAGCTAAAACAAGAAAGACTCAAGAAAGAGGCACAAGACGAGGCTAAGGCAAGGGCGGCCAAAGCCAAGACAAAATAGAACGGGCTGACACACTCCAAATAAACATGGCTACTCTAACCCTTATAGAAGAAGACGATCTTGAGATAAAGCCTGCTCAGCTCAAAGTTGGACACTCAATAGAATGGAAAAAAACAAATCTGCTTTTAATGATTGACTTGGGAGCAAGTCACAACTTACTTTCGTACAAAACATGGGTGAAGCTGAAGAAGCTAGACTTGGAGTCTACATTAACCAAAGTTAAAAGTGTGCATGCACAAACAATAGGGATCTTGGTAAGTTTTAAGGTTAATGTTTCCACCAAAAATAACCCTAAACCATGTAAGGTTTTCGTCATGCCTACTTTGCAGGTGCCTTGGAAGAGGAAATGCTACTCGGACCAAGTGGGATCTCAACTATGTGCTGGAAGTGAATTGGGAGCAAAGGACAACACACTTGTCATCCGAAGGATGCAGGCATACATTGCCATTATGGAGTGCCTTGACCTCAAGCAACAGTCTAAAGTCTGAACAACTAAAGCCACCCAAGATGTTATTATGTCTTCTTGCACCAAAAGCACCATAGGCACTCTAGGAAAAGGAAGTCAAGGTGTTAAGTAGGAGCAAGACTTCTGCCTACAATGCACCCCTAAGAATCAATAGTCTCACATTTGCCTATATTGGGTACCCAAACGATTATTAAAGGCACAAGGATACTATGCTTGTGAGTTACAATGTGTGATTATTACAGCACTCCTTTATCATAGGAGTCTCTTATTTTAGGAGCAGAGGTATTGGATACAAAGTTCCCTGCATTTTGTTTAGAAGCATGTTATGGACACCTTGAAGTAGTGTGCTTGTGCTCTCCACACTTATGACATTTGAGTTTATGGGGATATCTTTTGAAACATTGATTGGCCGTATGCCCTTTTGCCAAGTGTGAAACCCTTCTCCATCGAACTTGTCAATGGCATATGTATCTTTTGACGTGATGATGATGGGGAGGTAGGAGAGATCTTACTACTTGCGGTATAGAATGGCAAGAGCAGTGTCTAGCTCCTTTACAAACTGGATGTCCCAACATGAAGGAAGAAAAACAAGCTTAATGATTGCAAAACACTATAAAGAAATTGCATATGAATGAGGCCTTAAATCTAATCAAGGCATGTGAAAAAGGCTTTAGTCATTTTTATTAAGGAATTACCCTTAATGGATAAAGGGTACCCATGAATCCTACTCCACCATGTGGAGTCACCGCCTCATTGACCTCCAACGATGAGCCATGGGACACTAACAAGCATGTCAGGAAGTTAACAATTGTCTCTAGCTCAAGCCGCCGGAGTTGACAGCTATCTGCAGCTAAGGGCGCCTCCCTTGTTGCAACTAGCCGCACACTACAGGAGTTGTGGGCGTCCAACCGTCCTCAACAAGTAGCGGGCTCTGTAGTAGACAGGTTAGTGTCATTTACAGAGGCAATAGGCAAGTCGTTCGCTAGCTAGGAGTTGGGAGCTGATGCCAATAGAAGAGGGGTCTCAGAGGGGTACATCACGGCTAGAGGGTAGTAATGCGTACATATGACTTTAGCTATTGATGAGCAACAAGAAGAAACAACGAGGCCACCAACGGTTCAGAATAACTGGCTATGATACCAAGTTAAAAATGGAAAAGCTCAAGGCAAGCAACACGAGATAGGGATTATGTGGAGAGAGAGAGAGAGATAGCAAAAAGCTTTAGCTAAAATAAGACTTACAAAGTGCCTTTGTCCTCTCACTCAATATGAGAGAGAGTTGATCCCTTTATAGCTTCTAGGCTAGGGTTTGATACACACAAACCTTATCTCAACATGAGATGGTTTGCTACACACACACACACACACACACAACCCTTATCTCGACATGAGCATACAACAACTTTAACATTGCACAATTCCTTGCCCCAAGGGCAAAGCGGTGGGTCATAGTAGAGACACACAAGAACACATGTCCAAACAAGACATATTCAGACAAGAACCTGCTACATATCCTATGGATTGGCTGATTTAATGGATGAAGCAAGAGTTAATGTGTTCCATAGAAGAACTATGGATGTTACAACAACACACCCCTTCTATATCAAGGGCTTTATCCAGATATGCTTGGACCTAACAGGTAGGCAATCAGACCAGTGAATATAAGCAAATACTACCAAATAGGCCTCAGAGGACTAACTTGCTAATAATTCTAACAAATCCTCTTAAAATCACTTCACTTCCAACCCCATTAGATTCTCCATCGTGATTCTGTAGTCCATAGAATCATGGCCATGATTTGTGATTCCCAAAATTACGTCACACAATGTCTGCCCAAATTTATCATGGAAGCCCAAAATCACTCCTGCAATGCATCATGATACAATTTGGACCCTCACATGACCATAACCTCACAGTCTGTGATTATGCATAAATCATGGTCGTGATTCTGATACCTGTAGAATAACGCCACAAAGAATAAGCCAAAACTGATTTAAACTAAGTCCTCAGGATGTGTTGTGACTAGTAAGGTTGAGATTACATGATTTTAAATCTTCTCATCTCAACATGATTGCACCATGGTTCATGGTCATAAATTGCACCATGGTTCATGGTCATAAATCAAGCCATTGCTAACATGATCATGCCAACGCGATTAATGTGATCACGACACCATTCCCATGCCAATAAACGTGTCTTCCTGAATTAAATCTCTAGCCGTCGTTGATCACCCTAGCTATAAATATGTGAGTGCCCCTTCTATTTTCATTGTTTTCTCCATTTTCAAGCTTTCATGAACCTCTAACAAGGGCCTGATAACATGGTGCTCCTACCAGTCAGTGGACTCATAAAATATTCTATTGTTCAGTATTATGGAAAGATAGGATGTCCCCTTTAACCCACTTTATGAAGACTCGGGTTTACTAATTTCCTCGGGAGAGGAGATGACAAAACCCCCAAGAAGCGGTCCAAGTGATGGGCAAAGCTGGTCCACCAAAAGGTGAGCTATCTAGGACCACTCATGGATCACTGCTAGGGTGCCATCCTTAGCCACACTGAGATGACGGACAACAAGAAAGTTTACTTCCAATATCATTCACCCCGTTGCATGAAATTTTAGTAAATAATACAGAAATCAAGGAGAAGCCACATAAACTCGGGCTTGGGCATCTGACATAGGTAGTGCAGTGCAAGGTCAACACAAAGCTCTACACCGAGTTTCTGGCTTCATACCAATAGGGGCCCAAGAGAGGCATGGTCACAAGTATTGATGGAACTTAGAAGCCCATCTTGTTTCAGAACCAAACCCACACCCTTCTCCAAGAAACTTGATTTCTTTGACATTTGCCCGCCCAACAAGGTTAACAATAATGGAGCCAAATTCATCGCTCTCAAGGATCCAAAACTAGAGAAGGCCTGCAGGGTTTCCTCCATGATTATACGAGTTAAGCCGATAGACCAATATAATAGGGTGGACATCCACAAAGTCTATCGATTGCATAAGGGTGAAAAAGGAAGATTGGGCAAACATGCTCCACAAGGATTTCACAAACTATGTCAGTAAGCATGGCAACAAGGTGGTGAATCCCTACATCCTCACATAGGTTGTGAGCCATGCGGTAGGGCTCTCATAACTAGAAGGTCACCCCAAAGAGCCCGACATGCCCACACTGGATAGGGAAGAATTGAAAAAGGGTCTAGTCAATAACAAAGGGGTCATAGTGGAGACCAAAGATCTAACGGTAAAGCTTGGCTTAAGCTCTCCAGAACAACCAACACAGAGGAGAGTAAAAACCAATTGTGCCAATTGAGTCTAGTCTTAACTCCTTGGTCTCTTGTGTCTATGGTGTGAGAGGGAGAGTTGAGAGGAGAGAGAGCTTCGTTCTTGGTGCATGTTCCTCTTATGCTTGTGTTTAGGAGTGTGAGAGTAGAGGGGAGTAGTGAGTATCCTTGTATGAAGAAAGGCAACCTCATGGTGATAGCTTGAGGAGGAGACAAAGGAGCGGAGCTACTTACCACTAGCATAGCTTGGAGTCTTCAAAGATACAAGTTTGAATATTGGCAAGTTCCCCATATAACATTGTAGCCCCATTAGTGCATTATAAATACAATCAATCATTTAGCATTGTAGCCCCACTAACACATTATAAATAAAATCAATATTTAACAAGTTTTTAGCCTCATTATCACATCATATATAAAATCAATCATTTAACTCAATTTCATATGTTTAAGCTTCAAGTTTTTAGCCCCATTATTAGTTCATAAATAAAATTAATCATTTAACTTGATGTCATGTATCATATCTCCAAACTTCAAATTTTTGGATAAACCTTTAGTCCATGAAGGGACTCCATTCCATGTTGAGTTATACTGAGTGCACCGTGCCTAAATTCAATGCAAAGCTTTGACTTTAGCCATCAAGTTAATGCAACATGCATTAACCAAATAGATAATTGAAGGTATGCTAAAAAAACTTAGCCTTTGATTTTGCTTTAAAATATCATAATTACTTTAGGCCGTTATTGGATGCCTTAGATCTTTTGTTTAAAAATGCGCTTGAGATATTGTTCACAAATTATATTTTTTTCCCTTAATAACATCAAGATACTTGGTTTTTCATAATATTTTTCACTTGCATTACTTTATGAAGCAAGTTTTTCAAAGACTTAAAAAATAATCTCTTGAAATCTTTTGTGGTGGCTAGCTAAAATTGCTAACCTAGTCATGACTCACTCTCAACTTGTGAGCTTTTTATCTTCTACATCTGAACTCTTGTGACTCTTCAAATGAACTTAATTCTAATAATGAGTCTTCACATGCCAACGAGGTGATATCTCAAGTGATAGAGGTGTTTGTGTAGTACCAAAAGGTCATGGGTTCAAAATGGTGCTTCCTTAATGGCATCGCCTATGGTTGGGTAAAAAAGTGCTTCCTTAATGGCATCGCCTATGGTTGGGTAAAAAAGTGCTTATGGGTCGGTCCCTACAAGCGATGAAAAATGGTAACTAAGAGAGGATCTTGGGCCTAAGGCTAGTTGGGAACAATAATAATGAGTCTTCACATACTTACTTAATTTTCTAGGGGCTAAAAATAGTAAGGTTCTTATGGCACTAATGCTAAGGTTTCTTGTTGGCTGATAATCATAACCTAAAGCCTTAATTATATTGTTGAGTTTATCCTCTACAAGTGGGTCGTTATTCAAAACCTTGATTTCTCGTGAGCTAGCATGAGGAGTCATGTGCTTCTAGTGATTAGCTCTATTACCATGAGGAGTCATGTGCCTTTAATGATTAGCTCTATGACCCAAAAACTTTACCAGCAACTTCATCTTCACAAAGGTAGTCAAAAGGCCTCTCATTCTCATCTTAAGATTGTCTTACAACTTGCTAATAAAGAAATTCTACAAAAAGTCACCAACTTAAAGCATGCCACTCCCCTAGCTTGGCATTTGACTTTTATGGTCTAGTTTGTTTAGCTTTTGACTCCATGTCTTTACTAGATGGAATCAAGTAAAGATTGTCTTACAACTATACTTGCTAATAAAGAAATTCTACAAAAAGTCACCAACTTAAAGCATGCCACTCCCCTAGCTTGGCATTTGACTTTTATGGTCTAGTTTGTTTAGCTTTTGACTCCATGTCTTTACTAGATGGAATCAAGCCCAATAATAAAGATTGTCTTACAACTATACTTGCTAATAAAGAAATTCTACAAAAAGTCACCAACTTAAAGCATGCCACTCCCCTAGCTTGGCATTTGACTTTTATGGTCTAGTTTGTTTAGCTTTTGACTCCATGTCTTTACTAGATGGAATCAAGCCCAATAATAATCTAGAGAATACTAGCCCAATGGGCGCTTGTAGTTATTATACTGAAAGCTCAAATGATGCCTAACATTGTTGGAGCTCACAAGAGAAACAGAACCTTTGGAAGCAAAGAGAATGATTTTTTGACATCTAATGATCATGTACTGTTGTTGCTTGAAGAATAATAATAATAAAAGGATTGGAACAAAAGGTTTGAGGTCCTTGATATTATTCTATCATTTTTGAATAATGATGGAATAATAATTTATTAAAGATTAGATCAAAAGGTCTGAGGTCCTTGATACTATTCTATCATTATTTAAATTTTGGCAATTGGATACATATCTCTTTCTTTCAACTATTAGTACCGTTGCTCTCATTAATAAGTTTTAATACAAACTTGACAACACCATGGTTTGTAGAACTGCATTCAAAGTGCCTTGAGAAGGTAAAATGTAAAGTAAAAGCAAAATTGATGGATTTAAGGAGGCTTTTAGGGTAATCCATTCTATTGGATAATTGGTAATGTCATGGATGGAAGGCTATTTTAGACTACATGCTAAGGTTGGATAATTACGAATATCGTGGATGAAAGACTATTTTAGACTACATGCTAAGGTCAAATATAATTAACAATGTCATGGATGGAAGGCTATTTTAGACTACATGCTAAGGTCAAATATAATTAACAATGTCATGGATGGAAGGCTATTTTAGACTACATGCTAAGGTTGATGTTATGGCTCACCCCAACCCCCCTTAAAACACATCCAACAAGAGATTACCTGGTGAATCGCAACTGTTAATAAGATCTTTCCAATGGTTGAGCTCATAACCCTTGAGGTCTCCAAGCTCATAACCCTTGAGGTCTCCAAGCTCTAAGATCTTTCCAATGGTTGAGCTCATAACCCTTGAGGTCTCCAAGCTCTACAACTCCTTGCGAAGCAAGCGATGTCACACCGCTGCATTGTACTATGTGTACTTGTCCCTTCTCTCACCTCAATTCACTCACTTACACTCACTAGAATGCATTAGAGAGAGAGATTAGCAAGAGCAAGACTCTATTGCACAATGGGAGTATTCTTTGTATTATGAGAGATATTCACTTATATACATGGCCATAAGTGTTCACACTCACTTAAACTATGGCCAGATGGGCTCACTTAAACTGTGGCCAGCTAGCCATAAGTGTTCACACTCACTTAAACTGTGGCCAGCTGGGCTCTTTAAGCTCATAAGAGGCCTAATGCTATTACAATGACTCATCTCATAATATATATCCATGAAGTACATCACTTGGGACTTCATCCTAACTTACTACCACATGCTCTTGAAGTGAAAATCACCATAAGTATTCCATAGGACCATTACGGGCGCCCTCCAAGTTGTAGATTTGGACACCATTACTTCATATCTTAAATGTATAACCTTTTGGTGTATCTACCTTGACTCTTTGATATACGATAATGGTAGTAGTCTTGTTACCGCTAGGAATGGGTTAACATTCTCCCCTTCCTGATGCCGATCGCGTCCTCATGATCGTGTCGTTGAAGACCTTTGTGTGGGGAGAATTGACAAGCTTTGTTAATGGATTTGATATTGAGTGATGTTCAATGGACTTTGTTCCTTCGGAAGGAATAAGGAAGGCCAGTTAGTAAATGAAAAGGTAAGAGATTAACGGGATTCCTAACAGGGTGGGAGTATTTGCGAATGATTACATTTTTATATTTTTGTGAACATTTTTTTGTGTATATTTTTTGCTCACTTTGTTTTTGGCAATCATTAGTAAAGTTACATGTGATTTGTGTTAGTGGGAAAACTAAGAGATGTTAATTATGGGGGGAGAAGAGAAGAAGGGATCTGGAGGAACATAGACAAAATCATCAAAACAAGTTTGGAGTCTCAGTTCCTTATATCTGATTCATTGAAGCGACATTCATCATTTGAATACATTGGCCTTCGATGAAGTCTCTTTTTGTGGCAAGATTCTTGTCTAATGTTGTTGAGTAGGACTTGTTCCTGCAGGCTTCTTCCCATGTGCTTTTTATGCTTTTATGTATATTTAAGTGCTCTTATGAAGCAAATATACATGAAGTACAAGAATTGAGTCACATAGTCTCTTATTGAGCTGCTCTTGTTGAAGTAACCACTTATTGGTGAGACATGAAAGAATTATGTCGACTTGCGAGGCTTAGATAGATATCTTTACAAAGGATTCGATATCATTGTGTTGTGAAGATTCTAGCTTTGTTTGCAGAGGTTTACAATTTGAAGGGAAAACTCTAGGCGATGGGTTGTACCATGGACTAGGCTTTTGCCCACCATGGCCCCCCCATCCAGAGATGTACGTGGATGGTTGTCAGTGATAAGGCCTTGGTGCAAATGTCCTCCAGTGCATGAGTATGGATATGTACTCATGGAGTAGCTATTACATTAACTTAGCCAAAAGAATAGTAAGCTATAAGCTTAACAAAAATGTATTGGCTAGTAAGATCATTGGGAGTGGCTTGTGATATTCTCCTATTTTTAGGTAGGCCATACATGTGACTTCCTTGTGTGTGTGTGTGTCTCTTCTTTCTTTCTTTTTTTGCTATCACCTTGCAGCAAATAGGTTGTTGTGTCTACTCTCCTTTTTGAGAGAATAGGTTCTTATGTCTATTCTTCTGTCTGTCGTGTAGCTTCTACACTAATGCTTCTCATCTAAAGGGGTGATTAGAGCATTGTGAGTTTGTCTTTGATGCGCTCATAAGTCTCCATTGTAAACCTGGGTATTGATTCTTGAATTTGTGGCTCAATTGTTGTTGTGGTGGGTAGGTAAGGCTTCTAGTTGGTTGCCATTAGGGTTGACAAAACACACATGATCTTGTGTAGGTATTACATGCACGAGAGAGGTTGAGTGGCTTGCTTGGTGTTGCTTGGGTCTCCATTCTTGTTGAACTTTAGGTGAAGTTTTTGGGGTTGAAGTCGGTGGTGAGAATTTCTTCACTTTGTTCAATTTTGGCAACCATATGGAGGTATTACTATCATAATACCCTTATTGTTGAAGCACATTCATAGGAACTCATCTTTGATGAACATTAGGAGTTAATAGTTGATGCCTTTGGTGCTTAGGTTTCTTTTTTTATGCAGGTGTGGTGACTTCTTGATGTGCTTGGGAAGCCAAGCTTTGGTATTATCTTGGTAGTACCCTTGTGCTTATAGTAATTTTTTTGGTACCCGCACTTATTGAGTTGTCGGAGTTCTTTGATGAAATCGCACATGCTTTTAAGGATGATGTTGTGGTGTACTTTTATTCCTCTTTGGCCTTTGAGTTTTGTGTTGAGAAAGAGGCTTTGATGATCAGGGTACCCAAATTGGATTGGCACCTTCGTTGTAGCCTTGAGCTACAAGTAACTACTCTTCCACCCACATTTTGATACCTTTAAGATATCTTGATATTGGTTGTCTTGGTGGAGTTTTCTGTGTGGATGAAGTGGAAGGTTTTGGGCCCTCCTTCACATTGGTTGGCATTGAGGTTTTGGGCCCTCCTTCACATTGGTTGGCATTGAGGTTGTGGTTTTGAGACTCATGGGTGCTGTTGTTGATGAGGCTTGAGTCTCGTGGAAAAGTGACTATTGATGAGATGAGGCTTTTGAGCATGTATCCGTCTCCTTTAGTGAGGTTGGTCAATGAAGAGGTGTTGGCTTTGGAGCTTTCCCTTGAGTTCCTTGTTAGAGATAGATGGTTGCGCTTGGAGAACTTCTTCAGGAATAGATGTGGATTGTGAGGTTATGGCATTGGACTTTGTTGGTGAGGATGGAGTTGAGGGGGTAGATGCTTTATCGGAGTCAATCATTGATACAGATGGTAGGTCATTGTGTAGAGGGGCTTCCGTGGAAGAGGCTTGTAACTTTTTGTGTTCAGCATCATAGAAATCCATTAGGGTTGGATCCTCTTCCTAGCAGTATGGTATTGTCAACTTTGTGTCATTGACCATCATGATGATCCTATCACTAGCAAAGCACAGTGGTGCTTGAGCAGCAATAGTCCATTTATGCCCCAATATCAAATCTTCTTCCAACATATACTCAACTACAAAAAAAACTTACAAGTAAGGGGGTTAGTTTCAATATACATTATATGTTAAAAGTACCCCAAACATGGCATGTTTAAGTCTCATGTAAATGGAATTCTTTCAGGATGAGCCATGACTGTTGGTTGACCTAACAAATCCCATAACTCGAGGGTCACAAGATTGTGCTCTTGTTGTGGATAAATCTATGCTTGGATTGTGGTGATTTTATTGTAAAGTTCTAATCCAACCATATTTTTTTGGATATTCTCAGTAAGATATGTTAGAAGTTCCAGCTCCTCCAAGGTCTCTTCCTCCCATAAATAGCAATTGCACAATGTCTACAGGAGTGTTCAAGGTGACTGTTTTCATGGATTCATTAATTGAATACAACGAGTCACTTACCCAAGTTCCACTCAGAATGACATCATACTCAAGGGAATCTGAGATAACACGGAATTTAAATTCCACATTTCTTGTTTAAGTAGCATAGCTAAAGTAACCTGGAACTTCAATGTTTTGTCCATGGGCACCTCTTGTAGGACCATTGTCTTTAGGGATGATTTTAGGTTGTCCCAATGACATCCAAGTGTTTATTTTTATGATGTTATAACTAGCTCGAGGGTTAATCAACACGTGTTTGCGCTTAACATCATTGTCCATAGGGAAATCTAACCAAACCATGATAGAATCTTCCAGAGGAACTATGGATGTTTTAGTTTTTGTTTTAGCTTCAAATCCCATTTCAGTCTGATATTCCTATTCACTTTCATCCTCTTTTTGGCTCTTAGCTTTTTCAATAATACCCAATGTGTACAATGGCACACTTGGTCCTCTGACAATCTTAAATGAGGTTTGTTTGGAAACTTGCGAATCCTTACAGTCATGTTCTATGTAACTCTTGATGTCTTGGTACAGCTCATGTTTAGCCTTTAAAGGTGCAAGGGCTAAAGCTATGCTAGCTTCACCACCATGAGAGAAGAGCACTCCTCTAAATGAGGATTTAAGATACTGCTTTAATTTCGTAATAGATTCATCAAATTCCTCGTGTGCTTTTTCAAACGCATAATTCGTACAATCTACCTCTAATGACTCTTCTATAGAGAGTACGTCTTCCTCTTGAAAGGGGAAGAGATACTCCTCCGATTTTTTTATATTGGTTGCTTTTGTAGGTTTGACATTATGAGGTTCAATCACAATCGGTGATCTTGTATGACACTCAACAATGCTAAGCATACTCTCCTGAGCTTGCTTTTTTGCGTTGCACATATGTCATGTGATCATGATTTTCAGTTAGGGGTGGTTGGGCGGGTTCTAGTTTCTTGATTCGTTTGTGAGGTGCACTGAGTGACAGATCAAAACTCGGTTCATCCTCACTTAGTGACATACTAGATCTTGTTTCATCTTCTGACTTTACTTGTATCGTCAGGTTTTCATTAGGTTTGCCCATGCGACGAGAACGAACTTTCTTTTTTGTTTTTTTGTTTTCTATTTTACCTGTGGGTTTTGTGGTTTGTGTGGTAGCTTTTGAGGTGGATGCTTCATCATCATGTGTAGCTTTTAGCTCTATTGGGGTTATGTCCTCCACAGGTTCTTCTCCCCTATTCTTTATTTCAACTTTGGTGTTGACAGTTTGTTATCCCTTATTTTTCTTGGGTTTAGAAGGTTTTGCTTCTGTTTTTGGTTTCTGTTTTAAAACATGCTCTTCTACCCATTTCAAAGTTTTTTTTTTTTTACTATTTCTCGTGCCTTGGCTTGTAAGCACATTCAAGGGTACCGTGGATAATTGCCCGTTTTATACACTCAAGATGTTAAGAGTTGTATTCTGTGAGATAGGTTGCAGGGAAGCAACTTGCTTTGGGAAATCTTAGAATATATGATCGATTCCACATCGTTCACATATGGGTTGCAAAGTGTCAGGGACTATGGGCATGGAAGTATTCCAAACTGTGCAGTCTGCTACTTTGTGTAGTCCACAACAATAGAAATATTGAAGTGTTTACTTAACTGCTTCTTAAGCAATTTCTACCCTTTGGACTGTTTTTGCTTGGGGCACGGGAGATGGAGGTTATGAGTTAATTGTAGGTGAATTGGGACATTGGAGTGTGTCATGACCAAAGGTTTTGTAATAATTACAGTGCATAAAAATAGGCGCCTTGTATGCACTATGGGGATTAGGATGGACGTAGTGATTGCACTATGGGGATTGGGATGGACGTAGTGATTGCACTAAACACAAGGCATCTCGCCCATCACTTGGAGAGGCATTAAGTATGGTTGGTTTTGAGGGGACTCATCCTCTCTTAGAGATTCTGGTTCAAAACATTTAAGCAAGGCTACGTAGAATTCAAGGAATGACAATTCTAAAATCAATTTTTCTTTAGCTATTCCATCACTTGGTTTAAATGAGGGACATCTCATATCATGATCATCCTACATCATGT
This sequence comes from Cibotium barometz, assembly GCF_041138505.1. Classification (NCBI taxonomy): domain Eukaryota; kingdom Viridiplantae; phylum Streptophyta; class Polypodiopsida; order Cyatheales; family Cibotiaceae; genus Cibotium; species Cibotium barometz. The sequence goes on along the minus strand of NC_141107.1, from coordinate 4,720,246 downwards.
TGTCATCTAAACGTATTGCTTTTTTACAACATTGATCGAATGTTTCTGGATTGGATACAATGATCAAGTTATGTAAGCTTTTATTCTTTATGCCCCTCATAAAACATCTCTTCAATTGAGCATCATTTAGTTTCAAAACCCCATGGCTCACATCGTGAGTCTAAGATTTTTATCCGAAGGATAAAATCTCTAATGGTTTCATTTTGTGTTCGCTTAATTGAATAGAGTTCTTTCGTTGCACTTCACCGATCACCTTGTCTTAAAAAGCCGTTGGATAAATGCTATTCTTAAGGTCGTGAAATTCGTTTTAATCGCTGGTATCAATGTGATGAACCATCGACTAGACTTTTCCACTAAACATAGGTTCTACGCATGTACCTTGGTGGAGCAGTTTGGATTTCCAAAGGCTTCACATCGTTGTTCAAACATTTGTATGAATTGAATATTTGCCCATGATTTTGGAAATCTGTATGGCCGTGTTTTTGTATGAGTCACTTAGGTCGTGTATGGGTGCTAATGTGAATAGGGACTTACTTAGTCCTTGGGTAACCCCCCTTTCTAGATTAGTCATCAATACGTCCAAGATGTGGGAATATAGGGGTTGCAGAGGGTTGGTACCTAGCCCTCCTAAAGGTTTAGGCCTTTAGTGCTAGGCAAGGGACCAAATCCCAAAGAGATTGATGTGACAGGGGATGGAAAACTCGGTGACATGCTTGTTGTCGGCATGGCAAATGGTATTGGGAGGTGCATTTGGAGCATGGATCTTAATGACTCGAAGATTGCACCCATTGGGTTTAATATGGGTGTGAGCCCATGTAATCCCTCTATCGAAGATTGCAGCCATTGGGTTTAGTATGGGTGTGAGCCCATGTAATCCCTCTATCGAAGATTGCAGCAATTGGGTTTAGTATGGGTGTGAGCCTACGTAATCCCTCTATCATTGCTATATCTTTGACGTTGTCAATAGCTCCTTCATGAGCAAGTACATGTGTTTTTTTTTTTTGCTTTTAAGGTTTTCTTACAATCTGTTTACAGCCTCAGGAGGCCTGGCGTTCCCTTCATTTGGTCAAACGAGTGTCCATTTTTCCTAATTAGCTTAGGCGCGCTACATGCACGTGAACGACCTCTTAGAGATATTTTTCGAAAAAAGTGCATGCCAGTAGCATCCCAGATGGAAGAGGAGGTCTCAAAACCTATTTTCCATCAGTCTCAAGATAAATGTTTTCCCTGTTTCACAGCCCATTTTTGAATATGTTCCAAAATGAATTTGGAAAAACTCTGTATGAGAGAGATGTAGTATTTTTGGAGTACTACAACTTTGTCTCTCTGAGTTTTTCGTAATTTCATCATTTAGACACTCTAAAAGTAGTCCGAATATGGTTCGCAATCGTTTTCAGGCTGTTTTGGGCAATTTTTAGTGCTTTGACATTTTTTGCCTTGATTTCCGGATTGAATTTTGAGGATGTTGATCGGAGGCCAAAATGATGGATTTTGTCCTCGCACGCTTAAGACCAATTTCAAAGAGCTCGATATCCACTTTCTGTGATGCACTAGAATGCATTTATCAGATTCACGGTCTAGGATATATGAGCCTCCAAACATGGCTGTTTTCTAGACTCTTTTTTTTTGGCCCACGGACCTCCTTTCACACAACGTAAACCAGCAGGGTGCGGTTCACAATGTGAGATGGAATTCATGGATTTTATTAAATTTGATTATTATTATTTTTTTTTTTTTGCGTGAGTCCTTCAGGTGTGAACCGCTTAAGGTGTGAGGCCTTGGCGCGTGAAACGTCCTCTTTTTTTGGGCGTGAGATGTTAACGTGTGAAACTGCCTTTTTTGCCTGCGGGGGCTATTTCACGACGTGAAACAGTAGGTACAGCTCACGGTGTGAACTAGATGGTTTACAGAGTTTTTTTTTTTAGTTTAGAGGGAAATTCAAATTTCCTTGTTTGGGGGGGAGGGGAGATATTTTTTTAATTTTAAATTGGAGAGATATGGGTATTTTCTCGAAAAGGCAAGTGGGAATAAAAAAAGTCAACCCTTTTATGACACCCCCTTACACCCTTCATAAGTGAGCCCCAAAATAGACAATTTCACAACTCATTATGTAAAAAAGTGCTTAAGAATTAATCAAAGATTAATCCTTCCACTAATCTTTTCTCTTTTCAGACTAATCAAAAGCTCTAATTAACCACTAATCACTAATTAATTCACACCATTAAGCACATCATTGGATAAAGCATGAAATTGCTAAGCTATGTGCATCAACTAATGTGTAAATTAATCTATAATTGGAGATTAATTAAACTCTTAAGTTTAGTCTCTTCTCTTTACAAAATTAAGTAAAAGAGAGAGAAATTCCTCCAATTAATCTAATTAGGTGTTTTGATGCATCTAGATGCTCTCAAAACACTCAAAAACACTGATTTCGATATCTTACATGATCAATTTTGATCCCAAAAAACACATTTTCTAATCTTTTTGCCTCTTGAACTGGATAAATAATTCTTAATGACAAAAACCAGTCAATTAAGAAAGATTAGTCGATTTCAATGGATTTTTTATGCTTTTGAGAAATTTTTTAAAAGATTAAGCTACTCCTAATGCTTACTAACACTCTAATGCATATAAATCAAACAAAGACATACAAATTAAGCAAAAATTATGATTCTAACTCTATGTTTTAACTCTAAAGAAAGCTAAAAATTGCTAAAATTTACATTCCATTGCATTTTTGATGTAATGGAAGTTTAAAAAAACCTAATACACTCTATGTGCAAGTCCTAGGAACATTAAAAACCACATTAAAAACTACATTAACAACAACAAAAACAACAATTTAAGATAAAAATTAAACAAAAAGCATTCTTTACAAAACAAAAAGAGAGCTATTTCTCACAAAACCACCATCAAAACCACATCTTTTTCATGGAAAACCATTAATCAAAACAATGGGCAATGTGTAATCGTAGATTAGAGGAAAATGATGGGAAAAGCCAAGGGATGATTCCTCGGCAGCAGTGCCAAAAATGTTATGGCTCATCCCAACCCCCCTTGAAACACATCCAACAAGAGATTACCTGCTCTGCTGAACCGCAACTGTCGTGTGAGGATCTTTCCAATGGCCGAGCTCGTAACCCTTGAGGTCTCCAAGCTCTACAACTCCTTGAGAAGAAACTCCATTATGTCTCCCGTAAGCATTGTCACACCGTCGCGTTGCACTACATGTACTTGTCTCTCCTCTCATCTCAATTCACTCACACGCACTCACTAGCATGCATTAGAGAGAGAGATTAGCAAGAGCAAGACTCTATTGCATAATGGGAGTGTTCTTTGTATTATGAGAGATATTCACTTGTATACATGGCCATAAGTGAACGTTCACACTCACTTAAATTGTGGCTGACCGAGCACTTTAGGTTCATAAGAGGCCTAATGCTATTACAATGACTCATCTCATAATATATCCATGAAGTACATCACTCGAGACTTTATCCTAACTTATTACCACACGCTCTTGAAAGCGAAAATCACCATAAGTATTCCATAGGACCATTTACGGGTGCCCATCCAAGTTGCAGATTTGGACACCATTGCTTCGTATCTTGAATGTATAACCTTTTGGTGTATCTACTTTGACTCCTTGATATAAGATAATGGTAGTAGCTCTTATTAACCCTAGGAATGGGTTAACAGTTGAATAATTGGCAATGCCATGGATGAAAGGCTATTTTAGACTACATGCTAATGTTGGATAATTGGCAATCTAGTGGATGGAAGGTTATTTTAGACTACATATGCTAAGGTTATGCCAAGTTTAGGGAAGCTTCATTTTATAGATAACTTAACAAGGAAATAAGTCTTCTAACTTTACAAAGAGGACATGAGCAATTCACATGTTACTCGTACTTTACAAGGCTACGAAAATTTCACTTCAATATTGTATCCATTCCTAGAAAAGTATGAATAGTTATATGCAATGTTTGTGCAAATTTTAAGAGTAGAGAATGTAAAGGACCTTTAAAGGTTGAAATGGTCATGCAATAGCTTTAAAAATGTATGGGGAGGCACATGGGAATAAAATAAGGAAGGTAATGCATCATAGGAAAAAGTGTTTTGCATCTCTAAAAAATACATAGGGCTCATTATTGATGGAATGGAAAAATAAAATCCCTAAATGCCCCCTTTCTCAAAGCTGCCAAAAGGATGTTAGGGAGGAGATGATTGTGCAATGCATTTGGTCTGAGTTGCCTTATGTACAATGGATAAGTGCATCCTAAGGTCTTGTCTACATATCCCAATGTGTACAAAAATGCCAACTTGACAATTATAATAATTCACTTGGTCATTTCATCTTGGGAAGGTGCCTTACCAAAGGTACTACATTCAACTTGGCAACATAGCAAGGGAGTATATATTCAACTTAACAACACAACAAGGGAGAGCAAATTTTTTCCAAAATACTTAAATATGTTGGTTTATTTGGAGGTCTTTGAAAAGTTAAAGTGAACTTTCTTCTCGTGAGACACACTCGTGATTATATTGACTTAATGCTCAACACATTTTCAAATAAAATTTCCCATCATGATGCCTTTACTTTGCCTACAATGATGTCTCTTGTTGAGATGGCTTACACATTTATATCCCTGTTATAATGCGCCTCAAATAAATGTTTAACTTTAATTTGTGTGTGTGTGTGTGTGTGTGTGTGTGTGTGTGAGAGAGAGAGAGAGAGAGAGAGAGAGAGAGAGAGAGAGAGAGAGAGCCAGGCAAGAGCTAACATTGTGTCTCTACCCACGTAATGATTACTACTTTTGGTATTTTGCATGGCTCCATGATAAGCATAAGAGACAGATATTCAATAAATAAGTTATAATTGTAAAATATTGATGTGATTACAATGTGGGTAATTACAACGAGATGCAATGCTAGCATCTCGTATGTTGGCTACTAGATGGGTGAACATACGTGGAGAGAATATATGTGCTAAGCAAAAATGATGGTAGCATGCTATCTCATTTGCTTGTGCATGTATGGGTCTACCAATGACTAACTCAACGTCCATAGAGTGCCAAAGAATAACTTTGTTCAAATGTTCGTGGAATGTAAAATATCCCCTTTATAAGTGAGTTTTTAATAAGCTACAACATTGTAATGAGCATACTAAGAATTCCCTTATAAAAGGGTTTATTCCCTTTTATAAGTGAGTTTTTAATAAGCTACAACATTGTAATGAGCATACTAAGAATTCCCTTATAAAAGGGTTTATTCATGACAATAGAGGAAAGTACATATGCACTTTGTGGCCATCTTGAAAGCTTGTTCCAAGCTAAAACATGTTGAAAGTGCTTTTGTTCTTTCAATCTTGACTATTAGATTCAACTATGGCATATATTTAGATTTATCATATATTAAGATGAGAGAGATGCACTTGTGGCCATTTTGAAAGTTTGTTCCAAGCTAAAACATGTTGAAAGTGCTTTTGTTCTTTCAATCTTGGTTATTGGATTCAACTGTGGTATATATTTAGATATATCATATATCATGTTTTAACTTGTTCCAAGCTAAAACATGGTGAAAGTGCTTTTGTTCTTTTAATCTTGACAATAGAGGAAAGTATATATGCACCTTGAAAGCTTGTTCCAAGCTAAACATATTGAAAATCCTTTTGTTCTTTCAATCTTGACTATTAGATTCAACTGTGGTATATATTTAGATCTATCATATATTAAGATGAGAGGGAATAAACAACCATTTATCATGGATACATGTCATTCAAAAGCATGTTTGTGGAACATCTCCCCTCACCCTCTCAAACTAAGTTATCATTTTCTTGCTAAATTGTCATCTTGCCTTTTGTATCCATCAAAGTCTCATTTGTAAGCTGCATGTTGCAAGAAAATTCTTAATTATTTTACTAACTTATTTATCAATAGTTTAATTAGTTACTTATTAATAATGGTTAATGATTAATTATTTTAGATAGTATATTAGTTATTTTAGTTAGTGTTAGGTTGGTTGTAACATGCATGGTCAAAATTATTTGCCAAACTAGATTACGTTTTTAAGTCATCATGCCAAGATGGACTCATTAAAAATTACATTTTTTGTCATTATGCCAAGCTAGAATTGTAGGGAGATGTCTTTTTATCATAATTCCAAGGTGGAACTATGTTGAACTTGTTTTTAATCATTATACCAAGCTAACTTTTGGTTTCAATGTTGTCACTTAACTAAAAAGATGCACTTGAAATATGCCACTTGGCACACCTTAGAGAGAGCAAAAGATCAAAAAAGGTCTCCCAAGCTAAGGAGTATTTGGGTGTCACCAAAAGCCTCCTTTGGCATGTGGCTTGGACTTTAAAGCTCTACTTAATCACTTAGATTTGTCTCTATTATTCATCTATATGTCATGGCCATAAGGTGGCACACCTTAGAGAGTAAAAGCTCGTTGAAAAAGGTCTCCCATGCCATTGATGGAAACAAGTATTTGGGCGTCACTGAAAGCCTCTTTGGAATGTGGCTTGGACCTTATAGCTCTGCTTAATCACTTAGATTTGTCTCTATTATTCATCTATGTGTCTTGGCCACCATGAGATGGCCAACCATGACAAAGTGAGGGGCTCTTAGAATCCATGCCTTATGAATAGGTATAATGGTATAATTGAGCTAATTTTTGGGTAACCCATCACAAATGGAATCATTGAAAAGCTCACCTACAATGATTAGTGTTAGGATAATTTAATTGTGATAATTTAATTGTGACTCTAATTGTAAGCGATTATCGTCTTCTTCCTTACCATTTTTGAGTCTCTACATAACTTAGGTGACTATAGGGTAGTACAAGAATAGAAGGACAGGTTCTTACACCTTTACACCTCAAAAGCTAGAGGGAGGAATCTTACAAAGGTAAGATAAATTAGTTCCTTCGGTCCACATGGCATTGTATACCTTATAATACCAACACAACAAAATATGTTTATGAAAATGAATAACCATATATCATAAGATTCTACTTGGATAAAAAAAGAGAAAGTAGAGATACACTTACATGAGGCTCACATCCTCTTGTGTACTCCCATTCTGTATGCATGTATGTATGTATGTATATGTATGTATGTATACACACACACACACACACACATATATATATATGTATGTATGTAAGAGGATGATTGATTACATTGGGTAACGTGTCGACGTAGGCTTGCCATGACATGAGGAGGGTCTCCTTTATAGGAAAAATGATAAAAAGTATTTGGAGTTACTTCACAGAGAATATATAGCGATTCCTATATGCTTTTTGCAAGAAACTTTTTGCATCTATACTCCCCCTCTATGCCGTTCACCTATGGATGGTGATGATGGAGTTCCACATTCATATTTTGTCTTAGGTATTTTTGGCTTAGGGCGAGAGAGAGAGAGAGAGAGAGAGAGAGAGAGAGAGAGAGAGAGAGAGAGAGAGAGAGAGAGAGAGAGAGAGAGAGAGAGAGAGAGAGCATCTCCTAGGGGATGAGTGGGAGCCAATGCAATTATATAATTCTTCACAAATCAAAGGAAATAAAGGACAAGGAATAAGAACAAACAATAAGGGTCAACCTTAGAGTATTCCTAGCCATTCATGGATACATGCCTACCATGTGAGTCCTTTTTCTTTAAATCGTATATGTGGGAACTCCTCATCCCTATAAAGTTTTGTGTTTCTTTAATGCATTTGAATTGACTTCTAGGAATTTCAAGTTAATCTTCTTGCCTCCTTCTTGCCCACTAGAGGACTTCATGATTGGTGTTCCTTCAATATATGAAGGAGCTTCCACAATGACGAGTGTCGATTTTGATGTTGCCTAACTCATCTTCTTGCCTCCTTCTTGCCCACTAGAGGACTTCATGATTGGTGTTCCTTCAATATATGAAGGAGCTTCCACAATGACGAGTGTCGATTTTGATGTTGCCTAACTCATCTTTTTTGAATCATTTGCAAAGTAGATAGTACAATTTATTTAGAAACTTATGTTTCAAAGACCATTCACACATATGATGGCCTATTGTGTAAATCCACATAATAAACTTATTGCATAAAACTTGTGTTCTTAAAAGAAACTTATTTTACTAGTGTTGCTTAACTTACATGTTGATGTATTTTTTCCATTTTTAAAGCCATAATAAATTTCATGTGTATGGCTTTGGCCTAGTGATTTTGAACCCACGTGGACTTTGTATGTGTAAAGTGGTATGGCTTGAAGTGTTTTGCATGCATGTGGAATGTGGGGTTTGCCATGCCCATGTGGATTGTGGGGTTTGCCATGCCCATGATTTGAAGGTATTTATACTAATCTCATGATCTTGATCTTAGAGACACATTTACATGGTATAATGCACCTCAACTTAGTTTTAGTAGCTTCATATTGTTGTTTTGTGTGGGATGTTATGCTCGGTTTGCTTGGTCTTTAGGGACATTTGTTTTGTTTTTTTGTTACACCCAATTTAAAGTTGAGAAACATTAGGAAAGGAAACAATCATGAGTGTAGCTAAAAGTCATAAAGAAGCACGAGCTCATATTGGCTTCATAGTGTTTAGAGTGAGTCCATTGTCTCAACATGGTGTTGAGTTGTCCACGACTAGTTTTTCTTTTGAATCATTAGAAAATAGTGACAACATGAGCAAAATGGATGCAATCAATGATGCTGTGCATTGCTAGTGAGATAAGTGGACCTTAGAGGCAACATAAAAAAACTAGAAGAAATTAGTAAGCGGTAAATTATGCTTATGTTAGTGGTGGTACGATGAATTACATGGTTTAATCCATTAAAAAGCACATGATATTATTGGAGGAAATCATAGCTAAACATAGAAAATTTGTTCCAAAGAAGCTATAGAGGAGTTTTCCCTATAAATCTCTCTCTCACTTTCGACACAACACACATTCCATTCATAAAGCATTCTAAAGGTTTGGATCCCTCAGCATGTAGTGCTTCTCAAGAAGGCGTAGGAAATGCATGGAGTTTGATATGGCACGAGCGATCTTGGTTATTCGGATAGGTAAGCCTGTCACGCACCGACAAGTATGCAACTCAAGCAACTTCCTAGTCTATTTAGAACTGTATGATTTTTAATCTTCCCATTCAAACTGGTTGGATTGAAATGAGAACTTTTTGAGAGAGAGAGAGAGAGATGGGTATTAACATAGGTAGAATGCGAGAGAGAGAGAGAGAGAGAGAGAGAGAGAGAGAGAGAGTTTCTCATCTTTATTTTTTGGGTAGACTTAGAAACCCCGAAAAGGTGAAACAACAGTGAGAGAGGTGGCACGGGCATCTTCTTTTTTCACCATCGTTTGGATGCACTAAGTAAGTGAGGCACGCGCGCGCTCACGCACAAAACAGCGCAAGGCCAGTTCTGTTCAGTTCAGCAAACAAATGGCGGGAGCCGCTGGGCCGCCTCAGAGAGATGACGACGATCATCATCATCTCAGCTTCCAAGCGAAAAGCGAGGTTTTTGCCGTAACTTTGCTTTGTGTTTTCTGCCCCAGCTTTACATTGGGTTTTCTGCCCTAGCTTTACACAGTGCGTTTTGCCCTTGCTGTGCACTGCGTTTTGCAGCTATAGCTTCAGAAGTTTTTTTTTTTTTGCCCTAGATTAGGGTTGTCCTGTTGCCCAGACCATCGCCGCCTCTTCCTATCTCTTCCAAACAGAAAATTTTAGTCTTTAGCTTGTCAATGGATTTGAACTTCACGAATTGTTACACATTTTTTCCCATGAATAAGCTGCCAGTACTCCTCATTTGAGGCGCGTTAAATTTCTTCTTTTGATCCACCATTTTCTCTCAATATTTTAAGTTTTGAATTCCGCTCTGGCGGTTTTGTGACGTAAGGTGGCAGTACAATATTACACAGTCAGATGCATGTGCCATGACAATTGCGGACACTTGTACAGAGTAGCGAACTAGATTTGGGCAGCTGAAACATGTGCAGACTGGCTTGGCCAAGTAGCCAAGAGTTCGACAGCTTTTTAGCCACCCAATATGAATGCATTAACTGACCTTTACACCTTTGAAAGGCTTGCAAAGGGCTGGCCGACTGGCCGACTTATGTTAGTGGGACAAGAATTTTTTTCCTGTAATGTAACTCCTAACTATGGAGTTGATAGTTATATAGTCTTGTGGGTTGACTACCATGAGTATATAATATGCATGTTCCTAAAAGGTGAATTTGGGCATGTTCTTGGATTATCTAGGCATATAAAACAGAGCCCGGGAGCCTCTGGCTCCAAGAACTCGAACAATGCGTCTAAGCTTACTCTAGACCAGAAAGCGGAGGCAGGCAGGACAGGTGGCAAGTTGAGTGCTGAGGAGCTTTCTCAGTACAAGAAGGAGGGTAGATGTTTCTTTTGTCACACAGAAGGACATACTTCTCGGGATTGTCCGAAGAAGCCTCCAAAGGCCGCCGCCGCCTCCACAGCTTCCGTGGTGAGCACAGCTCCCACACAGACCCCAGCAGCAATTATTAGCCGGGAGCTCGAAGATAAGCAGAAGGGCGCCCATGACCAGGAGTATGAGCGCAACGAATTGCTCAAGTCCTTTGGCTACATAGGTGGCCAGAGAGTCGTCGTCTTGTTTGACAGCGGCAGCACGGAGGATGTGGTCATGGAACAGGCCGCTAGGCGTGCCCGTTTCGAGCTGACTCCGGTGGACAAACAGGTGGAGGGTTTTAGCACAGGTATGACGACGAGCGTCAAGTATGAAGCTCTAGGTGCTAAGTTAGTGATTCAAGGCATAGAGTTTGTGCGTGACTTTATGGTTGCCCCTCTTGTAGGAGCAGACATAATTTTGGGTATCCAGTGGTTTCACAAGTTTCTTCCTGATGTCAAGTGGGACAAGCACACGTTCCAGATCGATCGGAATGTGTCAACAAACACCTCGGTGACCATTAAGTGTGAGCCAGGTATTCCAAACTTTCCGCTCATAAGCCACTTGCAGGCTAAGCGAGCAGTCAGGAAAGGCGCACAGTGTGCGATGATTTACATCCAGACAGCCTAGACGGTGGCCAGTGCTTCCGAGAAGTACTCGGTTCTCCATGAGAAGTTCCAGAAGATTTTTCTTCGGGACAGTCTCCTTCCCCAGCTCCCCCCGTCCAGACCGGAGGATCACAGGATTGACCTCCTCCCAGGCTCGGAACCCCCGAGCAAGTTTCCGTATCGCCTTTCTAAGGCAATGGAATCGGAGTTGGACCGCCAACTCCAAGAATTGTTGCAAGCTGGCTTCATCCGCCCCAGCGTGTCGCCATTTGCAGCACCGATCTTGTTTGTCAAGAAGAAAGATGGGTCTTCTCGGTTGTGTGTCGATTATCGTGCACTCAACAAGCTGACTATCAAGAGCAGATTCTCGATGCCTCGAATTGACTATATTCTCGAGAGGCTGAATGGAGCTAAGGTGTTCTCCAAACTGGATTTAAAGAGTGGGTACCACCAGGTACGGATTGTAGAGGGGAACATCCCCAAAACAGCCTTCCGTACAGAACGGGCCCACTATGAATTTGTGGTCATGCCATTTGGTTTGACGAACGCCCCAGCTACATTTAACCGCATGATGATGCGTGTTTTTCGGGAGTTGATTGGAGAGTGTGTTCATATTTCTGGACGACATACTCATATTTTCAGCTACAGTTGAGCAGCATGACATTGATGTGGAGAAAGTCCTTAAGTTGCTGGAAAGCAACGAGCTCTACGTCAATGAAATCTGTTCCAGGTACATTACTTGGGATATATAATTAGTGCTGAAGGCATTCGACTGGATCCGGCTAAAGTGGCCGAGATTGTTAATTGGGAAGTACCACAGACAGCTTATGACATTAGATCATTTGTGGGTATATGCCAGGTATATTCCACCCACATTGACAAGTTTTCCGACCTCTCGGCAGATCTCACCGATCTGCTAAAGGGAGTGAAAACAAGAAGGCAAAAGATTCGAATGACTCCATGAGCGTTGGAGGCATTCCAGAACCTCAAGGTGGCTTTGTCAGAAGCGCCTTGCTTAGCCCTTGCCTCGTGGGACGAACCATTTCAAGTGATCACCGATGCGAGTAACATCGCAATTGGAGGTGTACTGCAACAGAATGGTCATCCAGTAGCTTACATGTCTCGTAAGTTACTGCCCGCCGAAAAGAATTACTCAGTCTATGATCGTGAACTCCTAGTAGTTATACAGGCCTTGAAACATTGGAAACATTTCCTGTATGGCCGTGACTTCGAGGTTCGCATTGACCATCAGGCATTGCGCTGGATTCAGACGATGCCAAGTGCACAGTGGAGTGATCGACAACACCGCTGGAGTCGGATATTCCAGCAGTTTGGTGGTATGATTGAGTACCTTCCAGGAAAGGCCAATCCAGTGGCCGATGCTTTGAGCAGGAAGGGACAAGTATCTGCGATTCAGACCACTAGACTTGACCTTGTTGGTACAGGACTAGAAGACATGAAGCACACGTACGTGAATTCCGAGGAATTCGGTACTCAGTGGGAACAGGCATTGGATGCCATAGGACCATGCCATTTTCTGTATACGCGATGGTTTGCTTTTCTACAAAGGCCGACTATGTGTCATAAAGTCATTTCGGGCAGCTCTTCTCCATGATGCCCATGACGCCATTACAGGTGGTCATAGGGGACTCTGGAGAAACTAGAACGGCAATACTATTGGCCAAAGATGAGGCGTGATGTGTTTACATATGTACAACGCTGTGACATTTGTCAAAAGGTGAAAGCTTCTACTTGAGAGATCCTCATACATCTTGAAGAGATGGATCAGTGGTCTCTAAAAGGTTTCTTGTGTGTATTTGTTAGGAAGGCATTGGGTGTGGTCATGTATGTTGAAGATCACAACGTTGTTGAGTGAATCTCTCTCTTATATTCGAGGGTTTCACACACATCTTCAACCGGAGGGCTACCATAATTCTTTCGTGTGTTGTGAAGTATGGGTTACTAGTGCTCATTTTTCCATCATTGAAATTTTGAAGGAAGGTGTTGGGTGTGCCTGGTCAAGAATATCTCTCTCATTTTTTAACGGGTTGTTACAGCCTTTGCCAATTCCTGAGGGTCCTTTCCAGGACATTTCGATGGACTTTGCCACAAATCTGCCTCCTAGTCCGAGTAAGCGTAATACGCAGTGCTTAACTATTGTTGATAGGTTTAGCAAATTTGTTATGCTTATTCCGTGCAGGGCCAATGTGACCGCCGAAGATGTTGCCCGTAGACATTTCTGTACAGAAGGTGCAGGACCTGGGATGGTGAACTGGTCCCATGTGAGCCCAGTCCGGGACGAGTCAGCCAGGGATCCATCTCAGATGTCCGAGGTCAGGTGTGCATTGTCCTGCACAGGAGTCTAAGGTCAGGTGTGCAATGTCCTACACATGAAACAGTGCCTGTCCGCGCTGTGAGTCTCCCTCTAGAATGATGTCAGTGGTTCTGTGTATGGGCATGGGAAATGGTGTGAAACCATCCCCATGAGGGCCACGAAGGCCCAGGCTGGACCCACCAGCCATGGAAGGGCTGCGGGACAGCCCTAGGGCAAAGATAAGGCTATTTTCAGGAGCATACAGCCTTTAAGTGGCTGTAGGGCATGTATGGGGCAGCCCATACAGGCTGCCCAGCTTTGGGATTGTGGGCAAAAGATGTGCCCAGCCCTTAAGAAGCAGGCGCCTGATGATCAGCCAGCCAGGAAGTGATGCGCAGGATTTATGGGAATTTTTTCAGCATTTAATGGGATTTTTCAGCATTAAATGCTGAATATCCAGTTGTGGGACATATCTGATGCTGGCCGCCTGTCCTTATGCTGGCCGACTGCCCCTGAAGGGTAGTATAAATAGAAGAGAGCCATAATCCCATCATTCATCTCAGTTTTCACCAAGTGCTCAAGCCAATCAAGGGCCAGTCAAGCCAAGGAGATTGCCAAGCAAAGGGGTGGACTTCTGAAGGTCAAGGGCAGGGATTTTCCAGCCAAGAAAAGGTCAAGTTTTCTGTATTTGTTTTCAGATTTACATCATTCTAATAAAGCAAATACACCATCCGTGGTGGGGGCCCTACAGAGGGTAATTGGGACCCAATAGTGTGTCCTCTCCATCTCCCCCTTCTCTCTCTTTTTTTTGCACATCTTCTTTCAGTTTGTGCGTTAATTCCGTCGCGAAAAGAGTGCTGATTTCTGAGTTTTGAAGTACCGATCCTTCTCCGCTAGCTTTGTCAATTCTGTCAAAGGGGCAGCAATCTCTGAAAACCTATGCACCTTGTTGTGATAAAAGTTAGCAAGTTACAAGAAAGATCGAACATCTGAAATGGTTCGGGTGATCCACAGGACGACGAGGAGGCAATGTCGTCGGAAGATCATTCGAAAACAGATCCTGAAAAGGCCTGAAGAAGGGTTGCTCCAAGTAAGCAGTTGTTGATGACGAGGCTTGAGATTGTTCACTAGTTTCTGCATCAATCTCCTGTAACATGACCAAGGATGTTGTACAGTCACGTTTGTGGACGAGGCGTTTGACTTGCAAGGCAGAAACAACAGTGATGGGTTTGGCACTGAAAAGGCCACGAAGTTCCAGCTCTCGACCACCATGGTATAACTGGATTGAATGAGAACGAAAGTTGATCACTGGATCATATCGATACAGCCAAGATTGTCCTAGTATCATGTCATAATGTGACAATGGCATCACTGAAAAATTTAGGTGATCTTGGTAATCTTGAATCTGGAACTGAAGCTGTTGCACCTTTTTGTTACAATTAAGGAAGGAACCATCAGCAAGCTTGAAAAGCATCCACAAAATGTCGGGTTTGTAGGCGAAGCTTGTGAACCAAAGAAGTGCCCACAAAATTAGTGGAACAGCCACTGTCCACCAGCACATTGATGGGATGGTCACCAATGAAACCCAGAAGACTAAGGACTTGCTTGGAAAGATTCACCGGAATAGGGTTGGTACTTTGGCCATTAAGCATCAGGGTACTGACAACTTCAGAAACGCGAACAGAACAAGCTATTTGTTTGTTTGTCTTTCATAGGAGGCAGGTCATGATCAGCATGGTGGCAACTGTCCACCTACGAATTGCGTCGAGTGTTGGAGGGTTTAGGGCGTTGAGGACATTCATACCACCGGTGATCGCCATAACAAATTGTACAGAGGCTTGGAGGACTAGGTTGGGATGAAGTGGCAGTCGATGAAGAGGTTTGCTGTCCTGGCCGGAAGGACTGTTGTCCAGAATATGGTCGCCGAGAGTTGGGTTGTCCAAGATTGGGACGCTGGGGTTGGCTAGTCCCATTGGGTCGATTCCGCTGGTAAGAACGGGCGCCGGAGGAAAAGTTCTTGGGAGGACGCCGGTAATCACTAATGCGCTCGACATACGAGATTGCTTCATCCAGGGTGGTAGGATTGTACTTATGGACTTCGTCTTGGATCGTGGGTTCAAGCCCGTCAATGAAGCTGTGAAGCTGGTCAGAGAGGCTGAGTGTCTCTATCTCCAGAGCCAGTTTTTGAAACTCTGAGATGTACGCGGCCACGGAGCCAGTTTGACTGAGGCGGCGGAGAGAAGACCTAGCATGAAAGTTCGCATCGGCAGGCTCAAAAGCCTTGCGAAGAGCACACCGGAATTTATCCCACGTTGGAGTAGACTTGCCATCTGAAATCCTGCGTCGCCACCAAAGGAAGGCGGTATCTTTCAAGAGGGTACGGGCCAATGCCACCTTTTTATTTTCGGGCAATTCGGTATTTGAGAAATAAACCTCCATCTTGTAGAGCCAGTGATCGATTAACCGCTTATCGCGGCGGCCATTGTAGGGCTCAGGTAACTTGATATCCATCTTTCTTGTCTGTGCTGTGGTCATTAATTTTTATACAAAAGTTTGAGTTCAACATTGTCTACCTCGACGGTCGGATCGGGAGGAGTTGAGGGATCGTCTTGCTGGTCCATCGAGGATGATGATGACGATGTTGGAGAACACGAACGACGCGCTCACTGTGACTTCCTGGATCCCTCGCGCTGGTGTTGGTGCTGTTGTTGCATGTCTTCCATTTGTGATCGCATTGATGCCATACCGTCGAAAAGGGCCTGTTGCAAGTCCTCCATCTGTTGTTGAAGAGTGGTCATCTGCAAGGCCTCCATCTGAGGATCGGCGGGTGGCACGTTGTCATACGAAGTCGACATCTGGAGAACTCAGAGAGAGTACTGAGGTGAAGCAGGAAAGGTCCACCCGAAATGTAGGATGGAAGGAACAGCTGCTGGAGAGGCAGTAACGGGATCCTCGTACTCGAAGTCGGGGTCCTCCACTTCCTCGGGATCGTTCTCGGAGGTTACTTCGTCTGCTTCCACTTCTTCGTTTGGTTCCGCCAAAGAGCTGGGCACCAAAGATAATGGAGTATAATCGGGGACGAAGATCTCGCAGTAGAATGTCACTGGAGGGCGCGTGGAGGAGATATTGCAGAGGCCATCCACACTGCACTCTGGAAGAAAGTGTGCCAATTGAGGGTACCGTGACAGAAAGTACTCGAAATGAGCAAGGTGCAGTGGCTCGCAGGTGAGGAAAATAGTCAAGATCGCCCAAGTGTCGGGTTCGGCTACATGCGGGCTGCTGACATGTATGCGGTACACGTGTGAGGCCGGGGCTACTGGGATCGGAGAGTCCGGGAGACTTGGAATCCACCCAGCATCGGCGGAAAGTGGCACCGGTTCCGGAGTGGGGGCACGAGGAGGGCTGTGTTCGGGAAGAAGAGTCTCGGGGATCTCGTCGATGTAACTCAGGTAGGAGATGTGCATGTAGGGCTCCCCCGGAAAATTGTCCATGAAGCATGCACGTGGATGGCGAGAGCGTGCACACAGTGTGGCGTGGGCAGAGCCGGGAGAGGGGATGAAGGCGAACGTGTAGTTGGTGGCATCCTGACAGCGGGGGGAGGATGGTCGCCGAATCGCCAATGGAAAGGGGGGCGCTTCACACTCGCGTTGAATTGCCAACGGAAGGGGGGGTCTGGTTCACACTAGCGCACGCCTGCCAATTTTATTTATTTATTTTAATGGTGTAAAGGTGACGGTGGCTTGGATCACGTAGCCGACCGGAGGAAGGGTGCGCCGCTTCGAAAAGGCGCCGCTAGCTACTATGCGAAGAGGGGGAGGGCGGTCGATATTCGACGGCGAGGGCTCAAGGTCGGCAGCTGCACAAAGCGAGCTAGGGCTCATGGCTTGCAGCAAACGAAGCGAGGAGGGGGGGGTGTTCCATACTCAGCAGAGAGGGGGGGGTTCCTGCCATGCAGCGAACGACTACCACCACCGGCAGCTGGGAGGGGGGTAATCCAGGTATGGAGCAAGGGTTCCCTCTCTGAAACACACACGGTGCGTGTGTATGGGTGTGGATTTTTTTATTTTTTATTTTAACCATCACCATGGGCAAAGATTTATGCCAAGTCCACCATCGCTCTGCTGCTTTCATACAACACCGAGAAGAGGGGTGGACGAGGGAGTGCCGCAGAGAGGGTGAGGGCTTCACAACCCATGGGTAGGAAAAATTTAGCTCTGATACCAGTGTGAGGATTATGTTTTTAATTCCTCATATTGTGTACTAATTACTACTTAAGTACTTAACTTAGAGAACAAGAGCCTTTAGGAGAACACTTGAGAGAAGATTGAATTGACTTGAATTGATTAAACTGAGTACAATAGGTCTCTTATATAGGAGATGAAGAGACACATTTGAAGAGGCATGTCCTTTGACGAAAGGACATGACCATAGACGAAAGGATACAACTTTAGGCTAAGGGATGTGTCTATTCGATGTAGAGGCACAACCATTCATCAAGGGATACAACCATTCGTCGAAGGGATGTGGCTATTCGATGAAGAGGTACATCCTTTGGCGAAGAGTCGCAACCAATCGAGGGTAGGGGTTCCCTTGGCTGGTTACTCTTTGCATCTGCAACAGGAATCAGCAATGAAGAGAGTATATGATACATACATACGTCACAATCGTGACATTTGCGACCAGGCGCCGGACATCTGAAGATATGGCATGTAGGAAAGGGGCCAGCCTATAAGGCCACCCCAGAATAGGACTTAGTGCTCATGTAGTGGGCATGGGGGACCCCATGAGGCAAGGAGGGCCCCATGCTGTGCCCCCCAGCCCTAGCATGGGCTGGGCAGGCTGTCGGCCAGCCCTAGGGGCCCTGGCCAGGCAGTCGACAGGGCCTAGGGCCCTGCCCAGGCAGTCGGCTTGTGTGGGGGCAGCCCCTACACTGATTGTGCATGAGCATGGGCACCATTCAGATCATGCGCAGGCTGGACAGCCTCTGTACAGTGTGAAACAATGGCAAAAGGTGCATTAAATGCGACTTTTCCTAGTTGTGATGGGATATATCAGCAGGCCGACTTATGTTGTGCTGGCCGGCCAGAGCTAGAAACCCAGCCCTGAATTCAGTTCGATTATCTCACTATTCATGACGGGTTTCTGCATTCCAAGGGCCAGGACAGCCAAGGGGAAAGCTCCAACCAGGGTGAAAGTGCAGGTCAAGATTCCGTCTTTATTTTCTGATTTACATCATTCTAATAAAGCAAATACACCATTCGTGGTGGGGGCCCTACAGACGGTATTTGGGACCCAGTCGACAGGGCTAGGGCCCTGCCTAGGTAGTCGGCTTGTGTGGGGGCACCCCCCACACTGATTGCGCATGGCTGCCCAGCAGCATGGGCACCATTCAGATCATGCGCAGGCTGGACAGCCTCTGTCCGGTGTGAAACAATGGCAAAGGTGCATTAAATGTTAACTTTTTCCTAGTCGTGATGAGATATATCAGCAGGCCGACTTATGTTGTGCTGGCCGACCAGAGCGAGAAGAGGGTATATAAACCCAGCCCTGAATTTTGTTCGATTATCTCATTATTCACGATGGGTTGTTGTGTTCAAAGGGCCAGGACAGACAAGGGGAAAGCTCCAACCAAGGTGAAAGTGGAGGTCAAGATTCCGTCTTTATTTTCTGATTTACATCATTGTAGTAAAGCAAATACACCATTCGTGGTTACAGAGGGTATTTGGGACCCAATACTGTGTCCTCTTCTCCCTCCCTCCCTCTCTCTCTCTCTCTCTCTCTGCCATGGCATAGGCGTGACATAGACGTACTTTTTCTTGCATGCTCGTGCTCCCTCTCTCTTTCTCTATGTATCTTGTCAAGGTTGATCCTCTCTCTCTCTCACAACAAGATTGAAGAACTAACAGCCCAAGTGAACCACCAGGAAGAGGTGATTCAGATGTTGAAAGAGACCCAGCTGCAACAAACAGGAATGCCAGAGGCTGCCCCAATGATAGGGGAACTCCGGGCAGAAATGGAAGCCCTAAAGGCTACGATCAAGGACCATACAGTGGAGGAAGGGGAACTGAATATTCAGGAGGGTTTAAGGACTGATTTGGAGCAGTTGAAAGCTGCAAGTGATAAGCTGCGGGAAGAACTGCAGACCACTAAGAAAGATTGGGTGGAGGTGGTGAAGAAGCACAAACCCCCGCAGAGCATCATACATGAGACTCTCGAGGAGGAGAAATGCAGGAAGGATAGGGCCCTCCATGTGCGAGTACGGGGGCTATAGGCGGGGGCTTCCCCAAAGGAGGATGCCATGACGCTTTGCCAGATGCTAGGAGTGGACGGGATTGCCCCCCCCTTTGTAGATACGTGGAGGGCAGGAAAGGATATGACACGAGAGCGAACCCTCATCATTAGATTCCCTGATGCCACCAGCAGACAGGCCTTCTTAGACAGGTGGGCTGCCCTCAAGGGCACACATGTATACATGGGAGATGATCTCACCCTAGCATAGGTGGCACACCGGTGTGAGGCGATGGTGACTGTTCATGAGGCCCGCAGAGCAGGCAAGTGGGCTATCTACAGAGATGGTAGAGTCATTATCACTGAGCGTCATCCCAAATAGGGACGCGGGGTCTATGAGACCAAACACCTGGGGTTGGCAGTATGGAACTGCAATGGCATGCTGTGGTCGAATCCAGGAGGCTTGAGCGAGATTCTCACAGGCAGGGATGTCATTTTTTATACAGAGACTCATCAGAGCCCTGAGAGGGGCTTACCATACATAGCCGAGTATGAGTGGGAGTCAGCTTTTGGAGGTGAGACCCGCACATCAGGAGTACGTGGCTCTGGGGGGGTAGTTGTCCTTTTTAGATCCCATCTCCGACAGATTCTCAGCATCGTCCGGAAGGACGAGGATGCACGATATCTTTGAGTGCGGCTATAGCTTAGCAGTGAGACAGAGTCATCCACATTGTTGTGTGTTATTTTGCACCACGCCACTCCCCTTACGCCGCACAGCATGGCCATTCAGCGTTACCATTATATGAGGATATCATGGAGTTCTCACAGTTGGGGGAAGTCCTCCTGCTCGGGGATTTCAACACCAGGACGGGAAGTCAGCAGGTGTCCCACTACTCGATCTTGACAACCCTATCAGACTACAGGAGCTGGACATCACTGACACAAGCGATCATCAAAGGACCGTGAGGAGGTCACAGTGTATGGGAGATATTTCTTAGAGTTGGGATTGCACATGGTCTCGTTATCTATAACGGGATGTCCCGATGGCCCTCCTCTGGCGCCCTCCCCTCCTTCCCTCACTCATGAGGTACTAGCACTGTGGACTACCTTATGGGATCTCCGGCTTTGGCACACCTTATCCCCGACTTCTCCATTCCACCACCCCCTTTAGAAGCTGACCATGCCTACCTCTCTTTCACTCTTACCTACACACCACCCGTCCCTCCACCACCCCCCCCATCTCACATTACACTCAGGTCCTCTTTGATCACGAGCTTGACCTTGTTTACTCCAACCACATCTACCGCCAACTCCAAGATGTAGAACCTACAGTCCCCCTATCCACCCTCACAACACAACCCCCTACCCCCACCACCAAATCCCCGCCTCACCACCTCCACCTTCTTCACAAAGGGCATGGTCCTCAAGGCCATTCGTAGACTACGCAATGGGCGAGCCCAAGATCACGAGGGACTCACTGCCGAGTACATCTCGCATGCCCATGATACCCTAGCGCCCCTACTAGCCTACATGTTCAATAGAGCCCTTTGTGAAGGATTTCCACCCTCTTGGTCCACCAACACCATCACCCCCATCCTCAAAGCCGGAGATCCACTTGATCCTAATAATTAAAGGACGATCATGATTGGCCACACATTGGCCAAACTCTATGGATCAGTGCTAGAGGTTGAGCTCAGTTCATTTGCAGAGAGCCAGGGATGCAGAGCCTTAGGACAGGTTGGCTTTCGGAGGAGCTACTCTACCCTTGACCACATCTTCACCCTCTGTGCCATCATCGAGGAGCGTAGAGCACGACACCAGAGGATTTACTGGTGCTTTGTGGATTTCTGCAAAGCTTTTGATACTGTACCCCGAGCCTCCCTCTTACACCGTCTACAGGAGATCGGAGTCCCTTCTGACATGGTTTGGATCATCATCGCCCTCTATGAGTCCGTCACCGGACGAGTGAGAGCCCCAGGAGGTACATCACAGGAGATTTCTAGCACTATTGGGGTGAAACAAGGCTGCCCTCTATCACCCACTCTTTTCGGCCTCTACATTGATGAGATCTCGAGCTTCATTGATGGATTAGGCGGGGCTGGTCCCACACTGGCAGACATATTGATCCCCATACTACTTTATGTAGATGACATTGCCGAAGGGCTTGAGAGACAGTTGGATGCCTTACATGACTTTTGCACTCAGCGGGACCTCTCTGTTAACCTTGGTAAAACCAAGGTAATGGTCTTCAATACCTCTCGCCCCGTCACATCCAGATTGAACTTCACATATAGAGGGGATCCTGAGGAGATTGTCTCATCTTGTTTCTACCTTGTTAGATATCATCCCCTACTTGTTGCTGGCTTCTATTTTGTGTCCTATTTTAGCCTCTAGGGCTGACCATGTTAGTCTAAGGGGCTGGTCACCCCTCACATATATTTTACCCATATTTATTCCCCATTTTATGGTCTTGGGATTTTCCCCAGTCGTGGAGGTATTTATCTCCAGTCGGTTGCCTTCATTTAGGGGTATACATAGCCGGCATGTCTCCCTCATATTTTACTGCTTAGTACTGCTTGCATTGCTTGCCTAGCTTGTCTAGCTGCAGTCCCTCACTTACGAGGTTCTCCCCTCTTGCTCGGGACATGTATTCCTTTTGGTGATGATATTGAGAGTAGGTTCTCACCTGTGTTTCCTCTCTCTCTCTCTCTCTCTCTCTCTCTCTCTCTCTCTCTCTCTCGTGTTTCCACTTTCCCTTCTTTCGCTCCACATTCTATCATGGTATTAGAGCGTCCGTGATTTTAAGTGTTGGATGCTCCCTTCTCTACCTCTTCATATCTGTGTTTTTTCTGCCCATGGACAGATCTGTGTTTTTGTGTTTATGTGTTGAAGCTTGTGTTTCTTCAAGGGCTGATTGATCCCCGTCCAGTGGGCTGCAGTTTCCTCTCTTCAGGGCGTCAGTTTGCAGCTTCTAGGCAGCCTGACAGGGGTGTTTTTTTCTGGACAGCATACCTGCCCTTCTTGGTGGCACCTTCCAGGGGTTCTCAGGTGTTTTTTTTCCAGGTCTGGATAGCAACATAGCTGTCCCAAACAGGCTGCGTTTTTGTCCTGTTTGGGCTTGTTTTCCCTAGCCTTGAACTTGGAGCTCTCTGGGCTTCCTTTTGCCTATCCTTTCTGGTTATCTTGTGCCATCCCTCCCACCCCTAATTGTTCTCTGCAGCAGTTCTTGATTTGAGGCTTCAGCGTTCCCATATTCAGCCTATTCTACAGCCCCTTTTACCTCTGCGTTTTCAGATTTGCAGCCATGGTTGCTGCGTTTTTTTGAACCGATCTTGTTGGTAGCTCTACCTTCACTTGGGCTTCATTTGTTGGACTTGAAGGTACCTTCTCTTCAACGTTTTTCCTCATAGGAGGTGTGGACACTGGTTGACCTGAATTTTCAGGTTTGTAGCCCTTGTTTGGCTGTGTTTTCTTCTCCAGTGGACACAGATCACTTGCAGAGGGGGTTTCTTGATTAGATTGTGGCTTTGGAGGCAGTTTGGTACTTGAGGAGGATTCTGAATTTCAGATTTCAGTCAGAGTTTTGCTGATTTTGGAGCATCTATACGTGTGTTTTGTTCCTGGCCTACATGGTTTCCCGGTTTCTTCATGTTCCTTGCCTTCTGTTTGGCGGTGGAGTGCTATTTTTGTTGGATAGAAGTGTTTTGGCTGCGTTTTGCTTCCTACAAGAGTTTTCTACACTCAGAGGGGGCCTATCTCCAGCTACTTTACTTGAGGATCAGTTTCGGGAGCTGTTTTGTATCTGTGGAGACTTATTCTTTGACAGGAGTTTACAGTTTTCTGGAGGAGAGCAGTGATCTTTTCAGAGATCTTGAGCAGAGTTTACTTTGTCCGAGCTTGTGTTCTTTGCAGTATTTGCAGAACAAGGAGGGTGTTTTTGCCCTTGTGGTGTGATCCTTTCACATGGATCCTTTATTTGTTGCTAATTCTTGGGATCTGATTCTACTTATGGAACAGTCTTCTGCTATCTGTGATGCTTTTGAGGACTTTGTTACCACTGCAATTTATATTCTTGCTTTCCTTCCTCATTGTGAGGAGTCTATCTCTGCATCTCTTCGTGATGCTTCTGAGGATGCCCCTCCCCCTGCTAGTTTTGCAGGTTTGTTGTTTTGGAGGATGGTTTTTTGGACCCAGTGGGATGCTTTGGATCTGTGGTTGCTAACCGTGCGTGGGGCACATTGACATTCATTGTCACAAAGGAACCATCTCTTTCCTTGACCTTCATGGGAGTAAAGTTCAAGGAATTGGAGAGTTTTTTGGATTTGGATCAGAATCAGGTTGGGCTTATATCAGTCCGACAATATCTTTTTTCAGAGGGGGATGTGGAGTCCTTTATGAAGGCAGCCGACTAGGGAAAAAGGTCCTCCACGACTAGGAAAAAAAGCCCAAGACTTCATAAAATGGGGAATAATATGGGAAAACATATGTGAGGGGTGACCAGCCCCTCCAGCTAACATGGTCAGCCCTAGAGGCTAAAATAGGACACCAAACATGAAGCTAGCCAACAAGGAGATGATGTCTAACACCTCGCTTATTAGAATAGGTTGCCACCTTGCACACCATCAACAAATACTAGAAAAAGTGATAAAGAAGAAGAGGTTACAAAAAAAAAGCATTTGACATGAAGGTACGGAAATCAATTTGGGACTTTTATCATTTTTTGAAAATTCAGCTTAATAAGGACATTAATCTCAAGTCCCCCATCATTTTTCAAAATTGAGGGCACAAATCAAGCATTCAAGTGTTGCTGTAGCCTCCTATAGCATCAATTTCAAAAGGACGTAATTTTTTGGAAACCCTAATTTTTCCGAAGGGATGAGATGAAAAATATGCTTTGTGTAATGTTTCAGCCTGTGAGCCACCAAATGAGTAGGCCAAGTTGGTGTCAAGAGGGAGTGATGATAAATGACGTGCCACAGAGCACTAATGTGTGTGGTCATGTGTATGGCCAATGTCTGTGTGTTGTTTTCTATTCAGTTGTGTGTGGTCATGTGTGGTCATGTGTATGGCCAATGTGTGTGTTTGTTGTTTTCTATTCAATTGTGTTGTTTTTTGTTGTGAGTCTGTGACATGATCCTGTGTGTGCTCTACCCTTGGGATCCCATAACTGGCATAAGAAGCTAGAGCCATGAACCTAGATTTATCCTTGACATAGTATGAGGTAATCCCTTGAGGGGGGGATTGTTGGGAATCAAGGTCTTACCTGTGTGTACCCACTCATATAAGTGTCGTAGTATGTTTCTGTGTAAGGCTATTAAGCCTGGTCTGTGTGTGAACAGCTATTGAGCCTGAATATATGTGCGTGTGTGAATATCCTCAAGCTAAGGAGTAAACACCCACTTATGTGTTTGTGTGTGAACCCCCTCTTAGAGGGGGCCCGGGATATCAATAATATCTAGATATTTGTGTGTGGTGTGACATAAGCAGTGATGTCAGGAGGAGAAGTTTTGTACTTATAAAAGGTACATGTACTTCATTGAAAGAATATAATCTAATGTCACATCATTGAGTCATGTGTTTATCTCTTACTTAAGCATTGTCTCTTTCTCTCTCGGGAGGACACATAGCCGACAACCCAACAGTGGGCACCCCGTGGGACTCTAGCTGAGAGAGCTATCCAGTTGGGCAGATCCAGATGCCCGAGGGCTCGCGAATCCTCACATCGGAGACGGTGCCTACATCGGAGGATTCAGAGCATCATTGCGAGGCATCGGGCTCGTCTGACCAGGCATCTCACTATGGCAGATATCTAGGCCATCCGGCAGAGACCCATGCTAGAGCTCCTAGGATGATTACCACTCCAGCCATATACTGTTGTAGTCACTGTCACTTTTGTACTCCCCCATATTCATGTACTCATGTACCCCATTTTGACTAGTAGCATTAGCTTCCCACTCTCCCTAGTTGCTGCTTCCGGATGCTCCCTACTGATGTATTGTAGGGCTAGATACTTACCTTCAGTTCTTTCTTTTCTTTTCTAGACAATGTATCAGATGTCACATGGTTGTAACTTTGGTCTCATAGGTCACTTTGGCCTTTTGAAGACGTTAATATAACATTTCATTTCATTTCATTTCTCTAATTCTCTCTCTCTCTCTCTCTCTCTCTCTCTCTCTCTCTCTCTCTCTTGTTTATCTTTGTCCAATGCCATGATGATGTTTCAATTTCAGCCACCATAGTCTCTCTTATGGCTCTGTGCAAACCCTATGACAACCTTGTCCTTCACTAACCACTTCGCTAGTTAACATGGTGTTGCTGGCCCGTCCTACTGTAAGGCGCTTTGCTATCCTACCCACTCTAACAGTCACCTATCTTTTCTAAGATGGCATTGGAACATATAAAGCGATCTTACCATAAGCTTAATATCAAATAGGAGAAGTCTAAGAACTCCGTGTACATACTTTTTTAAGACTAGTAATACCGGTTGGACACCTAATGTGAAAACTAGTCACTTGTATTTAAGGTTATTTTGACAATAAGCAATACACATTCATTCCCTTGCAATAGAATACTTGTGAGCTCTTCTCTTCTGTACTCTTGCTGGCTTGTGCTCTATTGGATCTTTCATGCTAGATGGTTGCTTGCATGAATAGGGTTGATTGTAGGTTGCTCCTTCTCATAAGCTTCTTCTCCACACACCCGGGGAGGCTGGAGTAGGGTGGAATACTTTGTGGGAGGAGCCTGTGTTAGAAGCCATCTCCTGTCTAGTTTTATACACCAGGGCCTTTGTTGTGGGTGTGCCCGCCCTTATGAGGTGTTTTCCCATTTTTCCCCACTCTCCGTATTTTTCCCCTATTTTTTCCCATTTTTCTGAGGCTTGGGAGGGCTGCGAGAGGGTGCCAGGAGCAGTACAGTGCTGGCCGACTGGATGTTTATCAGTCGTGGGCACTCTTACTGCTGGCCGACTGGTTTTGATCAGGTTTTGGCACCAGATAGCTGGCCGACTGCATTTATGCAGTCGTGGACTTCTTTTATCAGTCGTGGGCTTCTCTTATGCTGGCCGACTGCCCTCTAGGGGAGTATATATAGGTCCTCAGTCCCCATACCTCATTTGTATCATATTCGGGATCTTCTTGTGTATATAAGAGCAGAGTTACACGCCTACATCTCTCTCTTTTTGTGCTGTTTTTTCTGCCTGCGTTTTTGCTCTTGTGTTCCCAGATTTGGTCATCATCTCCGCTGCATATTCTGACATGGTATCAGAGCCCTAGGCTCTAGATAGGTCTTGGGATTTGTGTGAGCAAGAGGGGGCTGTTTTGTGGCTGATTGGTGGACTGTTTTGGGCTGATCGGGAAGAGGAGAAGCAAGAGGAAGGCGGGCTGATTTGCTGGACAGCCACTTGCAGGTATCAGTTCTTCTTTGTTCCCACCCACCCACCCTTTTCAGAGTACATCCCCGTTATGGCAGATCTGTTAGAGATGGCCGAGAGACATGTGAAGATCCCGACACTCCCCACGTTCCCGGTGGACCGTCAGTTGGACGGGAGCAACTACGGCATATGGAAGGTGATGATGGAATCCGTTTTGGAGTCTTACGACCTCGCCGATTTCGTCGTTGTTGGTGTTCCACGGCCGGAAGTAGAGGAAGGGGAGTTACCGTCAACCCGTAAGGACCGGGAGGCCCAGACGCAGATGTGGGATCGCGTCAACGCCAGGGTCCGTTCGTTTATTTTCCTCAACTGCACACCGCAGGTAATCAATCATGTCAAGCACATGACGCTGGCCAGAGGTATATGGCAGCATTTGGCCTCACTTTATAACAGGGTATCGCCCATGAAGAGGATTTCCTTGGAAGTACAGATGCGGGTTATGAGCCCTGCAAAGTCGTCGACGATGCGGGAGCATATTAACAAGCTGCAGGCTCTTCAGCAGGAAGTTCTTCAAGCTGGGAAGGAGATATCGTCAGAGGACATGGCCATCACGTTGCTGTCACATTTGCCCTCTTCGTACTCAGCATACTACTCGTCGTTGATTACCAGTGGCAGGCTCAGCACCATCACGTGGGAGGAGCTTGTGCCCATGGTCCTGGACCAGGAGGAACGATTTACGAACCCTCCTCAGGGTGGAGGTTCGGAGGCCTTTACTGGCCAACGGTCGAAAGGCCGTAACTCGGGCAAAGGGAAGGCTTCATCGGAGAAGTCTTCTGAGAAGATGTCCGACGCTGACCGCGAGAAACTGAAGGCAGAGAGGACCTGTAATGATTGTGGCGAGAAAGGCCACTACTGGAGGCAGTGTCCCAAGCGGAAGACCGAGAAGGGAGAAGATTCCTCAGCAATCATGAAGACTCCGGCTTTTGTGCACCTGGAGGTGATGGACACCGATGCTTCATTTTCTTCAGGCAGGGAGGAGATTGGAGGACTCTCCGCAGCGGATACTCGGGAGTGGATTCTCGATAGTGGTGCTTCCAGGCACATGACTCCTTCCCGTTCCGGTTTACAGGATCTCTGCCGGCTTTCTGGTCATATTCTTACTGGGGATACGTCCACTATCCCAGTTCACAGTGAGGGCAGGATGGAGATAGTTCCCGATGGCAGAGGGGGGAAGCATTCCTCCCAGGTGTTGTATGTTCCGGCACTCGGTTTTCATCTATTGTCAGTGCATCAGGTTTGCAAGACTGGCGTACGGGTGGAGTTTGATGAGCATTTTGTTGCTCTCCGGGACAAAGCAACAGGCCAAGTGGTTTGGGAAGGTGGAGTGGAGAATGGAGTTTACAGGCTTTCAGCACTCTCTCTCCCAGGTCCTCAAGATTGTGATGAGTGGCAGTGTGGTAATAGCTACTCAGGTGTGGATACGCTGCAGGTACAGGCTTTCCGAGACCAGGTGGTGGATAGCTTACCAGTAGATGGCAGCAGTTGGCAGGAACTTTCCAGTACTGAGGTTGGTAGTTCTTGTGTTCGTGAGTCAGAGGAAGCTGAACAGGTCACTTATGCTCTGATGTCTCGTCGTGTTCGGGACATAGAACTTCCAGTAGTTGAGGATGTTCTTTCCACGGGGACCTTTCGGAAAGCCAGGCAGGTGACAGGTGCTTACTTGCAGAAGGAGGTGGTTTCTCCAGGCTTTGTGGTTCCGGATTCAGAGGGGGTGGTTGACAGGTTTCATCAGGTTTCCAGGACTTGTTTGTGCACCGTAACAGGTGTTGATCCTTGTGAGCAGTGTGATGTCTCTGTGACTCAGAAGCTGTATGGTTCATTGATCTGGTTGATGGACACCGGATTGGACGGGAGCTTCCTGATGAGGCAGTTGAGCTCTTGGTTGCAGATGTCTCTTTGTGAGGCAGGATTGCGTTTCCTGTGGTTTCTGCGGCATGCGAAGGATCATGGACTCTTGTACACAGGAGGGGGATTGTTGGATGGAGTCCGACTCCGCGGTTGGAGTGACTCGGTTTGGGGAGGAGATCCGGACACGAGGAGATCTACTTATGGCCCAGGAGCAGTTTTACGGAGCAGGAGGAGGTTACATTGCAGGTTTGGGCTTCCACTGGAGGAACCCATGGTCATCCAGAGGCACTTTGTTCGTGAACAGATTGTTGCTGATGACATCTTGCTGGAGTTCTGTTCGACGGAGGACAGTACGGTGGACCTCTTCACGAAGTCGCTCTCAGGATTTGCTCAGGCGGCACCCCAGCTCCCAGTGGTTGGTCACACAGCCAGGAGCTGAGAGGGGGTGTTAGAAGTCATCTCCTGTCTAGTTTTATACACCAAGGCCTTTGTTGTGGGTGTGCCCGCCCTTATGAGGTGTTTTCCCATTTTTCCCCACTCTCCGTATTTTTCCCCTATTTTTTCCCATTTTTCTGAGGCTTGGGAGGGCTGCCAGAGGGTGCCAGGAGCAGTACAGTGCTGGCCGACTGGATGTTTATCAGTCGTGGGCACTCTTACTGCTGGCCGATTGGTTTTGATCAGGTTTTGGCACCAGATAGCTGGCCGACTGCATTTATGCAGTCGTGGACTTCTTTTATCAGTCGTGGGCTTCTCTTATGCTGGCCGACTGCCCTCTAGGGGAGTATATATAGGTCCTCAGCCCCCATACCTCATTTGTATCATATTCGGGATCTTCTTGTGTATATCAGAGCAGAGTTACACGCCTACATCTCTCTCTTTTTGTGCTGTTTTTTCTGCCTGCGTTTTTGCTCTTGTGTTCCCAGATTTGGTCATCATCTCCGCTGCATATTCTGACAGCCTGTGGAGGTGGGGGATGAGTGCGAGGTTGGGACCGGGTGGTGGAATCCTTTGCAGTGGATCCACGGATAAATTCTTTTAATGGCTTGCCATTATAACCATCAAGTTGGGCCGTGGGAAAGGGTTGTTATACCCCTAGAATCGTCGCTGACCTTTTTCGTGCTTTCTCCCCCAACCATGTGATATAGGGGTGTGGTTCCACCATGTTTGCCAAGACAGCACATGCCAATGGTGTGCCACTCCTGCCTGTTGGGCCCGACGGGGGTCTCCACCCTCTGGGCAAGATGATGAAGCTTTTTTGGGAAGAAGGGGATGGGGTAGGGGCATGGCCGGGCCCGTCCGGGCTGAATGCTAGGGCCTCCACCATTTGGGACTCTTGGGGGTGCCTGAGTGCTGGCAAGAAAATGCCCTCGCTAGGTTGCCCATGTGGCAAGTGCTTGCAGTCCTGATGAGAACTCTCAATTGCAAGAAATGGGAGCCATCAAGCTTAGGGATTGCAATGTGGCGAGGGAGGTCGCCCAGGGTGGAGACGAATATTCAAAGGGTTGGGAGCCCAACTTTCCCCCGCAACAGCAGCTGTTGCAGTGGGAGGGGACTCCAGAACCTTACCCAGGCCCAATCACTGAGAGGAGTGCGTGATATTCCTTGGGGAGGCCAAGGAAGCAAATTAAGACTGGTAAACTTGAAACACCGACCAACGGGTTAGAGTCCAGAGAGAAGCCATGTCACTACTGGGTGAAGTAGAACTCTAGGAGCCCTGCACTGCAAGCAGGCTCAACTCCAAGGTCTTTGCGGCCAGGGAGGGGGCGAGTTGAACTTGAGCCGAATGAAGCCGTTGCCCAAGAAAAAGGATATCAACAATGCGCCCTTGCCCCTTGAGTAAGGGGGCTTGCAAGAGGTCTTGAATTTCTCATTGGTTTGGCCTGCTGCCACCAACAAACTTGCAGATCATGGTGGTAGCCTTGACAGAGGCCACCGGAGAGGTGGGGAGCAGGAGGTCTGCTTTGGATAGGTGATAGCTGATGGCGGCCTTGGATAGGGTAGATGAAGCGGCTGCCATGGAGGAGTCCAAGGGGGGAAGCCAAAAAACATAAACTGATGTGAAAGGATCACTAACAACCATCTACTAATAGAGTGAAGGGGAGGTGAAGGCAGACAAGATAGAGGCTGCAGAGTGGTTGCTGAAAAAAAAATGTGGGCACAGCCGAGGGCTGCGTGCCGGGAGGGAGAGCTCGAGGCCCAGGTGAGGCGGTGGAGGGAAGTGTGGGGGGCCTACAGGGAGAAGGGGTGGCAAACTGAGACGTGGGTGGTGGCCAAAGGAGAGGAGGCAGAGCTGGTGGTGCAGGAGGGGCGAAGGGGGGCGGCAGCTGGAAGCCCAAGCAGGAAGGATGACGTGCAAATTTATTTATTTATTTATTTATTTATTTTTTGGGGGGGGGGGGGCTCCAACTCATGTGCTGTTTTTGCAGTTTTCTCTGGTTGGCAAGTTTACTATGTGAGTTGTGGGCTGGTAAATCCACAAAATAACTTATAAAGGATGACTCATCCACATGTCTATCTGCTGTTTGCCACCCTGTCCGATCTGGTGGTTGGAACCTGGGCACATTTTTATTGCCTGGCTGGCTGCTCATGCTGCTGCGACATGTGCCTTGGCTGCTGTGTTTGGCTGCCTGTACCTGCAGGGGGGTCACATCTGCTGTCAATCTCTTTCCTCTCTTCCTATTTTTAGGATATTTTCAGTTTTGTGTGTTAAAATGCTTCAAAATACATGCTTCTTTGATTGCCATATGTGACATTCTTGTAGGATTAACGAAGAAATTGGGCTTTCTATATTCATGTGAGGCTTGACTTGTCTTTACATAGAACACTTTGGCTTGGCCCGTACATCATGATGTTTTTGACAGGATTGTCTCCCTTATTCCCACATTATGTCTTCTTATTATAGCTTTCCTGTGCTTTTTGGTTTCTTTTCTCAGAGGTGCATTGCCGGTTCCATTTAATAGGAGTCATACACTAACATTATGGTTGGCAGGACGCATTGTTACGACTCGTAAGCCTTGAGCCTCGGGAGCTTTGCAGTGAGGCTATTATTGAGAAGTGCAGAGCAACAACAGACCTGAGAAGTTGTAGAAGGACTGTCGAACATGCTTTGACTTCATGTAATCACGCCTCACTATGTGCTGAATGCAGCCAGAGATGTGATGTGTGCCCAATTTGCAGGGTACCAATCAGACAGCATGGACCTTTAGTGAGATTGCGCCTTTATGAAGAATGTCTTGAGGCTGGTCTCATCAGTTCAAGGGAGGAAGAGCTCAAGGAGAGAGATGGACACTTGAATGCTGATGTTCAGCGCCTCTGGTCATTTTTTGATGTTGCTCTAGGGAACAAATTGGTGTCGGTGATTTGTCATTGTATCCAGCATGGGTTAAAAGTTGCCTTCCTATCACTTGTGCTTCATATTTCTACTTATATTTTGAGCTGTTCACAAGTTTCCTCTGGTTCTCCTTGACGATCTCTGCAGATGTTTCAGATGTTTGTATGGATGATGGGGCTGTCTCAAGCAATGCCATTGTCTCCATGCTCTTGGATGGAACTGTAGTTAAAGAGTGGTGTGAAAAGACATTCCTGCAGATCATCCGAAGTTTACGAGACATATGTATCCATATAATAATCAAGTGCTAATCTTATTCTTTGCATTCCTTAAAAGGAAGCAGTGGCATGAAAATGATTTGGTTTGTATCCCTGAATGATAAGCAGATGCTTTAGGAACCAAGCAGATGCAAAGCAAAGTGGGTGATTTGGAGAAATTTGCAACAAAGCTTCTTGGTTTATCCCACGTTTTGGAATCTCTTGAAGGCCCCACTTCTGATGCAACCTCTGTAGGGCTTCAGCAACTTGTAGAGGGTGTCCGGAGAGTATCTCAGGTGTTT
This sequence comes from Cibotium barometz, assembly GCF_041138505.1. Taxonomy (NCBI): domain Eukaryota; kingdom Viridiplantae; phylum Streptophyta; class Polypodiopsida; order Cyatheales; family Cibotiaceae; genus Cibotium; species Cibotium barometz. The sequence continues at coordinate 4,687,528 of NC_141107.1, read as the reverse complement.
TACCCTCAATTTATATCTTTTTTTTATAAAATTTTTAAATTTGAGCGTGAAGGGAGGCCGTTTCGAAAGCTTTGGATGTTTTTTTAAGAAGTATGAAGTAGGGATGTCCCTTTTTAAGAAGTACGAAGTAGGGATGTCTCGTTTTTTTTTGTTCACGAACCCTTATCTAAAGTTCGGTACTGCTAATATGCAATCCCAATAGGGCACATCCTTGAATCTTTGAATTGTGTCAACGATTAAAGGTTTTGAGATGTCGGGCTATCTAGTCCTCATCCAGAGTTGGAGCTCTTGCTAGCCTAAGCAGCACCCTGTTCAGTCCCCTGTTCAGTCCCCTGTGTACCCTTTGGCTGTGCGGGAGCCCTTCCCCTACCTCCACCTAGCTCTTTCACCCCATCTTGCACTTCGCCCCCCCCCCCCCCCCCCCCCCCCCCCCCCCCCCGCCGTTTAATCTATGGATTAGGAACCTAATCCAACCGGGTTAGGGGGCATGAGATTAGGGATTAGTCATGGTTGCTCAATTCTTCTTCTAAGTGTTGAGTATTTACATCCCCAACATGCTGATTCCATTGAGAGCTCTTGATCTTGCTCTCATGAAGAATTAGGAAAAACCGCTTTTGAGAAAGAAAAGTGGTTTTTGGTTTTGTAGACGCGGTTTCCACCTTTCTCTTCACCTTTGGTTAATAACCACTTGGAATTTGTTTTCCTAATGGTCCATAGCAAGCCTCCTCTTCAACCTTAGGCTATTTCTTCAATTTTGCTTCAATCGCTTGCACAAAGTGACGGTTGTCTTTGGCTCTAATACCACTTGGAGACAAGAACCCTTCAAATATTAAATTGCACAAAAATAAAAGAGTAGAGACAAGAACACAAGATTGGGTTCATTTTACTCCCACACGAATGAGTCCACTCTTCCTCATACTGTATTCTAATCGATTATACTCAAAATAGCATTACGGGCTTAAAATACATCTCAAGCAAAAATAGCTTGCTTTACTTTACGTACAAGCTTTTCTTCTAAAATTGGACAATTACCTTATGACTAAGTATTATTTACAACCTTTGTACCAAAAATCAAATATCTATAAGAGAGCTTTCACATGTCCAATGTAAATGATTATTTGTTGCCATAGAATAATATGGATGTCACCCAAAATGGAATAAACGGCGGGTGTCCCACATGATGAAATAATAATCCACCGATGCCCAAAGTCGAGCATCTTAAAATCTGTTTGATCCCATTGGCTTGTCTGTTATTCAACCTGGGGATCTGCACTTACATAAACTACGCCAATCAATTAATAAATCAATTGATTAAATTACCAACACAAACATTCACATAAAATCCAAATAATTGAGATGATGCAACCAATATTGTTGCGTATATGCGGAGTCACCTGTGTATGTTCAAAGTAGACTACAATTGTTCGGATTTAGAAAGGCGTCCCAATTTTATTCTGTCTAGGAGAATTCATAATAAATAAAAACATGGGAATATAAATTCCATGAATTATTCCTCATAACACTTTACCACTCTTATTTCTTGCACAAATAGTCCAAAATCATCATGTGACTTCTTGTCAAAATATCCCAATGGAATGAAAGTAACCCTGAGGAGGTTTTGAAATGTGCAAAAAATGAAAACAAAAACATATTTCAATGTCATGTCATGGGTTGGTTGCATTCCATAGGCAGGGGACTAGGCATGAGCAGGATTGTGTTGATAAATGTGCAAGGCTGCAGCGTGAGGAAGAGTTGGTTAATGGCAATTGCAAGATTGCATCTAATGGTGTCACCAACTATCTCTTCATGTGACAACTAGGTAGAATATTATTTATCTAAAGCCAAGTTTTAATGTCATGTGAATTCTAACTTGTATGTTATTTCCAGAGTTACAAGAACAAATTCTTTATGATGATGTTGCATTGGCTGGCATGTTGGGATGCCAACTCCTCAACAAGCTTGGCAACGACTCCTTGGAACGTTGCCCGTGCAGAGTTTTGACAACTACGTGGGTGGCTCTATTGCGAGGGCCTGATTAATGTAGAGATACCAGTTTGGAACTTGGTTCCTAGTCCTTGGAACGTTGCCCGTGCAGAGTTTTGACAACTACGTGGGTGGCTCTATTGCGAGGGCCTGATTAATGTAGAGATACCAGTTTGGAACTTGGTTCCTAGTCTTGACATGGCTGGGCATAAAGAAATGGGAGTCCTGGGCAGAACTAATTGGCATTGAATAATAGATGTAAGGGGAGGTGGGCTTGGGCAGGAAACAGGTCTTGAGATTTGTGTAGTGGTTTGGATCATGCCATTCAGCAAGTCACCAACCTATAAGAGTTTCCCTCTACTCATTCGTTACAAAATCCATCCCTCCTCAATGCATACCTCTTGAGCAGTGTGAACCTGATCATGCCATTCAGCAAGTCACCAACCTATAAGAGTCCCCCTCTACTTATTCGTTACAAAATCCATCACTCCTCAATGCATTCCTCTTGAGCAGTGTGAACCTGAATCCCTTCTAGCAGTTCATTCACTAAAGTTACATCAGGGGAATTGTTAGCCATGTGTTGTGTCATATTCCGAGCTTTGGCTGCAGTGCAATTTTTTGTGTTGCACTGTGGAAAGATCATGCTTGTGCAAATGTTTGTTGTCCTATATTGCATTTAGTAATTTGAACATGGTATCGCAGCCTCAGCTTGCACAAGACACTTTTGGGTAGTTTCTGCTCAAATAAGTTCTTTTTGGAGAAAGGAACAATCCAAGGTTGAGCTTTGGGGTGTGTGTGTGTGGGAGCATATATTGATACCAAGTTCTACACCCACTATTGGGCACTGATGACATTAGTGGTGATGTCGTAGTATCGAGTCCGTACTATGCATGATGGAGTTGATGGTTTATTGTCTTGTGGATGACTACCATGAGGTTATAAATTGCACATTCTTATAAGGTGAATTTGGGCAGGTTCCTAGATTCATCTAGGTATATATATAAAATAATAAACCTAATGGCACCATCATAAGTTTAAGGTGAATTCTATGGAATGTGTCAATTGGTGGTGCATAGAAGGCAGAAACTCCTGTAGATGACAATGATATTCAGTTTTGGACTTCCCCAAATTCAGTACCGGCAAGGAAGCATTGACCCTATGCAATTTTAACACACACTTGGTGCATGTGCAGGGTGCCTATAGGGATCTGTGTCATCAAGTTGGCCTCATCTGGGGGGACTTGACCAGTAGGTTGGGCTAGGGTCTTCTACAATGTTTCACCCCTTTCTCGTACCACACATCATCCTCCTTCCAACACCTCCTTGATTCTTTCAGCTAGCAATTTACACATCCCTTGAGCCCTCTACTCATTCATTACAAAATCCATCACTCCTCAAGGCATTCCTCTTGAGCAGTGTGAACCTGATCATGCCATTCAGCAAGTCACCAACCTATAAGAGTCCCCCTCTACTTATTCGTTACAAAATCCATCACTCCTCAATGCATTCCTCTTGAGCAGTGTGAACCTGAATCCCTTCTAGCAGTTCATTCACTAAAGTTACATCAGCAGAATTGTTAGCCATGTGTTGTTTCATATTCCGAGCTCTAGCTGTAGTGCAATTTTTTTGTGTTGCACTGTGGAAATATCATGCTTGTGCAAATGTTTGTTGTCCTATATTGCATTTAGTAATTTGAACATGGTATCGTAGCTTCAGCTTTGCACAAGACACTTTTGGGTAGTTTCTGTTCAAATAAGTTCTTTTTGGAGAAACGAACAATCCAAGGTTGAGCTTTGGTGAGGGAAACCTAATGGCACCATCATAAGTTTAAGGTGAAATCTATGGAATGTGTCAAGTGGTGGTGTAGAGAAGAAGGCAGAAGCTCCTGTAGATGACAATAATGTTCAGTTTTGGACTTCCCCAAATTCAGTAGCGGCAAGGAAGCATTGACCATATGCAATTTTTAACACACACTTGGTGCATGTGCAGGGTGCCTATAGGGATCTGTGTCATCAAGTTGGCCTCATTTGGGGGGACTTGACCAGTAGGTTGGGCTAGGGTCTTCTACAACGTTTCACCCCTTTCTCGTACCACACATCATCCTCCCTCCATCTCCTCCTTGATTCTTTCAGCTAGCAATTTATACATCCCTTGAGCCCTCTGGTCTTTAGGGCAAATGCTGTATGGCTGCATGGACAGCCTTGCCACCTTGGGAATTGATTCGGCATCATTTGTTTTGCTGCTAAAGTCACAGCATTTATTGCCCTTATTGGAACTGTTTTTGCTACTTGTCTCCAAATAATCCTAATTTGATGAATGGGAGGTGCAAGTAGCTGCTGAAAAAAGTTTGAAATGATATGGCAGTCTGAGGGGAAGGTTGTCAGTGCCTCATTGATGGACTAGGCAGACAAGGGGCTGGTGCATATCAGCCTTTTTTTGGGGGATTTGTGGTTTGTCTGGGGGTGGGGTGGGGAGGGGGGGGGGGGATTTCACCAGTGTGGTCAGCAGGTTGTCAACCTCTATCTTTTTATAACATAGTCTTATGCTTAAAATTTGACTTGTTTTTGTGAATGTTATGCTAGGAAATTTGAAAACGGATAGGAGATCTCTTGCTATTGTAATTATCAGTTATGTTTTTTAAAGTTTGTTGAGTAGAAGTACAAAGATGGGATGTGCTATTTTTGTAGACTTGCTGTATCCAGTTAATCAAAAAATAAAATCTGTGCTTGCCTGATGGAATATGCTATTTTTGTGGACTTGCTGTAGCCATTTAAGCAAAAAAAAAAATCTGTGCTTGCCTGATGCCTTTACCCAGGATTTGTCTGGCTTTTAACATTTCTTTCTTTCCTTTGATGTTGTTAAGGCTATTTTAAAGAAAGAGTTTCCATTTTCTTTGGGTTTTCAAATCCCAGTAACATTCATATTCGTTCAAGGTTTTGTGCATTGCTTACATCATCAATGGTTTTTTGGTGGCGGATAGTGGCTTAGTACTCCTTTTCACAGTGCAGTCTTTTTCTCAAGCAGTGTCTAACATTGTCTCCTTTGTTTTGCCTGCTATTGTAGCACCTGGATGTGATGTGTTGGTGTGCCAAACATAATTTTCTTGAAAACATACCTTCATCTCATTCCACAATCAACAACTGGAGAACTGATGTAAGAGGGCGCAAATCAGCAACCAACAATAGAGCATGGCCTGACCATACAACGAATGCATGGGAAACTTCTTCTGGCGATTTGGCAACATTGTTTATTGAGGATGCAATGTCAAAAGTTGGATTTGGAAAAGATAATGAGGAGGATTTTCTTAGGGAAAACCTAGAACTAGGCTGCTTGAGACAGGCAACTATAACATCTATAGCATCATTTAGAAGGAGAGAGGTAGCTGGAGTAAAGTCTGCCATACACATTTTAACAGCAGTGTACCCTCCAGAAAGTGTGCATGCAGCTGTGGACATGATATTTCTGGAAGCTAGTGCAGATCTTTTTCTTGCAAAAAAGGCTATTGTATCCTTGTCCAGGCTTTTTTGCTGTCTTACAATTATATTGACATCTTTCAAATGTAAAAAAAATAATAATTTATGGAGGCTGTTGCAACTAGATATTTTTGCAAATGGTAAAAACATTGCTTATCATGCACATTTGGGTTGAAATGTGCAACTCCACATGTTCTCAATGCTTAACACTGTGGCACTCAATCACTTTGTAAGCATATTTGTCAGCTTTGCCAAAAGAATCTTTGGGCTTGAGGCATGACCTTACTACTCCGAGTTCACCTTTTCCCCTGAAAATTTCTGCTTTGATTTTCTGTAGGCAAATGCATTTCAACAAAATATGGTTTGCAAAGTGTTGATGTGCTTTTGTTAGAGAAAACTTCTTTTCTGTTCAAAAGGTGAAATAATATGCCTAATTTATTTTGGATGGAGGGATTTCTGGTCTTGTAAACTTGGAAGTGTTTTTGCACTCTCCCTACTGCATACAATGACCTTACTGGAGTTTGCAGTTGGCATTTGGTATCCTTAATTTCGAAATAGTTTTTGTACTATCTCTTTGACAGACAATGGCCTCACTGTGATGGCGAATGGAAGCTGTTACTGGATGATTATGTGCTAACATTTGATATATCAAGACATGCTATGCTAGAATCACTGCTTTTCTTCCTGCTGGATGATAGCAGCAACATGGCATTGGAGGTAACATCTTTCGCATGTACATATGGCACTGTTTAGATATCACATCTCACAAGTCTTTAAAGGAAGGTTTCTCTGCTTTGTATTGCTGGATTTTCTCATGAATGGATCAGTGGTGGGACACAAGGTGCAGGTCTTGTTTGTTTTTGTGTAAAATATAATTGGGAGTTATGTGAGTACGAGCAATAGCTAAAAGTGGGCATAACATAGCATACTCAAAAAATTCAAAAAGATTGTGAAGAGAGCTTCTGTACATGTTTTTTTTTTTGGACACTTTATATGTACCAGGATTTTAAAGCAAGTGTCGCGGACACTCAGACGTATTTACGAATTTAACTTCTATAAGGGATTGCTGCTGTGTGAGCTTTTATTACCATAATTGAATCTTTACATCCCGACAAATTGAAGATGCGTTTAAATTTTGTTTTTTTTTTGCAGGAGGCTTGTCGTCTTCTTCCTGAGGTTGCATCTCATAACATACATCCTAAGGTGGCACGTGTGTTGCTTGAGAGACAAAAGTCAGATGTAGCTTTGGAGGTTTTACATTGTAGTGGTGGAGATGGTAGTCTTAGGCTTTCAGGATCTGTAAATGAATTTGAAATTCCTCCTCTGCTAGATGCTGTGACTGTTGTGAGGGTGAGACTGGAATGTGGGCTGCTAACGGAAGCATACCTTTATCAAAGATCATATATATTAAGTATCAAAGCACAAGGATTAAAGGATATGACTTCAAAAATGAAGTGTCGCAGTCGAGGTGATTGTAGGGATTGGTCCTCTGAAATGGAACTGTTGGTGGGAGAAATATGCTGGTTATGTATACGCAAGAATTTAGTGGATAAGATGATAGAGCTTCCTTGGCAAGATGACGAGGAAAAAATTCTTTTGAAATGCCTTTTGGAGCAAGCAACTCAAGATCCGTGCTCTAGTGCTGGCAGTCTGATGGTGGTGTTTTACATTATGGTAAGAGTTAGTAGGTTTATTGATGCTGGCTGGTGTTTTGTGCTTTTGTTTTTAGCATTTGGGCTCACTAAGCAGTTGTTGATTAGTTGTTTGCTGAAGTTAAAGTGGCCTTTTTGCAGCATGAGATTGTTATATGGGATGGGCAATAGTAATATCGTTTCAGATATTTTAACTGAATAAAGCCTTCTTGTTCAAAATTGAAGCCAAGTATTATGCACACAAGTGCATGCTGCAAAGCACAAGTTGCACTCAGACACCAAAGAGAGAGGGCATCACAACCTTACAGATTTGATTTTGCTCTGAGCCATGCTTGGACACCAAAGTCTTGCATACCGACAACATGCTTTTGAACCACCGAGCTAGGGATACCATTTTTTAGGGTAGGCAATCGATTCATATGTTGAGCTCTCTAGTTATCCTGTCCTAAGGTCACAAAGCCTCTTGCATTGCTTGCATGGAAGCTCGACTATAAATCACGGAGACGAACCTCCAAGTCCATTCTGGATCAACTCTTGTTTATGAATGATGCACCAAACCACCTTAACTACCTATATCGAGCTTGCTTTGTGACTCACTCATGGCTGAATGCTACTTTGAAGCATCGTTAGTGTCTCTTTGGTCAATTCTTAATAAAGATTTTTTAAAATCTTAGCATTTATAATACTGATTCTGCACTTCACGTACATAGCCTCTTTCTGCTAATAAAAAGGGCAAGTTAGTTGCTCTTGGTTTCTACTCAAACAATGCTTATTAGCATCTTTGATGAAGTTAGGCCTCATTACTCATGCACTTAGTTGAGCCTTGCCCAAGCCTCACTCGAGGAGCCTATGGTAACCTAAAGCACACACAACCCTTGGCCAATTCATCCAATGTGGCCACATCTAGTGTATATCCGTCTAACCCTAGAGCTTTGTTAAGGAGTTATAAGCCAATTACAGATAGAACTGGTGGTTAAGGGTTAATGGCTTTTCATCATGCGCACGCTTTGTATGGCCCAAATTAATGCTGACGTCTTCAAGTGTGTGAACATACTTGCCTGTGGTGGTTGGGAGAATCACCTGCTCCTGCGTGAAGTTCTGCTGTTGTGAGAAGAGAGAGAAAGAAAGAAAGAAAGAAAGATATATTAAGCGTCTACTAAAGACCCAATGGGCCTATGAGACCAAAGTGATACAATGATGTCCATGGCATATCTCATCATGGAATGGACATCATGTGAGAAGAGAGAGAGAGAGAGAGAGAGAGAGAGAGATCGTGGATGATTACTGGTTTAAGAACCCCCCTTGTCCTGGGTTGGTCACAAAGCACCAAAGAAGAGAAGAAGATTAGACTGGACACTCCAGTTTGCAACCGCGTTGTGAAGTCCTTCCCAAAATCTTCCCTAAACACAGCTGAAAACAAGGTTAGTTGTAAACCAAATCATGAGGTAGCAGGCTAGCTCACCTCTCAACATTCACTGATCTCCCGCGAGCCAAGGCTAGGTCTTCCTGCACAATCCCATAGGCCTGTGTCTAACTCTGGCGTCCCATACCATCAAAGCCTGTCCGAAAGCCTTCGACATGCCAACCTACGTACTTGCCATGTGCATGGCATGAGCATGTCTGCCCTCTTCAGACCTTCAACGGTGCATCCACACAACTATGTCTGATAATAACCCAAGCTCTCACTTATATAGTGATAACTTCGCCATAAATAACTAACTTGCTATAAATGGTTTTTGAGCTTGTTTTATCAATTGAGGAACCCTAGCCAAGTATCTACCTGATAATCCCTAATCCTAGGGCTCTCTAATCCCGTTGGATTAGGTCCCTAATCACTAGATTAGTGTTGTGATACATAACATAATTCCCTTCTTCAAACATTTACTCTTAAATGAAATTAGGGAAACGCTTACTCAAACTAGCTACTGACTCCCAAGTTGAGTCCTTCTCTACCCTATCTTTCCACTTAATATTATATTTAGGGATCAACTTTTTCCTAAGTTGCCTTTCCTTGAAATCTATCACCCTCTCGGATTCATGTGGAACATAGAACAAGTCCTCAATCTCAACAAGTTCCCGAGGGGTAACAAGGCTATCCTCAACTCCCACCATATCTTTCAGTTGGTTGACATGAAAGATTGGATGATTTTTCACATTTGGAGGTAACTCTAGTCTATAAGCAACCACACCAATCTTTTTCAAGATCCTGCAAGGTCCATAGTACCTAGGGGATAACTTCCCAACCGTCTCCATACGTAAAGTCTCGAAACTCTTGGGCACTCTCAAATAAACTAACATTCTCTCAGAAAATTCCCTCGGTGTGAATTCTGCCTATCAACATAAAACCGTGCACGATCTTGTGCACTCCTTATAGCCTCTCGTGCACTGAGTAGCACTTCTTGCATATGTGCAAAGAAATGTATAGCCGCATCAATCTAAATACCCTTAAGTCCAACTGTCACTGGAGGTCTAGGTTGGTATCAATACAACAACATAAACGGATTGTGACTACTAGCCGCATGCTTAGCACTATTATAGGCAAACTCGATTGTCGGGATGTACTGCTCCCACTCTAATGGTCTCTTGTATGCACCTAGCATATCGTCCAAAACGTGATTCACCCTCTTTGTTTGTCCATCAGATAGAGAATTATTAGAGGAATTCATACTAAGCATAGTCTCTAATCTCTGGAAAACTAGTTGCGAGAAGTGTCTAGAAAACTTTAATACTTTATCACTGACTATATCAATAGACAGTCCATACAACCCAAAAAGCTGTTGAACAAATTGTTGCACCAATTTAGCTGCCTTCACTATCACTTTTGCAGGTAAAAATTGCGGCATTTTTGTCAATCGTGTTCTTTGCTGGTTTGTGGCAAATCTACCTGAAGTCCCAGGAAGTACTCTTACTTTAACCTCCTAGGGATCGATAGAGGATGTAACATGCCTCTAGCCCTAAGGCGTTCAGTCTTATTCACTTGACATTGATGACAATTTACCACATAGTCCTAAACATATGCCTTCATCTTAGGCTAGTAAAACGTTCGTTTTACCAAATCATAGGTTTGCTGCACCCTTGGATGACTCGTTGTAGGAGCGCCATGATATTCATATACAGGATTCTTTTCCTAATCTCTTAGTGTTATCCGGTACTACACAAACCATCTCATTCCGGAATAGCAATCCATTCCGGATAAGGAATTGACCACCTGCCACACTCACAAATGACATGATTCCTGAGTCTTGGTCCAAATCTGTGGAGCTCCTTGCATGGACCCGATTGACCAAAATGATTGTCGGTCTCACATAGCCCTCTGAAAGATTCATAAAGGCCAGCCCTAATTTCGATGAAGCTCAAAGGGTCACCTCCCCATTCCTATTCAAGGCATCCACCGCTTGATTTAGGTTACCCTTCCGATACTTTATTTCCATATCAAAGTCTTGGATCAACTCAGCCCAGTGTGCCTTCCTTCCCCTCAACTCAAGTCTATTACAAATGTACTTAATCGACTCGTGGTCAATCACCTCAACAAACCTGGTTCCATAAAGATAGTGTTGCCAAGTTTTGAGAGCATGTATAACTGCATCCAACTTTTTCTTTAGAGTGTGCCATCTGACCTGGGTATTGTCAAGTTTCTTGCTTTCAAACGCCACAGGTTGGCCATTCTTGAACAATGCCATGCCTATTGTGAAATCAGTAGCATCTGTCTCGACCACAAATGGTTTGTGAGGGTGCAGCTAATGCTGTCCTAGCTCCCCCTGCTGTCACCAAACCTGCCAATGTTGCTATTGAAATACACAAGTGAATAAGGTGTGTGCGGGAACAAGTCCTTGGTTAGAGGTTGTAAAAGAGAATCTGTAAATGTGAGAGAACCTGTGAAAAGGTGAGAAGAATCTACTGGGAGAGAATAAAGAGTAGCATGAGAAGATTTAGGAAGTGTGGAGATATTCTGGGAAAAGTGAAGAGGTGGAGAGAATCAAGCAAAAGAGGTGGAGTGAATCAAGGAGAAATCAATGGGATTAGATGCTTGGATGTTAACTCTATAAATTGAGGCATTGACCTAATGAGAATTTGCTGGTTTTTGATTATCCATGCCTACATTAAGCTATTTGTTAATTACTCACTAATCACGTCTTAATTATCGTCTAATCACTTTGTTAATGATGTTGATTCTAGCATTTGATCCACCATAGCTCATCACATTGCTGTAATTTCAACATGGTATCAGAGCCAAGCCTAGAATTCATCAAGTTTATGAGTCCATTATCTAGTTAATTAGGATTAGTAGATAATTAGAAATTAATCAAATTTTTAGTTATTTTTCAACTCACCTCTGTATCCCCAGTTGGTGGAGGAGCTCTAGCTCCTTGCACACTCAACATTAGGCCAAACCCTTCTAGCCCAACATAGCCACTTCACTAATGCTCCAGCCAGTCGAATCAACGCAGCAAACCGCCGGCGCATCTGGGAGAAATCACGTTTTTTTGCAGCGCTGTTTTTTTTGAGAGAATTTGATATTTCTACTTCATCAAATCAAATTGGTCTAATTTCTCATAGCTCCAGGGGTTTTCAAGCATGCTCTACAAGCTGGTGAAGTCAGAATTCAATTTGATCAAGTCCACAGTGAGATCCAAGCTTTTCATCAAATCTGCAGGTGACTTTGGTAAAACAGAGATTAAGCATTCAATATTTGGTCAAATCTTGTGTTTATTGGCTTAATCCTTTACTAGACTCATTGCTATTGATGGCCTTGAAAGCATTTGAGCTCATTTAAAGTCTAAGGCACTAGATCTGGACTCCCCGCATACTCTGTTTTCTGCATACAAAACAGTGGATTAATTTGCTAATCAGTGATTAATCAGTGCTAATTACTGTATTTTGGTGCAATTGAGGGTTCAAATTAACCATTAGGTATCTGAGATTGCAATTCGAAGTTGGTTTGATACACCAACCATTCCGTACAAATTGGTTACCCTTGATTTAATGTAATTTCTGGTGATTTTATGCTGATAAATTTGTTGTAATCATCTATTGAACACCAGATTGAGTTGTAAAAGGGTAGACACTGCCCTTGAATCTTGAAATTGGATCAAGAGGTAAGACCCCCTTCACATCATCATAAGTACAGTACAAGAAATAGCCAAATTTAATGGGGAGCAGTTTTACACATGGCAGACAAAAACCATGTATTTGCTCATGAGGAAAAATCTGTGGGGGCTAGTTGAGGGAAGAGATGAATGCCCAGAGGTGAGAGGGGAAAATGAGTGGAAGAGCAGGAATGCAAAAGCATTGGGACTTATTGCACTCAATTTAATGAAATCATTCATCACATCACAGGGATACAATGGGCAAAAGATGCATAGGATGAACTCAATAAATTATTTGGCGCACAAGCTAAAAATTCAAAGATAAATCTGTTAATGCAATTCTACAAATTGGATATGAAGGAAAGTGAACCTTTAATCACATACTTCAATAGATATAAAAGCATTAAGCAACAACTGGCAGCTATTGGCAAAAAGGTAGAAGATGATGAGGCACTAGCAGTGCTTCTGAAGAGTGTGGACAAAGGTGAATATGAAAATATTATAGCAACACTAAAGAATGTACCTGAATTGAAGCTACACGAGATAGAAGGAGCTCTACTAGAGCAAGAGAGCAGAGGCAAAGAGAAGAAATGGCTCGACTCAATAGCAGGAGAAGAAAAAGCATTCTTCACCCGAGAAGGATTCTCTCGAGGACGAGGACGAGGAAGAGGCAGAGTAGGAGGAAGGACCTTCACTTGCCACAACTGTGGAAAGCTAGGACACATGTCAAGAGACTGCTACAGCAAACCCAGTGGAGAAGGAACGACATCGGCAAACTTCATGGAGGCTCCAAAGGAAGTGGAGTCGGATCATCTTTTCTGAGAGAGAGAGAGAGAGAGACCCCACAACCCAATGTAACCTGCCCCAACAAAGTAAAACCACCTCTGAGCTGTCAGAATACGCAGCGGAGATGATGACCAGATCTGGGACACGAGCAAAAAACGCATGCAGAAAAAACAGCACAAGAGAGAGAGAGAAGTAGGCGTGTAACTCTGCTCTAATATACACAGGAAGATCCCGGTATGATACAATGAGTGGTATGGGGGTGGGGGCCTATTTATATGTCCCCTTATGTGCAGTCGGCCTGCTGAAAAAAAGCTCCACGACTGCATCTACAGTCGGCCAGCAGCATGCAGCCAGTCGGCCAGCTCTGAGGGTCCACGACTGCATCAAGTACAGTCGGCTAGCTCCAGTACACACATCTGATGTAGTCGGCCAGCAAATGGATCCTCCTGCCAACTCAGGGCTGCCTCCCAAGCCACAGAAAAATGGAAAAAATAGGGGAAAAATGCGGGGAGTGAGGAAAAATGATAAAACACCTGATAAGGGCGGGCACACCCACAACAAAGGCCTTGGTGTATAAATCTAGACAGGAGATGACTTCTAACACCCCCTCTCAGCTCCTGGCTGTGAAACCAACCACATGGAGCTGGGGTGCCGCTTGAGCAAATCCTGAGAGAGCGACTTCGTGAAGAGGTCCACCGTACTGTCCTCCGTCGAACAGAACTCTAGCAAGATGTCATCAGCAACGATCTGTTTACGAACAAAGTGCCTTTGGATGACCATGGGTTCCTCCAGTGGAAGCCCAAACCTGCTATGCAACCTCTGCATCCTCACCACCTCACAAACAGCATCACAAACAGCCTGGTACTCTGCCTCTGTTCTCGACAAGACAAAAGATGACTGTCTCCAATTGCTCCGTAAAATTGCTCCTGGGCCTGAAGTAGTTCTCCTCGTGTTCGGATCTCCTCCCCAAACTGAGTCACTCCAACCGTGGAGTTGGACTCCATCCAACAATCCCCCTCTTGTGTACAAGAGTCCATGATCCTTCGCATGCCACAGAACCACAGGAAACGCAATCCTGCCTCCCAAAGAGTCATCTGCAACCATGAGCTCAACCGCCTCTCATCAGGAAGCTCCCGTCCAATCTGGGAAGATGGCAGCACAGTTAGTTGGCAGGAACTTTCCAGTACTGATGTTCGTAGTTCTTGTGTTCGTCAGTCAGAGGAAGCTGAAAAGGTCACTTATGCTCTGATGTCTCGTAGTATTCGGGACAAAGAACCTCCAATAAATGAGGATGTTCTTTCCACGGGGACCTTTCGGAAAGCCAAGCAGGTGGCAGGTGATTACTTGCAGAAGGAGGTGGTTTCTCCAGGCTTTGTGGTTCCGGATTCAGAGGGGGTGGTTGACAGGTTTCAGAAGGCCTTGCATGGTCTTCATCAGGTTTCCAGGACTTGTTTTTGCACCGTAATAACAGGTGTTGATCCTTGTGAGCAGTGTGATGCCTTTTTGACTCAGAAGCTGTATGGTTCATTGATCTGGTTGATGGACAAGCTATCCACCACCTGGTCTCGGAAAGCCCGCACCTGTAGCGTATCCACACTTAAGTGGCCATTACGAGACTGCCACTCATCACAAACCTGAGGACCTGGGAGAGAGAGTACTGAAAGCTTGTAAACTCCATTCTCCACTCCGCCTTCCCAAACCACTTGGCCTGTTGCTTTGTCCCGGAGAGCAACAAAATGCTCATCAAACTCCACCCGTACGCCAGTCTTGCAAACCTGATGCACTGACAACAGGTGAAAACCAAGTGCCGGAACATACAACACCTGGGAGGAATGCTTTCCCCCTCTGCCATCGGGAACTATCTCCATCCTGCCCTCACTGTGAACTGGGATAGTGGATGTATCACCAGTAAGAATATGACCAGAAAGCCTGCAGAGATCCTGTAAACCGGAACGGGAAGGAGTCATGTGCCTGGAAGCACCACTATCGAGAATCCACTCCCGAGTATCCGTTGCGGAGAGTCCTCCAATCTCCTCCCTGCCTGAAGAAAATGAAACATCGGTGTCCATCACCTCCAGGTGCACAAAAGCCGGAGTCTTCATGATTGCTGCTGAGGAATCTTCACCCTTCTCGGTCTTCCGCTTGGGACACTGCCTCCAATAGTGGCCTTTCTCGCCACAATCATTACAGGTCCTCTCTGCCTTCAGTTTCTCGCGGTCAGCGTTGGACTTCTTCTCAGAAGACTTCTCCAATGAAGCCTTCCCTATGCCCGTGTTACGGCCTTTCGACCGTTGGCCAGTTAAGGCCTCCGAACCTCCACCCTGAGGAGGGTTCGTGAATCGTTCCTCCTGGTCCAAGACCATGGGCACAAGCTCCTCCCACGTGATGGTGCTGAGCCTGCCATTGGTAATCAAAGTCGAGTAAAATGCTGAGTACGAAGAGGGCAAGTGCGACAGCAACGTTATGGCCATGTCCTCTGACGATATCTCCTTCCCAGCCTGAAGAACTTCCTGCTGAAGAGCCTGCAGCTTGTTAATATGCTCCCGCATCGTCGACGACTTTGCAGGGTTTATAACCCACATTTGTACTTCCAAGGAAATCCTCTTCATGGGCGATACCCTGTTGTAAAGTGAGGCCAAATGCTGCCATATACCTCTGGCCAGCGTCATATGCTTTACATGATTGATTACCTGTGGTGTGCAGTTGAGAAAGATAAACGAACGGACCCTGGCGTTGACACGATCCCACATCTGTGTCTGAGTCTCCCGGTCCTTCCGGATCGACGGTAACTCCCCTTCCTCTACTTCCGGCTGTGGAACACCAACGACGACGAAATCAGCGAGGTCGTAAGACTCCAGAACAGATTCCATCATAACCTTCCATATGCCGTAGTTACTCCCGTCCAACTGACGGTCCACCGGGAACGTGGGGAGTGTCGGGATCTTCACATGTCTCTCGGCCATCTGAAACAGATCTGCCATTGCGGGGATGTCCTCTGAAAAGGGTGGGTGCGTGGGAATCAAAGAAGAACTAATACCTGCAAGTGTCTGTCCAGCAAATCAGCCCGCCGTCCTCTTGCTTCTCCTCTTCTCGAACAGTCCAAAACAGTCCACCAATCAGCCACAAAACAGTCCCCCTCTTGCTCACACAAATCCCAAGACCTATCTAGAGCCTAGGGCTCTGATACCATGTCAGAATACGCAGCGGAGATGATGACCAGATCTGGGACACGAGCAAAAAACGCATGCAGAAAAAACAGCACAAGAGAGAGAGAGAAGTAGGCGTGTAACTCTGCTCTAATATACACAAGAAGATCCCGGTATGATACAATGAGTGGTATGGGGGTGGGGGCCTATTTATATGCCCCCACATGTGCAGTCGGCCTGCTGAAAAAAAGCTCCACGACTGCATCTACAGTCGGCCAGCAGCATGCAGCCAGTCGGCCAGCTCTGAGGGTCCACGACTACATCAAGTACAGTCAGCCAGCTCCAGTACACACATCTGATGTAGTTGGCCAGCAAATGGATCCTCCTGCCAACTCAGGGCTGCCTCCCAAGCCACAGAACAATGGGAAAAATAGGGGAAAAATGCGGGCAGTGAGGAAAAATGATAAAACACCTGATAAGGGCGGGCACACCCACAACAAAGGCCCTGGTGTATAAATCTAGACAGGAGATGACTTCTAACATGAGCCACCGATGATGTAGGCCACGTGGTAGATAGATGTATGTGTGAGCACTTTAGTCAAGGTCGCGGGCACTTGTAGTAGCCTTGGACGCATAGAGAGAGAGAGAGTGTCAAGGACTATGAGTTTAGGGACTTGAGGCACTGGTCGCGGGCTATCAAGTAAGAGAGAAACTTGGTACAGGGTCCAGGTGTACTAAGTTAACTTGAGGGGAGGAGTGCTAGACATTGGTCGCGGACTATCAAGTAAGAGGGAAACTTGGTATAGGGTCTAGGTGTGCTAGGAGTATTCACTTGGAGGGGAGGTGTTGAAATACACAAGTGAATAAGGTGTGTGCGGGAACAAGCCCTTGGTTAGAGGCTGTAAAAGAGAATCTGTAAATGTGAGAGAACCTGTGAAAAGGTGAGAAGAATCTACTGGGAGAGAATAAAGGGTAGCATGAGAAGATTTAGGAAGTGTGGAGATATTCTGGGAAAAGTGAAGCGGTGGAGAGAATCAAGCAAAAGAGGTGGAGTGAATCAAGGAGAAATCAGTGGGATTAGATGCTTGGATGTAAACTCTATAAATTGAGGCATTGACCTAATGAGAATTTGTTGGTTTTTGATTATCCATGCCTAGCTATTTGTTAATTACTCACTAATCACGTCTTAATTATCGTCTAATCACTTTGTTAATGATGTTGATTCTAGCATTTGATCCACCATAGCTCATCACATTGCTGTAATTTCAACAGTTGCTTGCATAACAACAATGGTGTTAGTAAGGTTCAAAATATGTAGCTCAAGGAAGGTCGTCCTTGCGTTGAGTCTACTTTGGTGACCAGGTCATCAACTGTCACATTGTCATCGTGATGGTCGTCGTCTCGACATGAACATTCGCCTTCATCGCACGATCATTTTGTGCTTCATCAGCCATGATAATGCCAAGTTGATCTGCTGCCACTCGAGGAAAATCTTGCATGTCGAGTGTAAAAATCCTGCTCTCCCATGAGCTCAAGTTCAAATGCCACTCTTGAAAGTTGGTGGAGTTCTTTCAGCCCTCTTGACCAAGGAGATTTTGATGTGGAGAACTAATGAGTAGGCCCCCTTCTTTTACACCTAAAGTTCAAGGGATCTCTTGCCTTTGATTTCGCCACTTTGAGCAAGAATTCCACCACTTCGTTTACAAAATGTGTACCATGATTGCTCACTATTTCTAGTGGGCAAGTGAAACGAGTAATCACATTCTGATAGAGGAACTTGGCTATAGATCTCGCGTTGCCCTTGTGCGTAGCATTGACCTTGGCCCACTGTCCTATGTGTTGATTGGTTTCTAGTTGAGAATGATATCAATAGCTATAGCAGTCTTTCCGGTTTGTCAGTCGCCGATCATCGGCTCCCATTGACCACGTCCTATAAGGATTGGGCTATCCACGCTTCGTGAAGTAATCGTTGGCGACTATAATGAAACATGTCTTAGCGGCTAGGCTAATGGGATCCATTAAGTCTAAACCCTATTTTCCAAATGGCTGTTCCGAAATTACACGCGTTAGGGGCATTCGGTCCTTCTCTTGGAGGACTACGGCAAACCTTTGGCATTCATCGTAGTGTTTAACAAACTTAGTTGCATCTCCAAAGAGTGTTGGCCACCACAGGTCAGCCTGGAGAATCTTGCAAGTAGTCATGTCTCTTGCAAAGTGTCTTCCTTAAGAAAGGTGACAAAGTCATCTTCTCATGAATGCATTTTCTCGTGATGTTGTCTTGACTGTTCTTGTAAAGCATTCTTGCTATCAATTGACAGGGAGCCACCTTTCTAATGAGGCATTTGGCACTATCCTTCTTGATGGGACAATCATCTAGAAGTCCATTGGCCAAGAAGTGTACGATGCCTTCACTCCATTTCGGTACATGGTAAATGTGGAATAATGGAGTGTGAGTAAGATCATCTTCCACTCCTAGAGGGGGTTCTCCATTTGGAATTGTGGAAAGGTGGTCAGCATGGACTTACAGAGATCCCTTTTGTGTAGTGATGGTGAAATCGAATTCGAAAGAATGAGAAACCATTTGGGGATGTACCCTGTGGTGCAAGGCTTATTCACCAAATAAGTCAATGCTTGATGGTCGACAAAGAAAACAGATTTGGTTGCTAGGAGGTCATGCCTATACTTCTTTACAACATATACCATGGTTAACCGCTGTCGCTCAGTGGTTGTGTAATTGCGTTTAGTTTCGTTGAGTTACCGGCTACAAAAGATCACAAGGAAGTCCATGTTGTGCTCCGCCGGTTGTGCTAACATGCATCTAATAGAAAATGCCGAAGCATCGATATGCACACAGAAAATTAGATCCCAGTTGGGGGATCTCAAGATGTGCATGCTAATGCCTTCTTTAGCTTTTCATATGTCCATTGGCATTTGTCTGTCCATTTGAAGACAATCAACAGCTTATACAAGGGTCTAGCATATATGATATACAAGTAGACGAATTTTCTATAATTTCTACGTGTCCCACGAATCTCTGCAGCAGCTGGTTCTTTGTCTCTTTTCTTCCGCCTTTGATCTGGCCGACAGCTGTGTGCTACTGTTTTTGCTGGTTGCCTACAGGTTGGCAGCAGCAGTGTGTATTCTCTCTCTCTCTCTCTCTCTCCTGGCTGCTGCAGAGGTGCTGGCCATACAACAGCACCCCTCGCAAGGAGTAGGCAGTACTGCTGCTGTGCAGTTCTCTCTCTCCTGGCCGCCTCCAAACTGATAGTACAGCTGCATTTTCTCTCCCTCTCTGCTGGCCGACAAGAGCTGGTCGTACAGCGGCAAGTCGTACTGAGGCAGTAAATATTGAGCTGTTCTGGGGCAGATTCAGAGACTGTTTGGACTGATTTGTGGCATTGATTTGGCTTGGCTTTTGTGAAGCTCTAGAGCTTTGTCAGAATCCCATGTGTGCGCTGTGAAGAAAGATACTTAGGATATTTGTGGAGAATCCGATGCTGATTGCACCCTCATCTTGGATTTCTTGTAAAAGCTTCTTTGTTAATAAAGAAGTACCTACGGGGGCTGGCCGTTCTGGCTCAATGTGTTGTCTATCAATATTTTGTGGCTTTCTGCTGTAGACTCTGTTTGCACTTGAAGTGTTTTTTCTAGTCCGGGTCTTTGTTTGTGCCAGCCGGTTATAGCACGTGCATATTGGCTCGTATCAAGGATGCCTATGTAGAAAAGGCAACCATACCACATGTCTTGGTATCTCCACAGGTGGTGGAACTAAGAGGATGAATCCCCTTGCAACTAGAGAGGAACCATTTGCGACTTCATGCCTTGTAGGTGTGCGTTATGTAGCCCATGAAGGATGCAATGCTTATGGCAGTGGTCAGTTGCTCATTGGTGGCTTATTGAGAAGCTCTCACCAAATCCCGTTAGATCATGGGGAGAGTTCAAGGAGAGGTTTTATGCCGAGTTCTTGCCTTCTAATGCATTAAATGAGATGAAAATGAAGTGGGATTAGGTGAAGCATAATGAAGGGGAAACTATGAATGCATATGTGCACAAGTTTTGGAAAGTGCTTTTGGAGGTGTCTCCATTTATGCATATTCCAGAGGTGAAAAGGAAGAGAAGGTTTCAATCGGGATTACAACCCGTGTATAAAGCAGGACTACAAATGTATCTTGGTCACACCTTACAGCAACTAATCGCAGCCGCCATTGCCACCAAGCAATTGGAACTCAAGTTGAGTCGATCCAATAAGGCTAAACCCTCATTCCAAGGCAAAGACAAGGCTGTCCAAAACTTGCAAAATAGTAGACAACCACCTAAAAAGAACCAAAACCAAGATAAAACTAATCCAGAGGTTGAAAATAAGTCCACTAAGAAGCATCCCTTTAAAGCGAAAGACTGGTCTCATTGCTGAGTAGAAAGAGCACACCAAGAAGCATCCCTTTAAAGCGAAAGACTCTGGTCTCATTGCTGAGTAGAAAGAGCAGTATACGAGTGAGGGGAAATGCTTTACTTGTGGTAGCACTGAGCATATTGCAAAAGCATGCCCAAACAAGAAGAAGCATGATAATGTGAATGCACCAAAGCCCAATGTGCATATGGTTCCGGGCGTGCAGGGCAACACTTCACATGATAACAAAAATGGGGTTGTATGTAAAGCTTGGGGACAGCTTAAGGATCAACCCGCTTTGTTCATATTTGATGATTGTGTAACTTAGAACTTCATATCTACACAGATGGCAGTTGCTTTGGGTATTGAAGTGGGAGACATGTTGTGTTGGTAGAGCAGTGTAGGTAATGCCAATTATTGGCAAGTCATACACATTCAAGGCTATGTGGATCATGAAAACTTTCTTGTAGCGCTTTTGAATGGTTGTGATATATTGCTTGAGAAGCCTTGGCACACGTGCATGACGACAAAATCACCTTCATGCATAAAGGCCGAGAGCATGTGATTGATGCTGGTGAAAAGAGTGATACTATCCCCATTGTATCCCACAAATTAAGAAGGTAATGAAAAAGAGTGTTTTTGTGTACTTGATTTTTGTATTTGATCATGTTGAAGAAACTAATGCGCATGTAAATACTCTTAGTAATGATAGGCTGAAATTCTTGCAAGAGTACAATGATGAGCTACCAAATGAGTTTCCACCCGTATGACCAGAAGATCATTGCATTAATCTTGTGCCGGGTAGCTTACCACCTAATAGGGCAGCCTATCGTGTCACCATCAAGAATGGGTTTCCGATTGCATGCATAGATGACATCCTTGACAAGTTGGATGGATTGGCATGTTTTCGTCGAATTGATCTCAAGAGGGAGTATCATCAAGTGCGTTGGTGCCTGAGGATGTACATAAAAGTGCTTTTAGGACAGCATTTGGGATCTGTGAGTATCTTGTTTTCAGTGTCGAATGTGATGCATCTGGAAATTGCATAGGAGCTGTCCTAAATCAAGAGGGACATGCTGTGGCTTATGAGAGCTGTAGATTGCATGATGCAGAGCTCTCTCTCTTGGCATTTATGAGAAAGAGCTCTTGGTTGTAATTCATGTACTAACCATATGGAAACATTACCTTCTTGGGGTTGATTTCACTCTGAAGATAGATCACCAAAATTTGAGGTATTTTCTTACCCAAACTTAATTGTTAGAGAAGTATATGAGGATGGCCAATTTCCTCTCTATATTTCATTTCCAGATCTTGCACACTCCAAGAAAGAAGAATGTAGTGGTAGATGCATTGTCATGAAAGCCGTATGTAGTAGCTATCTCGGTTGTCTCTCATAGTGACTTGTTTGGCATGCATGATTTGTATCATACGGATGCTGATTTTGCCACTATTTGGGATGATTTGATGGTTGGTCACGCACATGTCTCATATGTGATCAAAGAGGATTATCTTATGAAAAATAATTGCCTGTGTGTGGTGTTTGACACGAGGCAAAAGGTTTTGGATGAGTGCCATATGCTGTTCACAGATGTATCACGTGTCAAAAGGTGAAATTTGATAGGCAAAAGGCACTAGGGTTGCTTCAGCCATCACATATTCCCTTGCAGCCATGGGAAAGTATTACAATGGATTTCATTATGGACTTGCCAACGGGCCCAATAGGATAATGATGCTATTTGGACAATTGTGGACAGGTTTAGCAAACAAGCTCACTTCTTGCTGGTCAAGAAGACCATCAAAGCTGAGCATATGGCTAAAATATATCTCGCAGAAGTGTTTAAGCATCATGGAATGTCGAAGTCCATTGTAGGGGATAGAGATCTCAGGACTACAAGTCTCTTTTGGCGGGCTTTATTTGATAATATTGGTACCAAATTACACTTCTCATCAGCTTATCACTCTCAAATGGATGGGCAAAGTGAGGCTGCAAATTCAGTCATATTGGATGTCTTGAAATGTTATGTGGCAGATCAAAAGTCTCCTTGGGAGAAGTACTTACCGCTTGTGGAATTTGCATACAACACGGTGCATGCATCTATGGAAAAGATCGTGTTTGAGATTTGGTAAGGTGGTTTTGCCACCCATCCTTCGCACAAAGGATGAGATATTTGCAACGGATGAGTATCTAAGAGACTTGGATATTGCCTTTGCTTAGGTGCGGACATCCATTGCAAGGTCACAAGACATCCATTGCAAGGTCACAAGACAAACATAAAAAGGTTGCGGATAAGCATAGAAGGCAATTTGATGTCAAAGAGAATGATTGGGTATTTTGCCACCCACCCTTTGCACAAAGGATAAGATATTTGCAACGGATGAGGATGTAAGACTTGGATATTGCCTTTGCTTAGGTGCGGACATCCATTGCAAGGTCACAAGACAAACATAAAAAGGTTGCCGATAAGCATAGAAGGCAATTTGATGTCAAAGAGAATGATTGGGTATTGCTGAAATTTGAGAAAGCAAGACTTAGAGGCTTGGCAAAGAGGGTGCATACCCTAAACTTGCAACCAAGTACTTTGGGTCTTTTCGAGTGATCGAGAAGATTAATGAAGTGGCTTTCAGGTTGGCATTGCCTGGTCATTGGCATAGACACAATGCTTTTCATGCGAGTCTCCTTTGCAAGTATGTAGTTCCGGAGCCGAGTGAACCGGCAATTGAGGATCCACCAGAAGTGGATGAGCTTGAGGAGATTTTGTAGTCAGAACAGATTGTGTATCACAAGGAATGCAAGCTTGCTGCTGCAAGCAAGGTTGTGAGGCCTTATCTTGTTAAGTTTAAGAACTATCTTCCCATTGATGCTAAATGGGTAGATGAAGAGTTCTTTAGAGATTGCCCACACTTGCTTCAGATGTACTTGGATGGTTTTCAATAGCGTACAACTATTTAGAAGCCGGGGGGAATGTCACTATTTGGCTACCCAATTGGTCCACTCGTGCTTTCTCATTATATATATAAATTGGATTGGTGTCCATGGCAGTTGCATATGCCGGGGATTAATGCCACTCATGTGATACTGTGGATTTGGCTTTCCATTGGGACTTGTGCCTGTGTACATGCCCAGAAATGCGTGGAGGATTGGTGTTCCATTGGGTCTGGTACCTCATGTACTTACCAGGAACACGTCTATTTCGGTACAGTCTCAGAAACGGGGATTGTCCATACCAATGTTGCATTGCATAGCATCTTTATGTGCTTGCTTGTAAATTAAATTTGCATGCTGTTTTCATGCTTGCTTGACCAATGTGTAGTTCCAGGAAAGGGGGCGCTTGCCCAAGAACCCCGTGTGAGGAACTGTTTGCTAACATGGTTGTGTGGTATGTGACAAGTGGTAAGTATTGGTTGGTCAAAACCTAGCCTTAGGAACTAGCATTAATTTATAAGTGTGTACACACTTTATTAGTTTTGGGCGACCAAAACTCACTTATAAATTATGACCAGCCTTGTGTTTGCACACAGTGATGTCCTGAGGTCCAATGTCAACCGCCCATACCATAATCCCCTTTGTTCAAAGAGTGCAACCAACCATGTGTCCATCTTGGCTTGCACCCCGACTCACTTTTCCTCTCTGCCCGACACCCAAGGTGAACATCTCATCATCTCTCTCTTCCTCCTTTCTCTAGAGGTTGGTGCCTGACTGTATTTTCTGCACTTTCTCTTTCCGAACACCATATCCAAGCTTGCTAGTGTGTTTTTCAAGCTTCCAAGAGTGATTCCAAGTCGTATTCACTCTCCTACACATTCCCAATGACTTAAATTTTGCAAAACAGCCCTTATATTTGTCGTAATTTTTGGTCTTTTGGTTGAAAATCTTAATTTTAGCCTTCCTTTCTCAAGTTGAACCATAGATGAAGCTTTCCTAGGGTTCCCTTCATCCATTTGAAGACTTTTGTCGTGAAGGATTGTGACAAATTGAAGATTTCAACACTCCAAACGCTTCCATCGTGAAGACTTCAGTTGTCATTGACTCTACGTGCAAGTGGTAAGCTTT
Source organism: Cibotium barometz (assembly GCF_041138505.1). Lineage (NCBI taxonomy): Eukaryota > Viridiplantae > Streptophyta > Polypodiopsida > Cyatheales > Cibotiaceae > Cibotium > Cibotium barometz. The sequence continues at coordinate 4,662,964 of NC_141107.1, read as the reverse complement.
AGTGCTCAATTATGGAAGCAAGTAGCAGAAGGAAGGAGCGGGACTCCATGTTCATATACCCTCCTGTGTAGTGTTCTCTTGTTCTACGTGCTCTCTTGCAGATTGTTTTTACCATGTGTTGGTGGAACAACAGAGAGCAGATGCTAGGGAACTGTAGCATGCGCCGAGCTAGGACTGTGTGAAACAATGAAGCCTTTCTTTATACCTGAGTTTAGTGAGTCTTTAGCAATCCTTTAAAACAACATACATGAATCTGAAAGAGATGTAGTAGAGACGACACTAGATGGGGTCCCGAATTACCCATTGAAGCCCCCCCTCCCCCCCCCCCCCCCCCTGCAAGCAAGAGTACTTGCTTTATTTCTTCTTCTGGAGAACTCCTTAACTGTGTCCACAAGACTGAGCGGACAAATTGACTGACTGTCCGCCAAACGCAAGGACAAAGCGACCAAATGTTGGGCAGAACTGTGCATAAGCTTTAGGCGACTTTGAAGCTATTTTTGAGAGAAATACACTGGCCCGAGACTGAGGGAAGGTGTGCTAAAAACTCTTGAAGAGACTGAGCTTCTTTGCCTTGGGCTGAGAGCACAAGTAGGGCTGTAAGTATTCATAGGCAAGAGCCTAAGCATACATGCTTGAATTTTGATGATAATCTCTGATTTATGACCGATGATTTTGGGACTGATCTGAGCCTACCTTTTTTGTACGCTTTAGTGTGCCCAGTCGGCTGCCCATAAGCCTGTCGGCTGGCTGAAAATGTCCACCACTGACATTAAATGTCAGTCGATTGCAACAACTGTTACTTGACTAGCATTTAATGCCAATCAATTGCAGCAACTGTCTCACGACTAACATTTTATGCTAGTCGGCTGCCTTTATCAGGTAGGGTGGCTGCCAGTCCTGGCTGATTGGTCCATAGCCTCCCAAAGGCTGGTTGGTGAGCCTAAGGTATGGCTAAGGGGTTGGCTACCCCCCTTGCAAGGCAAGTCCAACTTGGGGGCTGCCTTGGGGCTGGCCTTAGGGCTGGCCCCCTCTACATGAAGTGCATCTACATGCTCTAATGCACCTACTGCTATGGATGACATCTACATGCTTCTAAATGATGAACACTTGCTGAATTCTCTGCAGTGGGTTAAGAGGACTGACCTGACACTCTAAGGCTGGGAGACTGACCTACGTAGCTCGTGCTTGACATGTCTTGGAGTGGGCTCACAAAGGGGTCACGGCATACGACAAATAAATCCTAAAAGGTACCACTTGTGTACATGATTCTTGCACTGTTGATGAGCCATTTTGTCACCATGTACCACAATGCATGGGTGCAAGTGACATTCCCTCCTGCTTAGCTTGGCAGCAGGTTCATAGCTTCGAGTTAGTCCGCCAATAACTGTGGATACTCGAGGAAGAATCCTTCATCTAGCCAAATGGCTTCATGGGTCCCTCCATCTTTAAACTTGGCATAAAATTGGCGAAGACGTCGTCCAGAACCATGCTTCCAGTGATGTAGAAGGATCTTCTCAGGCTCTATCACCTCTGCTTCATCAACCATTTCTGGCTGCTGCTCTTCTGGAACATTCTGCAATGAAGGTCCAATATAAGGCTTTAACCAAGAGACGTGGAAGACGTTGTGCATCGTCCAACTGTCTGGCAATTTGAGTTGCATGGCGACGTCGCTTATCTTCTTTATGATGGGAAAAGGACCAAAACTTCTGAAGGACAACTTTGGATAGCGCTTGCCCACTTGCTTGAGTCTTTGCTTCAGGATCCTTAAATATACCCATTCACCTTCTTTGAAATTGATGCCTCTTCGTGACTTGTTTGCCTGTCTGGCTTAAGCCTCTTGAGCTTTGGTAAGACGCTCTTTGACGGACTCAATGATGGTTGAAAAAGTTCCTGTCATCTAGAGATCATCCTCGTGAGAAGGGATGGAAATCTTCGACCAAAGGCTGCCTCGTACGGGGTTCTGTCAACACTGGATGAGTGAGTGTCATTGAGAATCGCCTGTACCAACGGGAGATGAAGCTCCCACTTCAATTGTTGATCATGGCAGTACGCTTTAAGCACATCAAAAGCCAACTGATTGTAAATCTCGGTTTGGCCATCGGTCTGGGGATGGAATGCACTGGACAATTGCAATTTGGTACCAAAGTTGTCGAACAAAGCTTGCCAGAAGTGAGATGTAAACTTTGGGTCTCGATCTGAAGTAATGATCTGTGGCAAACTTATTTGTTGTACTAATTCTTTCTATTTGCTACTTCCCTTAGTACTAGGACTCATTATGGCTGAGTCTGCCCTGCATCTTTGGAGGTTTTACAGAAACTCAGTACGAAGGGCTTTGTGTGAATATATGCTCTTATGTGTGTGTGTGTGTGTGGAGTGCGTGTGTGAGAGCATATCTTGATACAGAGTTCTACACCCACTATTGGGCACTGATGATGTTAGTGGGAATGTCGTAGTATCTAGTCCATACTATGCATAATGGAGTTGATAGTTATATAGTCTTGTGGGTTGACTACCATGAGTATAGAACATGCACGTTCCTAAAAGGTGAATTTGGGCATGTTCCTGGATTCATCTAGGTATATATACAAAGTAGATACCAATGTCGAAGAAAGAGCCGAGCTATATCTTCTGCTGTGGCCGTCTGTTTGCATGGTATAATCATACAAAATTTACCGAATCTGTCAACTATTGTCATACACTCAGTATTACAAGATCTAGTAGATGTGGGAAGGGATCCAACAAAATCCATCGAAATGTCGTAAAACGGACCCTCAAGAACGGGCAATGGTTGAAGCAAAGGTGCCTGTTTGGTATGAGGTACTTTCACTTTTTGACTATGGAACACTGAGAAACATAGTTGTACACATCCCTGTGCATCTTTGGCCAGTAAAACGAGCTTTCTAACTTCTCCAAGGTACTATTGATCTCGCGATGACCACCAACAAGTGAATCATGGGCAGCATGGAGGAGTGCCGGTCTTTTCTCCCTGAGAACACATAGTCGACCCTTGTAAAAGAGCCAACCGTCGTGAATGGTGTAATGGCAAAATCCTGAATAAAGGGCCATACTGTAAGGAGTTCCAAATTCTAGACAATCTATATAGTATGTCTTCATACTATCTAATTCTTTTCCTTGTTTCTCCAACATAGTTGCTAGGCGTTTCAAGAAACGCGTTTCAAAAATGTTTCTTTGAAATCCTAGACGTTTTGAAAACGTTTCATACAAAACGGGGGGGTTATAGGTCCCAAAATTTATATATAAGTTTATAATATGTAAAAAATATGTTGCCTTTCCTGCAAAACAATATTAAACATGCATCATTTATACATTAAAACATGTTTTCAAGTTAAAACTAAAGAATCTAGGTAAAAAACACTTAAATCGTACAGTTCCCAGTTCCCAGGTGGACACGAATGAAACACGTTTCATTCGTATGAAACGTTTTGTTTCATTGCAACTATGATCTCCAACACAGTGGGCTCCTGTATTGTCTGAATACTACCTTTGCGACTTAGAGCATCCGCCACCACGGGGTTGTTCTTACCCGGTATATGCTCAATCATTCCTCCAAATTATTGGAACAATTGACTCCATCAGTGCTGTCTATCGCTCCACCACTGGGCACTCAGCATAGTTTGCAACCACTTTAAGGCATGGTGGTCTGTCTTCACAGTAAAGTCCCTTCCATAAAGAAAAGGTTTCCATTGCTTCAAGGCTCTGATAAACCCTAGCAACTCTGTCATATACAGAATAATTTTTTTGTGCATAATTCAACTTTCTGCTGTAATATGCCAATGGTTTGCCTTCTTGTTGCAAAACCGCTTCTATGGCGAGATTACTAGCATCGGTGATTACCTCAAAAGGATCATCCCATGATGCGAGATTACTAGCATCGGTGATTACCTCAAAAGGATCATCCCATGATGCGAGTTTAAGAACTGGAGCTTCGGAAGTTGCCTTTTGCAAAGCAAAGAAAATCTTTAAAGCCTTACTTGTGAGTGAGACTTTTTGTCTTCTAGTCTTCATGCCCTTGAGCAAATCTGTCAATGGTGTTGCAAGGTTAGAAAACTAATCCATATGTGAGCTATATGCTTGGCACAAGCCCACGAAGGAACGTATCTCTTGGGTTGTCTTTGGAACGTCCCAATCGAGGATTGCCTTTATCTTTTAAGGATCAAGGCGAATGCCATTGAAACCTATCACATAGCCTAGGTACTGGACTTCTTAAACTCCAAATATGCTCTTCTTTGCATTAATGTAGAGTTCGTTGTCTTGCAAAAGCTCTAAGACCTTTTGCACATCTTTCACGTCAGTGGCAGAAAAAATAAGAATGTTATCCACCAAAAAATAAGAATGTCATCCACCAAAAAAATGAAAAGACATATATGAATGAGCACGGCAAAGACTCGTGACATCATCTTGTTGAACGTCGTCGGTGCATTGGTCAAATCAAAAGGCATGACCACAAACTCATAATGCCCTTGTTTTGTTCAAAAGGCAGTCTTTGGGATATCGGCTCGAAAATCCTGACTTGATGATAGCTACTTTTGAGGTCGATCTTTGTGAAGTACTGAGCACTGTTGAGCCTTTCAAGGATGTACTCTATCCTTGGCATTGGGAACTTATTCTTGATTGTGAACTTGTTCAAGCTCGGTAATCCACACAGAGATGTGCGGTCTTATCCTTCTTCTGCACAAATAGAATCAGTGCAGCAAATGGAGAGGAAGAAGGTTTGATGAAACCAGACCTCAGTAACTGTGCTAGTTGCGTCTCCAACTTAGCTTCCAACGCCTTGGAAAGACGATACGGAAACTTACTGGGTGGCTCAGCTCCAGGTACCAATTCGATATGATGGTCCTCAGGAAGAGAGGGCGGGGGTCTTGGTGGAAGATCATCCCTCAACATGATGTTTTGAACTGCTGGAGGAGGCTGGTCATCTGGGGTTCCAATGGAGTTGCGGTGGATGTCGATATCTGTCGTGGGCAGACACAGATCATCGCACACTCAGCTCCCTTTCTGATAGCTCTATTGGCTTGAAGGTGGGAAATAAGTGGGATACCTTGAATACTCCGATCCCCGCGAATGATAGTAGGCGCAGGCAAACCTTCGACGATTGTGAAGGTGTCTTGCCTCGAATCAAGAATGGGCGCATACTGGCGGAACCCACTGAATCCAAAAGATCATGTCGCGCCCGAGAAGGGGCGAGACAATGAAGTCCCTTTGAAACTGGGCCTTCTGAACTGTGAAGGCAAATTGTTGAGCTTTCTGCAAAATATGAGTACGTACCCGTCCACGTCCAAATGGTATGGTACAAGGGCACATTTCATCTTGGTCGCCAACTGCGGAGAGATGGCATCTTTTGAAATGCCCATGTCGAAAAGGACAACAAACTATTGCCCCTTCACGGTGCCATAAGCTCTGATATGACCTTTCTGACGCTCTTCAACTCTGCCCTCCTGCTTATCACTGAATACCACTACGGGTACCGCATACAAAGCAGGCAAAAGCTGAACAGCATTGGTGGTTGAGGGTGGGGGTGGAGGGGGTGGTACAATTGTGGCGGTAGCCATTGTAGAGGCTGGTTGTTTGCTCTTTTCTGCCTGCCATTTGGTACAATCCTTCTTGGCATGTCCCATGTGGTGGCAGAAAAAACAACGGTTCTCTTTGAAGTACCGTTCCTTCTCATCTGACTACAAGAATGGTCCAGTAAGGCCCTCCTTGATCTTTTCTTTAGGGGTCTTCTTAGGTCCATCTTGTTGCTCCTTCCCGGAGTTATTCTGGCCCTTCTTCTTTTGCTCCTTGTTGTTGTTGTTGTTGTTGTTGTTGGGAGCCCCCTAACTTGACTGCTGCTGGTGAGACTCCTGGTTCTGCTGGTTGGTCTGCGTCTGCTGCTGAGGTTTGGGGGTGACTGGAGCGGTCTTGGGCTTGCCTCCATTGAGCATCATCTCATGATTCTGTGCAAGAGTCAAAGCCTTGTCATATGTATGAGGCTCAAAATTTCGAACGGGGAACCGAATGTTTGGATCCAATCCCCGAATGAACTACTTGAGCTTCTCCTCGTTGGACTACCCCAACTGTGGAGCTGATGTGATCACCTTGTTGGAGTAAGTGAGCTCAGGGGAACCGTTCTGGGTGAGTTTGTAGAACTCATCTTATAGATTTGACATGAAATGCGGAGGTAGAAACCTGGTCTACAAATCGGACACAAAGGTGTCCCAATCATAGTCTGGTTAGCTAGTGTAAGGATCTGTATACAAACGGGACCAATGTTGCCACCAAGTGATTGCATCACTGGTGAGGTGTGGAGCCACTAGATGGACTTTGTCTTGGGTTTCTGTGATTTTTGAGAGAGGAAAGTGGACAACAAACTAGTGAATAAGCTAAGTCACAACTGAATGGTCGCACTTACTGTCGTACTTGGTGAAGTTCTGCTAGGCATGGATAACTATTGTCGAGGCTATTGTTGGGGTTGTGGAGGATTGAGCAGGGTGGAATGAAGTTACCAGAGTTCGGAGTGTCTGTTGGAACTGGTCCCTCAAGTCTTCTTGGGCCTGTCGCTCGTGGTTCGCCTTCGCTTCGAGCTCCGCCCGCAATCGCTTCACTTTGGCCTTGCGTTTGGTTTTCTCGGCCAGTTGTTCGGCCAGTCTTGCTTCATGGTCTCACTCTTCCTTTTTAGTCATCCATCGACACTATTTTTCCATTGAGGAACTTTAATCTTTAGGTGTCTCCTGCTGGGCAAGCTTGCCTGTAATTCTGCCACTTTTTTTTCCATCTGCACTCTTTCGAGTTGAATCTGGAGTTGCTGTATTTGCTCCTTTAGCTTTTGGTTGTCTTCGTCTTCCTTTCGCCGGAAGCGTTTCTTCGAATGGTTCTTCTTCTTTAGTGATGCTTTCGGAGCTTGATGCCATTGTGGATTGGGGAGTGGTTTTTACCGATCTTAGCTTTACCATCCATAGGATGCCCTCACCCTAGGTTTCCTGGTTGAATCACGTTCCAAGCTCTGATACCAATGTAGCATGCAGCGAGCTAGGACCGTGTGAAATAACGAAGCCTTTCCTTAAACTTGAGTTTAGTGAGTCTTTAGCAATCCTTTAAAATAGCGTACATGAATCTGAAAGAGATGTACTAGAGATGACATCAGATGGGGTCCTGAATTACCCACCATTGAAAAGCACCCCCCGCCCCCCCCCCCCCCCCCCCCTCCCTCCCCTCCTGTATTTGCTTTGTTTCTTCTTCTCGAGAACTGTATACAAGCTGAATTGTGTCCACAAGACTAAGCGACAAATTAACTGACTGACCGCCAAACGCAAGGACAAAGCGACCAAACGGTGGGCAGAACTGTGCATAAGCTTTAGGCGACTTTGAAGCTATCTTCGAGAGAAATACACCGGCCCGAGACCGAGCGAAGGTGTGTTGAAAACTCTTGAAGAGACTGAGCTTCTTTGCCTTGGGCTGAGAGCACAAGTAGGGCTGTAAATATGCATAGGCAAGAGCCTAAGCATACATGCTTGAATTCTGATGATAATCTCTTATTTATGATTGATTATTTTGGGACTGATCTGAGCCTGCCTTTTTATACGCTTCAGGGTGCCGAGTCGGCTGCCTACAAGCCTGTCGGCTGGCTGAAAATGTCACCGACTAACATTAAATGTCAGTCGGCTATAGGAACTGTTACCCGACTAGCATTTAATGCCCCAGTCGGCTGCAGCAATTGTCTCACGACTAACATTTTATGCTAGCTGGCTGCCTTTATCAGGTTGGGTGGCTGCCAGTGCTGGCCGAGTGGTCCACAGCCTCCCAAAGGCTGGTTGGCTGAGCCTAAGGTATGGCTAAGGGCCCCCCTTGCAAGGCAAGCCCAACTTGGGGGCTGGCCCCCTCTACATGAAGTGCATCTACATGCTCTAATGCACCTACTGCAATGGTTGACATCTACATGCTCCTGAATGATGAACACTTGCTGAATTCTCCACAGTGGGTTAAGAGGACTGACCTGACACTCTAAGGCTAGGAGACTGACCTATGTAGCTCGTGCTTGACATGTCCTGGAGTGGGCTCACAAAAGGGTCACGGCGTACGCCAAATAAATCCTAAAAGGTACTACTTGTGTACATGATTCTTGCACTGTTGATGTGCCAATTTGTCACCGCATACAACAGTGCATGGGTGCACGTGACAGGAACATGGGCACTTGAGAGGGTAGTGTGAGTTGCAGATTTGTACTGACAACCATATTGTTTGCAATACTATAGTCATATGCACGCAAGGAGGGGGGGGGCTCTTGTGCGATGGAAGGGAGAGGGGGCGGGCTGAGATGTGCAAAAGGAAGAGGGGGGGGGGGGGGGGGGGGGGGGGCGTAGGCAACGCGCAGGCAAGGGGGGGAGATCAAACATTCCACACTGACTGGTGGAATTACACATACTAGTATGCATGATACTCTGTGCATGAAGCTTCCAACTTAGATTCTGTTCCTAGTTAATCAAATTTTTAGTGCACAAGGGTGCTCCTTACGGCCATTAAATATATCTCAAATTCAAGAAACTACTTTAAGTCATGCACAATGAGCTGATTTTAGTTTTCTGATTACTATAATAACAAACTTGCTTTTTACTCTTGCAATTTAACTCAGGCAAGAAACCAACACATGCTATCTGGTGTAATCCACAAGTCTTTTTAATGATTCAATCACCTATCTTATGATCATTGCCTTTCTATACACATGGCAATTTTTCCAAATAAATATCAAGAGCATAACAACCCCTACTTTGCAATGGTCATTTGAACATCAACCCCACAAAATTGGACCGAAAATAACGTCTGAAGTACTTCCTCCTGAAGGAATAATACCAATAACAGCTGCCCATGTAATGGTAGCTGGATATTTACGTGTAACATGGTACACAAATGTTGTACTCTTATACGGTGATGGGTATGATACTTATATAAGTCTGCCAATCCTGAAAGTATGGTCTTTCTGGACCGATTGATTTATTAGCCTCAAGGATCTTGGAAAAGAACAGATTTTCAATCAACCCTCATCTTTGTAATCAATAAAAAAATTTAGATCCTTTGCCTGAATGGTTATGCTAAGCATGTATAAAGTGCCTGTTAGGTTTGGGTTTCAAACTCCTAGCCAAAAATTTATAGTCCTGGGAAGTTTTTGGGGCTTGAAAATGGATGCTCTATTTCTTTCTTTTTGGTTAGGCAAAGCATGGAAACATTTTTTCTTCAAAGTTGAATTTTACCTTCCAGGATTAGACTTTTGCTTGTAGCAGACCTTATTTTGTTGGGCAAGTCTGATTAATACCCATTCGCTTTTGTCATAGAGCAGACAATTATTGTAAACCAATATTTTGTAGAGCCTGAAGTTCTTTGTACACAATCAAAACGCAAGGCTGTGTTTATTCAGGCACTGCAAAGTGTATAATGTTTGCCTGCATGATTAAGCTGTGAAAGGATTCATTCGTGTAGGAGGCTCCCCTTTTTGTGTTTCTGTTTTTTTTTGGGGCTCTTTATTGCATGTTTTGTTTGGGTAGGAGTTTGGTTGGCTTTGAGGAGGGGACCTAATACTGTATCGCAGCTGATGAAATCTATGTTTTGTTTGGACAGAGGTGTCGCAATCGAGAGGCGTATCTTGTGCATAAGAGGTTATGTGCAATAGAGAAATCATTTGTGGACCAGTGTGACGATGCAGGAAAGGGTGATCTTGTGAAGAGCATATGTGCACAGCGAACTAATTTGGTGGTAAGTTGAGTATTAATTAGTCCACATGTTCACGCGGCTGCTTTCTTCTTTCTTTACATACTGTTGTTGGTAATCATATGGAATGGTGTTCCTCTATGGTATGAGAATGAATTTTCTCCCATCTTATTTGTCCTTGTATGCACTTCGAAAGAGGTGGGTGATATTGGAACTGCCAAACATAGTTGCTAATGGCTTCCAAACACGAGTTTTCCTGTAGTGAAATTGTTAAGGTTTCTTTTTTCCTTTTTTTCCCCAAAAAAATCCTCCCATTAGTTAAAATAAGTCCGCCAAAGGGCGTAATACAACTTTGTCTAGGACAGTGAAAAATCTAAAGAAACGTATTGTTGTTGCAAGAATTTGTTGGTCACCAAGGGTTGAGCACGTGTGGATGCCTTTCATTAGAATTGGCAAATTCGGGTGCAGAAGTGTGGTGTTGGGTTTTATGCTGTGTATGCACCTAGAGGAGTGGTAGTGATCATCAGTAGATTACTGGGGCACTTTTTACTTCAGTTAGTGGAGGTTTTTTCCCCAGTTTAGCTTAGTTTCACTTATAACAGTTTATAAGTGTTTTGGTCCACCCGGCACACTTTATGGCCGGACATGTGAACACATCTTTTAGGTCACTTCATTATGTGGCTATTGTACTTCACATTAATATACTGAATACAACAAAGAGTCGTGTTCTCTCTCTCTGCTCTCTACGTTTCTGTTTGCAGTACCTCCAAACCCTAACCCTAACTGCTGAAAGCCTTCATGTGGTGCATGTGGTGGCTTGGAAGCAAGCTTGAGAAGAGGGAATTTGTTCTCTCTGTTTAACCAGTAAATTTGAAAGCCATTGGTTACTTTGTCATCTTGGATTTGGCCAAGATTGGGTGCTTCAATGTAGGAGGCAGAATGGAGTTTTACAGCATGAAGTGAGAAGGCTATTTGAAAGCCTTTGTGAGCTCATACGGCTGAGCTAACATTCTTGAAGAAGCACCCTTGGAAGAAGTTGCATGCGTCTTTGGAGCTCAACGTGGAGCTCTTGGAAAGAGATTTGTTGAGGCTTTTCTTAAAGCCAAAAGGAAAGCGAGCAAATTGTGATCAACGTGCAGAGGTTGAGTATGGATGGTGAGGAGTCCATGAGCAGAAGCCCTTGTAGATTTGAGATGATAAACAACGACAAGACTATATCGGGAAAGACCTCTCCACAGAAGAAGAGAGAGACCTTACTAACCTACTCACTAAATTCCAAGACTTCTTTGCTAGGAAGTACACTGATATGAAAGGTGTACCTCCTGAAGTGGTCAAACATACCATCCCCATGGTGGAAGGGGTAAGGCCAGTAAAGCAAAGAGCGTATCCTGTGAATCCTAAATACTCCAAGATGGCCTGTGAAGAGATTGAACAACTCATAGATGCCGGATTCATCTACAAAATAGAGCACATTGAGAATGGGTATCAGATTGACACAACGCAGTGCAGTTTTTCTCTCTTTGATGGGACGTCTAGATGGTAGAAGAGAGTGTAGTGACATACAGCTTGTCTGTGCTAGGGAGAAGCTGGAGACTGAAACACAGTGGTCTTTGGAGTAGCATATGTGTGGCACCTAGACTACCACAGCAAGGGATAAGAAAAGCTATAATACTCAAAGAGAAGGCTGCAATGAGCACATCTGGAGCAGGCGGCCTTCACCTTTGCGTAGCAGACAGCACAACATGGCTAACAGTGTTCGGCATTAAAGCAGCAAAGCTTGGTGACCTCAGCGGGAAGGGGATAGGTTCTTTACGATATCCCTCCTCCATGCAATCTGCAAACATGAAACAGATGCCAGTAGCAGCAAGGTAATAAGAATCAAAGTAGCAACATGTACAAGTTCTGTGAGTGATGAGATTGGCGGTAGGTTCCACAAGAAAGCAGAACCACAACAGGGTCATGTGGTAGCAATAGGCGCAAATCTGTGATAAGATTAATTTTGTGTGGCTCAAAGCATATCAAAGGATAAAACCCTAGAACTTCAAAATTATGGTTTAAAGAGTCCTCCATAAGAGAGTGTTCACATGAAGTCGTGTAAATTTATTGCTTTTTTTTTTCACGGGAAAAAGATCCTTCAATTAGTTAAATAAAAAACAGCCACAAAGGGCTAGATACAACCACAAAGGGCTACATACAAACTCGCTTCATTTAAGGGTAGGAACAAATGATCGTGAGGGGAAGAGACGCTTCTCCTCCGGCTGGCCGCTCTGAGGAGAAGGCTATCTTATACAGGGGAGGGGGGAGGAACAACCACACGGGGTGGTCTATAATGCCAAATGGGGTTACCTCCTCTATCTGTGAGGAAAGGGCCAGGTCTCCAAAGACGCAAGAAAGCTTCCCGCTGCATCCGCATACGGTCTGAACCTCCCTATAACTTTCCCCACTGAGCGCGGAGGGTGTGAATGATATCAAGCCATATGCTCTTGATGGTCTCCACCGGCGGAGTGTGGGTACCCTCGATGGCCTCGCTGCATCTAGCACGCCAAATGTGCCAGGCTGCTATGTTACTACAAATCTCCCATCTCTGGCATGAGCCTGGTCCCACGAGTCGCCTGTAGTAGGTGGGGCTGTGACTGGTACTGTTGCAATACAATGGTGAGAGATCTGAAGGCCTAGCCCTCCCCCATCCTCCTCATACGCCTTGACCACTCTAACATCTGTGGCCCAAGCAATAGTGCCCCATGTGATGATCCGGGTTGATGCCTTGTCCATCGCAAAGATGTGGAGAATCCTTTGCCAAATTTGCTGAGCCTTCGGGTAATCCCAAAGCCAATGTCTCTGAGTCTCCCACCAACTATTAGCCAAGTACCATCTATCTCGGGCATCTGAATTCTGCGGCCGAGCCGCGTAGTATATGCCAAGAAGGGGGCATGCAGAGTCTCCTCCTGATCCGTTGGATCATGTGAAGTCCACGTTCCCGGATCCCACTAAAGGTGCGTGAGAGGTCGGCACACTCATATCCATAGCCGCCATAATCTCTCCCGGGCCACCTTGGCCGGTGCTGGATCTATATGCCATTCCTGTGCTCAAAAACCAATCACCCTCACCCTCTGCAAGGTGCAACCACTAAATCCTCCAAGGGAAGCTCATATCTCTCTAGTCTGCCACCATGGGATCCAATAGAGAAAGTGAGCAGACCACTATCCTCATCTACTATGTGGACCGCCACTAGGATATCGTGTCTGGTAAACATGCCTAGCCACACTGGGGAGTCGGGTCTGGGGGAGTCAGCCACTCCTGAGGGATAGCTAAGTCGATGTCGATGCTGAGCCTATCTCTACCCCGGATCCCTGTTAGGCCTCTCTCCTGCACCTCCGTGGGTAATTGCCTGTGGGTGATCCAATCTCCAAGAGACATGGCTGGTTCCATGCTCAAGGCGCCCCAAGAAACGTGCGGTTGGGCCCCTAGCATGTGGTCACTGGGTAAACAGATCAGGGGGTTCCCTTCTGATGCAACTGGAGCTAACTGCTTGAGGATGGGCCTAAGGTGCTCCCAAGCACGAAGTAAGCTGGCTACAAATCTGTCCTCAAAAGCCATGCTAAAACCATGGGCTTGTAGCTCTGTGAAGATCCATCTGGTACTCTGCGGCCAAGGGTCCCCAAGACTCGGAGTGCACTCTGAATAGCCGGGTCAATGAGGCCTAGCCCCCCTCTGAGACGAGGCTGAATAATCACTCTCCATGCCACCTTGGCCCTGGCTGGCCTCCCATCACTTTCGGCCCATGAGAAATTCCGGATCAATCGCTATACTTGGCCAATACATGCCCGAGAAAAGGCCCAGCACGAAGTGATGTGCCACATGGTGGCAAGAAATACCTGGTTCGCCACCACCACCTTGCCGAACTCCAATATAGAAGCTTCTTCCGAATACTCAGAAGAAGCGATGCGAGCTACTGCTCGAGAGAGATATCAATGCCAACCTGGCAACCGAGATATCAAACTGGAGTGCCCCTCGGGATCCACCGAAAATCCTCAACTGGTCGCCATGTCGGGGCGGGTACTGAGCCTACCCAAAAACCACACGACTTGTGCCAGTTAATCTGTGCTCTTGATGTGCGGCAGAAAACCTCGATTGCCTCTGCAAATCTCTGTAGATTCCCCACATCTCCTACAAGGAAAGCTGATGTGTCGTCTGCAAATTGGGTCCAGCAGCTCCTCCTGTGTGCGGAGGGGAAGACACAATCCCTGAAGCCCGATCTCTTGGGCGGAGAGAAAACTACTCATGGTCTAGGCGACGAATAGGAAGAGGTAAGGTGCCAAAGGACAGCCCTGTCTAACCTATCGGGAGAGGGGGAATCTGTCGCCATGGGCTCCGTAAATGAGAACCTGGCTGTGTTGTAAGGCTGAGTAAAGTCCTGAGACTCCATGTGGAAATCACATCCGGCTCATAGTGCCCTCCGGAAAGTTCCAATCCACTCTCATAAGCTTTCTCAAAGTCTAGGAGTAGCACAATGAGGTCCTGCTCTGCCACATCTTGGCTGAAGCTGTCGCCTCCCAGAAGGTAAAAATGTTGTCCAGAATGCTCTGATCTTGAACAAAGTGTTGGGGTAAAGGCATTATGCCCACCCTTATAGTGTGCACAAGCCCATAAGTTATAGTACATAGTACACTTAGTACTTTTAATGTACTAAGTGCACTATGTGTACTAGTGCAATATACATGTGTGATAGGGGAGTCACACACTCATATCATGAGTTGACTTATCCCCACAACTCACTCTCTCTCTCTCTCTCCCTTGCTTCTCTGTGTATGTCTCCCACTCATGAACTCTAACCCTAATCCTCTCTCCCATTCAACTGGTATCAGAGCCTTCAACTGGAGCACACAGTCGAGCTGGCAGTGAAGCGCAGCAACGCTTGAGATTGGAGCTTCTTGTAAGGACAGAGAGCGCTGAGCAGCGCACAGTACTGAAGAGAGGGCAGGGCGCCAGGCAAGAAGGCGTGGGCTGCTCAGTTGCTGCCCAGGCGCAATCACGCTGCCCAGCAGGTGCAGCCACGCTGCGAACCAGAATCAGGCGAACCAGAACCAGGCGAACTAGAACCAGGCGCATACCTGGTGCGGTGAGCGTGGACACGTAACTGGCTGCGAACCAGAACCAGGCGGACGTCAATACAACAGGCGAGCGAAGAAGAAAGGCAGACGGGTACGGGCGTCAATCGCTTCTTGCTCTGCCTCTTCCCCCGGCCTTGAACACACGTCTACAGAGGTTTGACACAAAACTTCATGAGGCCAACGCGGCAATGTATGCCATCGCCGATGCTGCACGCGAAGTAGACCGGCTTCGTGTCTTTGAGTGTGAACGCATAGCCTGGGTCACCTTGAGTCATGTTAACCAGCAACACTGCTCTGTCAAATGAACACGCCTCATAAGCTTTCAAGCTATGGAGGCGGTGCACGTCGTGATTCAAGTACAAGCCCTCTGTGATCAACGGCATGCCAGAGAATCATAGCAGCTAGCCATCCGTACATCAGCTACAGCTACAGCAGCTTCATCACCCCCCTTCTGCACAACAGCATCAGATTTTCTGCAACAGCATCAACACAAAGAAATTCAGCCTGCAAATCTTAGAGAAATTCAAAAATTAAGAGGTATTTGCCTTCAATTTTGGGAATTTCTTATCAATTCAATCAATTGAGCAGGTACAGGTGCCGAATTGCTCAATTTCTGAGCAAAATTGGCAAAATTGGGTGACATTGGTCACAATCAGGATCAATTTGCAGGAAATTGGATGTCGAAATTTGGGGCTTTTGATGTATTTGTGCAATTAGGCACTCATACATGCTGTATGATGTGAGAAATCGCACATTCGGGCAAAATTGCAGCAAATTGTAGTGCAAATCAAAGGGCTTTTGTGCCGATTGGATTGATTTGCATGCAGGCAATCGCATTTGATGCTTTGGGCAATGTGTTGATGCCTGTCAAGCACTCAATGTGCCTGTAAATCAAGGGGCTTTCATGTATTGGATGTATATGTGGCCAGGGGGAAGCATTATGAAGACTCTGGATGCCTTCATGTGCGTCAATGTACCATGTATGATCAGAAATTGATCTTAAATCAAGGGGCTTTTCAAGATTTTATGCTTGTTGAGCTTGGCAAAGCAGCAGGCAAGACTTTTATGCCTTGAATCCTCAGAAATCAGCTTGCAGTCAAGGGGCTTTTGCCCAATTTCTGTTCGGGACTGCTGTATGCAGTGTTCGGTACTGTAAAAGCCTGATTTTCACTCTTTTGGACAGCCAGGAGAGCATTTATTGCTACTGTACCTGCTGGTACAGATTTGGTACAGCTTTGTACAAGTTTTGGCATGGCTGCACATTGATTTGAGTGAGCAAAAGGTTCATTTACAGCTGCTGTACTTGCCAGTACAGGTTTGGTACATCATTGGTGAGCACTTAGTACTGCTGTACAGTACTTTGGAAGGGCAACAGAGCACATTTAAGGTGCTGTCCTAAATCTGCAGCAACCAGATTTTGGTGATTTCATCACATAAAGTGGGAGTAGAGTTGCATTCTTGCTTCCGCAGTGGGAGATAAAGCTTGGGAGAATAACTGTGAGCACTTTGTGTGCTTTTGGTGCAGTGTTTGCACATTTTGCAGGGAGTCAGGCATTGACAGGTTGCATATTGCTATGGCAACCCCACAGGTGAGAGCTCTTCATTGCTTCACATCAAGAAGCTTGAAGGCTCACATAACTATGATATTTGGCAAACCCAGTGCTATAATGTGTTGCTCCAGAAGAAGCAGCACAAGCCTATCAAAGAAAGGGGTGTAATGCCCGCTTCTCTTACTGCTGAAGAGTGGGAAGATATGGATGAGCTGGCAAGATCTACTATCATGTTGTCTGTGTCAGACTCTTTACTTTTCAGCATTCGTGAAGAGAAGACAGCTTGGGGAATGTGGCAGAGATTGCAGGACTTGTATGCCCAGCAAAGTGCCTCAAGCAAAGTGTATTGGTTGAAGAAACTCATAGGTCTTCAGATGAAGGAAGGGGCGTCTATGACAGCCCATCTAAATGAGTTTAATGGTATTGTCAGCCAGGTTATAAATCAAAAGTTGGCAATGGACGATGAGTTCAAAGCCACTTTTCTCTTATGCACTTTGCCAGAGAGTTGGGACACATTCAAGACAGCCACTAGCAATTCGAATGCTATGCTGTCATATGCAGATGTTGAGGGTGCTCTTCTTCAAGAAGAGATGAACAGGAAAAACAACTCTGTTGGAAAGTCCAATGCAATGAATGCACGTGGGAGATCCCAGCAAAGGGGGAAAAACCAAGAAAGGGGAAGGAGCAAGTCTCGCTCCAAAAAGGACTTGGAATGCCATTATTGTGGCAAGAAGGGACACATCAAAAAGCAATGCTACAAATGGAAAAATGATCAAAAGGAAAAGGGAAAAGGCAAAGACAAAGACAAAGATGAAGCCAAAGATGTAAAGCCAAAGGGCAAAAGTGGAGTCAAGATTGAAGAAATCAATGTGTCACATGCAGGTGACAGTGAGGATGAGGTCCTATTTACGTCTTCACTTGATGCCCATTCACTTCTTACAGGTGGTCATGGTATGCACTCATGGATCATTGATTCAGGTGCCTCCTTTCATGTCACAGGTTGCAGAGACTTGTTTGTCAGGTATACTGCTGGCAATGAAGGAGTGGTTTATTTGGGTGATAACCATGCATGCAAGATTCTTGGCAGAGGTGATGTGAGGCTTGTATTTTCAGATGGCTCACAGCTTATGCTCCATGATGTCAGGCATGTGCCTGAGATCAAGAAGAACCTGCTTTCTACTGGACAGCTTGATGATGCTAATTATGTTACCACATTTGGTCGTGGAAAGTGGAAAATTAGTAAGGGCTCACTGGTTGTTGCCAGAGGCTCTAAGGTGGACACTCTTTATTTCATGCATGCAGGTGTTTGTCACCATGCTAATGTAAATGCAACCGAGCTGCCAGAAATCTCTATGTGGCATAGCCGGTTGGGACACATGAGTGTCAAAGGAATGGAGCAATTGTCTCGTTTGGGTTACTTGCCTTCTCTAAAGTTTTCAAGTTTTCAGTTTTGTGAGCATTGTATATATGGCAGGCAACTGCAATGCCCCCACAAGAAAGCTCTTGGACAGAAAGATGCTCAGTTAGAGCTTGTGCATACAGATGTATGTGAGATGCCTCAGCTTTCTTTGGGAGGGGCAAAATATTTTGTGTCTTTTATAGATGATGCCACACGCAAGGTGTGGGTCTATCCTCTTCGTTTGAAGAGTGATACATTCTCAGTGTTTGAGAAGTTTGTTGCTCTTGTTGAGAATCAAACTGGCAAAACACTGAAGGCTTTGCGTTCCGACAATGGTGGAGAGTATATGTCCAAACAGTTTCAGGACTTTTGTGATGCTAAAGGCATCAAGAGGGAGCTTTCTACTCCTTATGATCCTCCACAAAACGGGACAGCAGAGAGGATGAACAGGACCATACAGGAGAAGGTCCGTTCTATGTTGTCACATGCTGCGTTACCTCATGGTTTTTGGGCTGAAGCTGTTATGATAGCTTTATCGTATAAACAGGTCACCTAACACGAGGCTTGGTGGGAAAGTGCCAGAAGAAGTATGGGCAGGGAAGCCTCCGTCATACAAGCACTTGAGAGTGTTTGGTTGCGTTGCGTACGTGCACATACACAGGGAAATGCGCACCAAACTTGATCCTAAGTCTCACAAATGCATATTCCTAGGATATGGTGACAGAGGTGAAATGGGGTATAGACTTTGGGATCCCGTGAATAGAAAGATTATACGCAGCAATGATGTCATTTTTGATGAAACATGCATGTATAAGGAGCCTGCAAGGCAATAGGAGCCTGGCAGAGTTATCTTTGATGATGATGGACATCATGGACAACAACCAAGGGCTGTAAATCAGCCATTACAGCAGCAAAACCAGCCCTTAAATGGTGCTGAAAATGGTCCAAATGGACAGCCAGAGATGGCAGAAGATATCCCTATGGATATACCACAGTTAGAGGAGATACCGGGCATGATTTTTCAGCCTTATGGCATGGAATAGGAGCCACCAATGGGTGATATGCAGGCTGGACAGCAACCTGCAAATGATGGTCATTGGGTACGGAGGTCCACAAGACCCTCCAGAGCCCCTGACAGGTTTGTTCCAGGGGTTGACTACTTGATGCTTACTGACTGTGGGGAGCCCTCATGTTATAAGGAGGCTTTACAGAGGGCAGACAAGGCTCTTTGGGAGCGTGCCATGAAGTCAGAGATGGATTCTCTGCACAAAAATGGAACATGGAAGTTGGTGCATTTACCTGCAGGCAAGAAGGTTTTGCCATGCAAGTGGGTTTACAGGCTCAAAGTTGCACCTGATGCAAAGCCAAGGTACAAAGCCAGGTTAGTGGCTAAGGGCTTCAAGCAGGAATATGGTGTGGACTTTGAGGAGATCTTCTGTCCAGTGGTCAAAATGACCACACTTAGAGCTGTGTTAGCTTTGGTTACACATGATGATCTGGACTTGATTCAGATGGATGTGAAGACTGCTTTTCTTCACGGTGATCTCCATGAGGAGATATATATGCAACAACCAGAGGGTTATGCAGTGAGTGGAAAGGAGAAGCTTGTATGCAAGCTGAAAAAGAGTCTTTATGGGCTCAAACAGGCACCAAGGGAATGGTATCATAAATTTGATACATTCATGAAATCACAGGATTTCAAGAGAAGTGACATAGATCACTGCTTATACACCAAGAAAGCTTTGGATGGCAGTCTATTGATCCTCATCTTGTATGTTGATGATATGTTGATTGCCGGGAAATCTCGTAAAGAGATGGATGCCTTGAAGAAGAGGCTGCATCAAACCTTTGATATGAAGGATTTGGGTGATGCAAATCACATTTTGGGTATGCGGATACTTCGGGACAGAAATCAGCATGTGTTGTATTTGTCTCAGAAGGAATACATTGGCAAAGTTTTGCAGAGGTTCAATATGGACGGGGGGAAGAAGACTAGTACTCCTTTGCCTCCATATGTGAAACTCAGTGCTATGGACAGCCCATAGTCAGATAGTGGCAGGGCTGATATGGCCAAGATTCCGTATGCTTCAGCTTGTGGCAGTCTCATGTATGCCATGGTTGCTACTAGGCCGGACATTGCATTTGCAGTGGGAGTGGTTTCTAGATACATGGCCAACCCTGGCAAGAAGCATTGGGAAGCAGTGAAAGGTGTCATGAGATACCTGAAGGGCACACAGGATATGTGCATATGTTTTGGCAAACAGGATGCATTAGTGCATGGTTACACGGATTCGGATTATGCCGGTCATCCAGATAACCGGAAGTCTACTACTGGTTATGTGTTTACATTCACAGGAGGTGCTGTGTCATGGATATCCAGGATGCAGAAGTGCACTGCCTTATCTACTACAGAGGCCGAGTATATTGCAGCCACAGAGGCTTGCAAGGAGGCATTATGGCTATCTCGGTTAGTGGTTGATTTGGGCTATACAGGGGATATTCCATTGTTGCATTGTGACAGTCAGAGTGCCATCCAGTTGGCAAAGAACCCTGTCTTTCATGCAAAGACGAAGCATGTGGATGTGAAGTATCACTTCATCAGAGAGGTGATAGAGAACAAGCAAATTCAGCTTGTTAAGATTCATACGGATGACAACCCGGCTGATCTGTTGACAAAGAGTTTGCCTCCGGAGCGGTTTGCTCATTGCAGACACTTGATGGGCATTGGATGAGGCCAGTTTCAGCCTTGATATGGCCTTGTATATTATCATGTACATGCTGATTTTTTTTTCTTTTCCTTTACTTAAGGACACTTTGCCTTTAAGTGGGAGGTTGTTGGGGTAAAGGCATTATGCCCACCCTTATAGTGTGTACAAGCCCATAAGTTATAGTACATAGTACACTTAGTACTTTTAATGTACTAAGTGCACTAAGTGTACTAGTGCAATATACATGTGTGATAGGGGAGTCACACACTCATATCATGAGTTGACTTATGCCCACAACTCACTCTCTCTCTCTCTCTCCCTTGCTTCTCTGTGTATGTCTCCCACACACAAAGCTGGTCTGAGTGTGGTGGATTAAGTCTGGGAGAAAAGGTTGAAGTCTCTTGTTGATAGCCTTGGCCAAGATCTTATAGGCTGTCCCTAGAAGAGTGATGGGTCTCCACTACCGGGTCTCCAATTTGTTACCTCCCTCCTTGGGAATCAAGTGAATCAAGCCCTTTGAGAGCCTCTCTGGCATGGCACCTTTGATCATAATCTCATTGAAGGCAGCTCTAAGGCCACCTTCCATGCTGTCCCAATGGTCCGCCCTCGAGCATTTGCCCCTCGAAAGTGCCGTCAATGCCTCCTTCAACTCCTCAGCAATAAATGGTGCCAATAAGAATGACCGAAGAGAAGGGGGAACCACCTGCCTCATATACCGCCAGACCCTCTCGCGTGCGTCCACCACCTGTGGAGATACTGGGGCACCTTTGAGAAGATTTTGAAAGAAGTCTGTGGCGATGGCTCTCACCTGGGGGGAGGGGATCTGAAACAATAGCTCCATCCTGGCCGCACAGCCTGCAAATACCGTCTCTCCTCTTGTGGGGGCCGGCTATCTGGAAGAAATCTCTTGGGACTTTGTCGCCGGCCCGAGTCTAGAAAGCGGCCCTGGCGTGATACCTTTACTCCACCCTCCTCTCCTCTGTGGATCTAATCTTTGTGCGAGAGGCAGCAAGCTGACTCTCGTTCCATTGGCTATCGAGGGACCTCTCCTGAAGCCACTTTAAAGAGGCAAGACTCCTCCTTTGACTCCTCTCTTGCTCTTGGAAACTGTCTAATTGGCTCTAGGTTGCCTCTTGCAAGAAACTGTTGATCTCCCCTAAGCCCTCATCCAATGGGCACGCAGCAGAGCCTGAAGAAATGTCCAATATTGCCCATGTCTGCTCTATCTTGCTGCAAATCTCGGGGTCCTGAATGACGTTGTCCAAAATCCTTGAGCTCACATGTCTGTCGTGCCTCTAGGGGTACTCTAAAAACAGAATAACTGGGGCGTGATCAGGGAATGAAGTGCCTGCCAAGATACTAATCATACCCCCATGGCTGCAAGCCCACTCATCAACATAAAATCTATCAAGTCTAGAGATATTGGGGTTGGTGCGCCTCCTATCCGATCTCGAGAAGCAAAGGCTCCTAGGGCTATGCTCAAACTCTAGAAGATGCCAAGGGTCCTGTCCTCTGATTGCAAAAATCATCTCCTCCTTGGCTGAGTACTTTGTTCCTGAAACTGTGGCCGTGCCACCTCCAAGTCTGTCCTCTGTTGCCTCTATCATGTTAAAGTCACCGCCCAAGCACCAAAAGTCGGCCTGAGGGAGGGCCTGCCGTACTGAGCTCCAAAAGAGGGCTCTACTTGCAGTAGCGTTTGGATCGTAAACGTTGAGGAAGCCAACACTATATTCTCCAATAGTAATGGTAATCCACTATGCACGCCTCGGGACAATGACTCTTGAGCCAGTCACTACTAGCAGCAGTTGCTTATTGACAGATATACACACCCCTCCTTGCGTCCCTAAGGGGCCGAAGGATGGGGACCAAAAGTGTGACTCTTGCCTGGAAGAATCTTCCCACATTTGCGGGTGTGTCCCTTTGAGAGATGATACTCTTGGAGGAAAAGAATGTCTATGGGTCCCCCCACTATGGCCCTTTGAAGGTCGCCACACAGTACGCCTTGTCTATGAAAGCACTGAGCCCCCCCTAAATCCTAAATGTACAAAAAACAATCCGCATATCAAACTCGGTGTGATGCGGCACTAGCGGAACTGCCCTCCACTCGAAGAGTCTTGGGCAAGGGTTTAGACGGGGAATAATCACAATCCGTGTGGGGGCGAAGGCGCGCTAGGTGGGCACTGATTCTGTCCTCCGTGTGACCCCTCTGTGTAGGTGCGCACGGCAGCAGCGCTCGGCTCTGGTGGTCGTCTGGCTACGCGGCTCTCTCTACCCATGGTGAGGGTCAGCACGAGAATCGGGGGGAGGAACCACCGGAGGCGGTCTCCTGGACTGCCGCAAAGGCAAGCTCTAGCTAAATCCATCTGTCTGCAAATGAAGCATTTTAATGGAAGGCTAGAATACACCACACGTTGCTATATGGGGTCGCCTCGGAGGCTAGGAATAGATATACAATGCAGTACAGACTCTGGCGAGGCTACAAGATGCGGAGGGATGGAATCCCCGTTGCCCTTGCGAGGGCCGAGGCAGCGGTGTGGGGGGGGGGCTCCACTCTCCCGATGGCACCACCAATCATTGGGACAAGAGGAAGGTACACCTTCCTAAGGGCAAGGAAGCAAACTGTCATTGGGAAGCGTGAAACGCCAGCCAATGGGTCAGATGTTGGATCGAAGCCGTGCTGCCACCATGCAAAGAAGGCATGCGCCGTACGCAGTGCAAGGGGACTCAGTTGCATGACTTGGTCTAACGCCGATGGCAAGTCGAACTCCACCTAGTAGTATCCACACTCCAGAGGGAAAATATCGGTGATCCTTGCAGGTTCGCCAATGAGGCTACCCTGAAAAAGATCCGTGAGCTGTCCATGCGCAGGGTGGCTACCAACAATTTTGCGGACCAGGGTGGAGGCCTCAGGCAACGGTCGTAGCAATAACCGGTAGATCTGCTTCGGAGAAGGTCATGCAAGCAATGGCGGCTTGGGTCGGGGATGATGGAGCGGCTGCCATGGAGTCCTCCTGAGAGTGAAGACTAGAATAGGCCGAAGCTTGCCGAATAAAGCTGAAAACCCCAAAAGCCAGAAAGCACCAACCTGCACGGGAGGGGAGGAGGAGGGGGACGAGGAAACGACGAGGAGGATGGAAAGAAAAGAGGGGGGGCGGCTCTGAGAGAGAAGAAAAAAGAAAAAGAGAAAAGAAAGAAAGAAAGAGAAAAAAGCTCTGAGAGAAAAGAAAAAAGAAAGAAAGGAAAAAGAAAGAAAGACAAAAGAGGGGGGGGGTGCTGCGTTCTAGAGGGCAAATATCGGTGATCCTTGCAGGTTCGCCAATGAGGCCAGCTTGAAAAAGATCCGTGAGCTGTCCATGCGCAGGGTGGCTACCAACAATTTTGCAGACCAGGGTGGAGGCCTCAAGTGAGGCAACGGTCGTAGCAAGAACTTGTAGATCCGCTTTCGGAGAAGGTCATGCAAGCAATGGCGGCTTGGATCGGGGATGATGGAGTGGCTGCCATGGAGTCCTCCTGAGAGTGAAGACTAGAATAGGCCGAAACTTGCTGAATAAAGCTGAAAACCTTAAAAGCCAGAAAGCACCAACCTTAGAGGAGGGGGACGGGGAAACGACTAGGAGGATGGAAAGAAAGAGGGGGGGGGTGGCTCTGAGAGAGAAGAAAAAAGAGAAAAGAAAGGAAGAAAGAAAGAAAGAAAGAAAAAAGCTTTGAGAGAAAAGAAAAAAGAAAAAGAAAAAAGAAAAAGAAAAAAGAAAAAGAAAAAGAAAAAAGAAAAAAAAGGAAAAAGAAAGAAAGACAAAAAAAGGGGGTGGGGGGGGGGTGTGTGGGGGCGGGCAAAGGCGGACAGAGGGCAAAAAATGGGGGGGGGTGCATAGAGAGGGGGGCGGGCAGAGTAGTGAACGGTAGCATAGGGGGGTGCAACGAGGGGGGTGGGGGGGTGGGGGGCACAAGTGACGTAGGCGAGAGGGGGGGCCCTACGGGAGCTTGCGTGCCACTAAACTCGTTGAAAAGCTAAATTTGTTGCTTCATCTACAAAGATACCTGGAATGACACATACTTGGTGTTTTGGTGGTCATGAGAACCACATAGCTTGGAAAGGCCTCGCAGGAAGGCTGTATCGGCATCATCAACATTTGGATTTGACAGACCGCGTGGAGCCTGAGATTTAGTGCCCATGATGTGGCACGTAATGGCCAAGATAGCCATAGTTTGGTGTGTACACCCTAGTTGGGCAATTGCTGTATCGTATGAGACTGCCCTGACCAGGCCACAAAGAGCCTTAAAATGGATGTATACTCTTTCCCAAATTATGAGGGGATCCCATACCCGAGCCCACGGGTGCTCGAAATGGTTCATGCATGGGCGATGCACTTTGTGGGTTGATTTCTTCTTCCAAGCACATGAGTGTCCGAAAAGTACTTGGGATGGCTCTGCCCGAGCAAAATGGTGCTCATAATAGACTTGAGTATCCAAACTAGTAGGCACATGCACAAGCACTAAATAGAACACTCCAATTCAGCATTGAGGGGGAGTGTTGAAAGATGACTTTGGCACAATGCCAAATTGTCGTGGGTGAGTTTGGTTAATTGATTGGATAGTGGATGCTTAAGAGGGGGTGTTGAAATATGTAAGGTCAAGTGATTTGGTCGAGTGTGTGAACGCACCTTAGAGGTGTAAGATATTATCTCGTGAGTTGTGAAAAGATAAGAATGCACATGAGATATTGTGTGAATGGTGAGAGCCACATAAAAGAATGTGGAAAAGGGATTGCCACATGGCATGATGATGTGTAAAGAAGATTGGGCTAGAGGCATGGTTCATAACACATTGCAATAGAGATTGATTGAGTGTGCCTATCTTGTCTATCTTGCATTAGTGTGCAATTAGCATCATGGGTTGTCTTGATTATTACGAGCCTCCTTAAGCATATGGTTAATATGTAATTAGCACTAGGCTTAGGACGATTCCACTTTCTTAACATAGAGAGAGCTTCTTTTGGTTTATCTGGTGTCCCCTCTTGCTAATGACTCTTGTTTAACCTTGTGATTAAACCCTAATACCTTACAACCATAGTAACATAAAAACCTGTTTTGCTCTCTTGAAACGGCACGAAACGTTTCGAAACACAACAAAACCTGCGCATTGAAATGGTGTTTCGCCCAAATGTAAAGTCAGGTAAAAAAAACGGGCGGAAGCTTTTTTTTGCAAATGCGATTTTTGCTATCGTTTCCGTCCTTGTTTGCTGCCCATTTGCCACTTCACGCATCCGACGCTTCTTTTCGACCACAACCTATTGCTCCGCCTCTTCTCCTCGTTTTCGCTCCTTCACTTCTTCTCCTCCACGCCTCCTCTTCCTCTTTCCTTTTTGATGTTCCTCCAGTCATCAAGAGGAAAATGTGGAGTGAGAATAAAATGTACAAGTATGACAACACGACCATAGGCCAATTTTGGCCTTTTGCAGACATTAATATATCTTTCTTTCTTTCTTTCTTTCTCTTCTCCTCCACGGTCCACCCCTCCTCTTCCCTCCTCCTCTTTCCTCCTCTTTCTCTCCTTTTCTTCTGATCTCCTTCCCTTTTCTTCTCACCTCCCTCTTCCCTTCCAATTTGTTTCTTTCCTCCTCTCTTTCTCCTTTTCTTGCCCAAATTTTGAAAATACCAAAAAACCTAGTCGCAAAATCATGAATTTCATACCCACTAGTCCCAAAAAATGCATCTTCATCTTTCTGTTGGCTATGTTATAAATTTGGTATGTGTATATAAGAAGTGTCATTTCGAAACCTTTGCGTTTCGTCCAAAACTGAAGAAACGAAATGACGAAACGTTTCATGTTACTATGCTTACAACTGGTATCATCCCTAATAGGTGTAACTTACATACATCATTGCTTACATAAGATCCTCTTGAGAGGTTGTTCCCACACACTAGTGGTTGTTCACACACACTAGAACTGCTGTATTTAAACCTACAATATTAAGTAAATCGGTGCCAGCTTACACAACCGCCTAGCACCTGTTTATTCCCACCTTCTAAGCTCAAGTTGAACTGAATGCCTAAACTTAAGCTAGGGAGAGTACAAACAAACCAACTTCGATTCATAATAGAGCACAGAATTTAAGTTTTTACTTGGCCAATATTTCATTCATGTATTTTGGCATCTATCTCTAGGGTGCAGCATACATGCTGCTTATTATGTTACAAAGGAAGACACATTTCCAGGTAGAAATCTCGTCTTTGAAATGACTTGCGAACCCATGCTAAATCCTTCCATGTATTCTGACAATTGCATAGACGACGTCATTTAGCCTAACACCAACTGTTTCTCACAACTGCATCCTTTCTCATCGTTCATTCTCAATACTTGATTGTATTTTCATACCAAACTATTCTGACAATCGCATAGACAACTTCATTAAGCCTAATGCTAACTGTTTCTTGCAACTGCATCCTTTCTCATCGTTCATTCTCAATACTTGATTGAATTTCTTCTTTGCATTTCAAACGTTTACATCCTAGACATCTCATGCTGGGTTATGTGGGAAGTTTTAAGGTCCTAAATATGCTTCATAATTAATGGATTAGTACCTTTACTTATTCATTAATTTAAGCATAGGTTTAGGAGTCACCAAGGATGACTGCAATCATTGTATAAAAAGGACCACAGCCAAAACAGTGAGAATCTCAAATGGTTTTGTGTTTTGGGTTGTGTACTTGCTCCATTAAGGCCCTCCCTCTCTTAACTAGGGGGAAACTTTTTTTGTAGATCTGGTGGGACGCGATATCACTTGCTCACTAACAATATAGTGTTTATGCAGTTGAAGATTGTGCGTTGAGGATAGTTTCGGTAAAACTTGCATAGTTCTGATGGTAGGAGGGTATGCTGCTCAAGTTGGTCGGGGGAATAGGAATATTATGTAGTTAAAAATTTGCAGGAAGAATGTTAAAAACTTTGCTCCATTCTGTTCATCTTCGGGAGGAGGCTACATGCTTGGCTTTAGATAAAGAACTCGTGGATCATGTAGGAATGTATGGAGCTTAGTTCATGAACTATACGGAATGGGTTCTGAAACGTTGCTTGCATTGACCCATTTGTCTTTAGAAGCTTTCTAATGTTGATGAAAAAGAGGCCTTACAAGAGCTTTTTGCACAGACCCAACTCATTGTAGTGCTTTGCATCACTAATATTGATTTGAAGTATTGTGGGCACAACAATGAGCTAGTTGTAAGAAGGAGCTATTCATAAACTCTTCTATGAGTTGGAAATGGGCTGATTTCGTTAGCGTGGGAGCACCAATGTGATGCTACAGTACGGAGGCTTTCTCTTCCTGAAGAAAGAAACCCGCACACCTAATATATTATGATTGCTCTCCCCAAAAAAGAAAAAAGAAAAACAGCTAATTGGGTTATATATGCTGTTCAAGTGGTAGCCTTCATCATGGCTCAGTCTGCTTTCGCTCTGTTACATACTTTAACATGGTTTATAATTTGAACTTCAAGGCGGACATGCCCTTGTACATAATGCTGCATCTATTTTTGGTGCTGATGAAATGAAAAGGTACCCATTGTTCGATGAAGTTAACGGTCCCTGTAACTTTGTGAGTGGCTGACATATCATGAATTCAGAGGAGGTGTATTATCTGGATCCCTTTGAATGTCTTTTAGCGTTCAGCTGCAAATGTTGGTTAGCTGCAAACATTGTTTGTGGCAAATATGTCTGTGCTGCAGCCACTTATTTTCCTTCCGTGCTTTTCTGTGACAGGAAAAGTGTGTTGAGTTGCTGCCAGAAATTCAACAGGATCAGTTACAAACTGGAGCCCTTGATCAACTTTTACCTCTTTCAGCAGGTCTAAACAAGGAAGGTTTCATCAAGCTGTCTCATGATTCTGTCTCAGTGGTCCCAGCCTTGCCTGAAGAGATGGGTGTCTCTTTGAATGCAGCACCTTTCACTTTCAATGAGAAAAGTGAATCGCTGCTCTTGTCCCACAAGACTACGCCTGATTTTATCAGGCTGGTGGGATGGAGGAATTACCGACAACCATCTATACTTCATGGAAAGCCATTTAAGGCTACATCAGGGGGGGCAGATCTCTCGTCTCAGCTGGATCTTTCTACTTTTAGTGGTGTTTCACCTGGTGAAGGGTTCCTGAATCCTATTTTGGGCAAAAAATTGACTTACAATTTTGAAAATGATTTTACTTCTTTTGCAATGAGGAGACCTCGAACAAGCACTGCTCAGGATGCCAAGGGGAGTACTGGCTATGAGGGCAGAAATTCACAGTTGTCCCCTCCACTGGATCTATCATCAGCAGATTCAAAAGGATTAAATGGCTGTCCTGGACCTGAACCATCTTCTGACAATTCGGAATTAAGTCTCCAAGAAGATGATGGGGCATTTTTTAATGAGAGTCTCCAGAATGGGGCATCAAGTATAGCTGAGAATGGTTTATGCACAGCTACATCCTTTTTCAGGCAGTCTGAAAATGGATCTGTGGAAAAGAGAGACTTATCAGGGAAAGACCAGAAGTTTGATGTGTCAAGTAGACCTAGGAGGCAAATGGTACATTCAAGTCCTAATGGAAAGAGGAAAGCATATGATCAGCTGGCTGGTTGTGTGTCAGGTGTAGCTCCAGATCTGGCAGGGGATACGTCAAATAGACTGTTCACCAGCAACAACCTGAAACGTTCTGCAAATGAGCAGCAACAGGGGTACGCGCTTTGTGTTGTACGTCTTTTTCTGTTTCTAGAGTGTCTGGACATCTTTTGGTCAGGCATGGTGCTCATAAGAGAAAAACTTGTGCTGGTTCTGATGCGGTAACATGTCTGTATTTTTCTTTTTGGGTGATGCTTCAGAATATTGTTGTCAGAAGCAGAAACTGCCGACTCCTCACGTTTTCAGAAGAAAAATGGCTTGAGATGGAGAGCAGAAGATGATGGCATGGAATCACCCTCTCTTACACCTGGTGGGAGGATCAAGTCTTTATCTACTGTTGGAAGGGCAATTAATGGAAGCAGATCATTCAGAGCTCATGCATTGTAGCAAATTTTCACCATTTTACTCAATGCCAGGATTTGGTGGTGCCCTTTCTAATCTACTTGATGAGGCTCCTTGCAGTCAAACTTGGCAGTGTATGGTGAGTTGAGCTCGAGTCTTTGGTTAGTGCTTGCAGATTGAACTTGGCAGCCTGTGCTGGTAAGTTGAGCTCTGACCTTCATGATCGAATGAATTGCAAGCTTGTTGCAGCAATGCACTGCAAGTGCCTTACCTCTCTGACAAGTGGATGGTCTGCTCGAGAAAAAATCTGGCATAATTGGGTGTTGGTGGCATTCCTCACTCTACTCTGCAGCTTTTGATTAGCTGTGGTGGCCAGTTGCTACCATAACATGAGCAAGAGCCTTTCTTACCTTACAAAGCATTTGCGCTGAAGATTGAGGTGATGCTTTCCATGAACTCCTATCCAGCTTGGATCTCATTGGGTCAGAATTATCTGATCAAATTGCATCAGGTACTGAAGAATCTGCTTATGCAGTTGGTGAATGAAAGATTGCGGTAGTTGATGTTCCTCTAAAGATGAGTTAGGGATCGATGTCCTGGTAAAGGAGGAAGGATTTTCTGTTAAGAGTGGTGTGAAAGACCAATGTTGGTTGTGCCCTTCCACTTTTATCTGAGCAGTTTTATTTGTATAGAAGCGGGACGGAACTCTTTCAACAATTCTTAGATCAGATAATAGATAACCGGTTTACCTACTAGATAATAGATAAGATGAATGATTTGGACTAGCCACTACCTGCAAGCCACTAGAAGAGATCTTTGCCTACTAGATAAGTAGCGTTAACCGAGTAGTACAATCAGGTATAGTCATCAACATAGAGAAATGATTTTGACATTTCCTGTCTCTGTCTGGAAGTTGTGGAAAGCAGAAAGCTCTTGAACATGTAATCGTGGTATAACAAATCACAGGTGCTTACCATGCGAAGTTAAGAAATTAATCACCAGTGCACTGGCAAGTGCATCAACTTGGTTCTGTTGGTAGCAGACCATAACCTTTCACAAAGTGCGTTTTCCTGTTTGAAGGAGCAGTACATTTATTCTGGAACCTTCAAGAAGCAGTACATTTATTCTGGAACCTCCAATGCTGGCTTGTCAGAAGTGAGTAATGAGGTTTTTGGTTGTTAAAGAGGAAAGAGTAGCCAATGAGGTGATAGCTCAAGTGGTAGAGGTGTTTGTCTAGGACCAGGAGGTCCTGGGTTCAAAACCCTGCATGGTGCTTCCTTGGCGGCATCGCTTACGGGCGGATAAAAACCTGGCGCCTACATGCCATGCAAAATGGTAACTACAGGAGGATCTTGGGCCTAAGGCCAGTTGGAAAAAAAGGGAAGAGTATGGAGTAGGGAAACGACACTCCTCCGGTTCTTTCCCGGCTGCTGTGGCCTCCGGGAGTGATGAGGCAGTGACAGAACAGCTGGCGATGGTGACTGGAGGAGCTTCATATTTTTGCCGCATCAGCATTCTGGGAAATTATTCTGCATTGCTGAATTGGCTAAATCTCTCACATATTCTGAAAAAAATGTCACCTGATTTACTCTCCCGCAACCTGTGGCCTTGTCAGAGATTGTAGATACTGAGTTGTACTGGAAGCGATATGTTACACTCTGGCATTATAACTGCCAACCTATTTAACCATTGCAACATAAAGCAAGGTAAGAAAAGAGGATTGAATGTGTGTCAAAAGTGATTTGCTCTGTAAGTCACACCTTCATGCAAGTCCAATTGCTTTTGCATTTATATATATAAGAAACTCTAATGTAGGAGAGTTTGTGTGCTTTCTCTCCAAGATTTATAAAATTAGAGAGCTTGCTCTCATAATGTTCATCATATAAGGAGAACTGGTCTATTTGGAAATCAGTGCTCCCTCCTTTCCATGTAGCTCCATGGGTTTCACCATCTGTATTTTGTAAGGTCCCCTTCATGACAAGTAGCCATGGGACTCTTGTCAAGATCTGGCAAGACACTAGATTCCCTCATGTTGTGGCTATTGCATATGAGCCGACTTCATCAAGATGGTGGTGGTTTATTTTACACGCTAATTTGATATTCTGCTTTTAGGGCTTTGTTTTGCTTTCATTAAGGTTGAATACCTCCATAGGCAAGTATTAAACTATTTGTATCTAAGGTTTATTTTACACGCTAATTTGATATGGTAGTGACGGTATCTAAAATATTCAACTATTATGTTTTGTTAGACGGTCACACATATTCGTCTCGCCCATTCATATTTAGAGTGATGGTACAATTGTGGCCACATCAATATGCTAGCTTTTTCCTATATAGCCTTTTCATATTTGTACTTTTGATATTTGATATTGCATATGATCAAATATTTTTGTTCTTGTACTTTGATGTGGGAATGTTGAATTCAAGCTAAAGGATTCCTTTGCTGTTTGAACTTGATTAATAATAAAGCTCATATGTAAATTCTAGCATTGTAACTTATTCGCAAGTGGTAGTCTAAAATTTTGGATCATTAATTGCCACACACACAATCATTTGTCCTTCTAACTAATGGAATACAAGTTAATTGTAGCTTATTGCATCACCTCTGTGGAGGACCTATCGGAAATAAAGGGATGGGTGCACGCACACAGACACAACTTCACTCATACATTTACACTCGTCCTACTCTATTTTATATATTAGCCTTTAATCTTTTGTTTTGTTTTGTTAAGTGTTATTTGTAAATACATTTTTGTCCAGACACATTTATCTACTTAACATACATACAATTACTTTTTCTATTATAATTATAATTTTCTTTTACACTTCATTACTTAGATAGGTATATTTATATTACTACATACTTATTTACATGGTAATCTAGATAACCTCTCTCTCTCTCTCTCTCTCTCTCTCTCTCTCTCACGTGCATGTGCAAGATATTCTTGCACTAGCTCCTAATGAAGTTAACTCTTTCTGTGTAGCTTAAATTGCACTTTAATTCCTTCAGTCTCTTTTTTAAGACTTGACCGACTATGAATATATACTCTTTTTACTTACTTTCCCATAGTAAGTATTTCACATTCTCCCACCAATTCTCTTGGACATTGCGTCTTATAGTCCATCCAAGAAAAGGGGGTAGTCTATTTTAACACCGCTATTTTTGATTGAGAATTGTCAGCTAGGTTTGTGTTTGGTTTTTTTCCTATTGATTACTTGCAACCTAATTTGCATTGCATTTACCAATTGTATTATACTATGCCTTTAAGCTACTATCACTATGGCATTTTTAGATAGCATATCTCCATGCCTTAAATGAACATCATGGGTTAGCTTACACAATTGCCCATTAACTGAGGAGGTACCTTTTTGATAAGGCATCTCTTGTTTAGTCTCTAGTTATGGGCCTTTTCTTGGGGCAACACCCATTGGCTTGATAGTGAACTATCTCATCAACCCCTTTAGGAACAATGCAAAGTTTGAATAGCGGAGTGCCACATATAGGATGCCATCTATTCCTTTTGGCAGATCTCCACTTGGAATGTGCAAGAAATGGTCTTGGCATGCACATGTTGTGAACCCTTCCTCACCACAGTAATTATGAAGTCAAACTCAAGTAGGATCAGAAGTAGCACATGGCTTGGTAACATCAAATCCTTCAACAGAAGGGCTTGATGCTCTACGTAAAAAACAAACTTGTTTGATTAAAGATAATGGCTATATGTTTTTACCACGTAAACCATGGAGAGTCCTTCCCTCTTAGTTATGGTATAATTCTATTCAACAATGTTTAATTGGTAGTTAGTAAAGTGAAGATGAAAATCCATGCCGCGGTGCTAGCACACAATCAATTGCGATGAAGAAAGAAGGGTCAATGTGTGCATGGAAAATGATGTCCCAATTGAGAGCTCATGCACTTGTTGACTTTGTAGGCCTTCGAGCATTCCTTGGTCCACTTAAAGACAATGAGTAGCTATAAAGGCGTATGGCTATGATGATAATAAGATGATGAATCATCTATGGTAGCCAATGTGTCGTCCCACGAAGCGTTGGATACGCTTGAAGTCAGTTGGTGGTGGCAACTCATGAATGAGTCACACCTTGCTTTCATCTTTGGATATTCCAAGTTCTGAGATGTATCTAAGAAGGGGATCGAGGGAGATTCGATATAATACCTTCCTTAACCATCAAAGATGTGCTTTTCATATGGAATTGACGCATAGATACTTGAAGTCTTCCAACAAAGAACTCCTTGTAGCTTGTGAACACATCTGAAAAGTTCTTAGGGCATTAGATAATTCAAAAGGCATAACCCTATATGTGTAAGTTTCCCATTCTATTGTAAAGGCTATTTTGTGTTGGTCCTTAGGGTCTATTTTCACTTGGTTATAGCTTGAGAACCCATCTAGGAAGAAGCTATAAGCTTCCTTACCTATACGACTCTCTCTAGTATATGCTCCATGAATAGCAAAGGATAGTGGTCCTTGATAGTGGCCACATTTACCTTTTTGAGGTTAACACAAACTCTAATCTTTCCATTGTTTTTGACACCATAACTATGGGGATACTCTTTTGTGTGTTCAATCTCGTAAATGAATATGGGATCAATGAGCTTGACCACCATCTGGGAGTACTTTGGATTCACTTCGTAAGCTTGAAAGCTTAGCCCATTCTGTGATGAGAATGGTGTACTTGACCATTTCGGGAGGCACACCTTTTATGTCGATGCAAATGAGTCCTAGAATTCTGTGACGAGGTTGATAAGATAATTCTGTTCCTCTAGAGTGATGTCCTTCTCTATGTATATAGGTTCAGGATCTTTGCCTAGAGTCCAGCGAGATTAAACTAATATGTCCTAGGAGTATCGTCACATGGGTTCTTTTAGCTTTCTCAAAGTGCACTGGGTAGTCTCCCACATTGTACACTTTGAAACGCTTTGGTACATGTCAAAGATATTATATCTTTAAACTTTCTGCCATAGCACACTTGGCTTCTCTTATTGCTTCCACCAAGACTTTGTTTCTAGATCGTCTAGGTGAGTAAGAAAGCTTCTTTGGTTGCTTTGATCGATGGCTCTTTCCTTTCAATGGTCCACTAACTTGCTTATAATGTGGATAATGTTGAGCTCTCTTTGCCATTGATGGCATAAATCTACGTAGGAGTGAATAGCTTCAAAATATAACGAAGCCAATGTTCCCTCCGTTGAAGAGATACAAGTCATCATTTTGAGTGCATTTCTATTCCCATGTTGCTAGCTCTTGATCATAAACATTTCCTTCAAGCTTGGTGTGCACAACATTTCTTCAACATAAGAAAGACAACGTTCCTCGTTCCCTCCCTTGAAGAGATAAAAAGTTTTTGGTTTTAGTGCATTTATATTCCCATGCTGATTGTAAACATTCCCTTCAAACTCGAGTGTGCACTGCACTGTTGTTGCGCTTAACATGTAAAGGGAAGCGATCCCTTGGCCATTTGAAGTGGCCATAATGTGTTCCTATCCTATGTCCATGGTTTGCGAGGATTTGCATCCCATTCTCATAGTCCTTGGGCATAGTGGAGCGAACTCCGAGCTCTCACTTCCTTCATCTAATGTCTTGTGGCATGTGAGGCACATGTTCACTTCCGTTGTCCTTCCGTGACTGTATCTTCAGTGATTAAAGGGCCTCTACTCATGGGGGATGGGTTTTCCATGTGTGTAGATTGACTTTAAGTGTTTGGTCCGTGTTCTAAATGTAGATATGATCAGTGTAGGATGCAATTGGAGTCGTGGGTTGTTCCCTAAGTGAATGCTTTAGGGGAAATAAACTTGCCATAACATAAGGTCCACATGATTCGAACGTCTTTACAAGGTTCTTTATATGGTAAGCACTACCTTGTTCGGGTTTACACATGGTGTCCACACGGTTGCCCCCATGATATTTACATGCTCAAAAAGGGCTCAGTATTTCCCCACTAATCTTTACACACTAGGAAAGGACTCCACATGATTGGTATTGCCAGGGTGGTGTCCACATGTTGTCCATATGGTCTCTGTACTTGATCAAAATTCAATGTCACATTGTTGTGGGATCCCTATGGGTTTTGCATTTTTACCTCTTTGGTGTAATCTCTACTATTTTACTTTGAATTCTCATTATCTACAAAACTTGTCAATTTACCAAGATGGAACATTCTACAATATTTTACACATTGTTTTCAAATACTTTGATGATATCTTTGCAATAATGGTTTTGAGAAAGCCCACCTTTGGAGCCTTATCTCTAAATCTCCATCAAACGATCAAATGGCTACCAAGGACTCCACGTTAACATTTATACTCTTCGATAACAAATCTTGTAATTGGTGTGCAACAGGGACCATCCTTCATGGATTGATTGCCATGGTGCCATCCATCCATCATCAAAACTATTACTTTTTGGTCCCTCTTGATAGGGCTAGGGTGGGTAACTACGTATACAAATGATATGGTTTTCTTTAAAATGAATTTACTTTCTTGTACAAATACTTAATATGAGAAGTTCAAAATACTAGACGACTAAACATACATGGATCATATAATAGCTAAACATCAATTTAATGATTTGTTGGCATACCCAACGATAAAAAGTTCAATGGGTTGTCCTAAGAATGTGTATACACCAAAACCCTAAAAAGCATATGATATAAAGAAACATACTCACAGCATAGTAAGAGCATCTTTACAATGTTGTTAAGTAGATGTTACCTTCCATCTACACTAGAACTATGTACTCAGTCCAATTCAACGAGTGGCCTATTTTCTCTTGGCTCGTCACACATCCCTCATGAAGCCAGTCTCTTTCGACTCTGTTGATAGTTCTCTTTGCCTACTGGTGGATGACTAACCTTAGCCTCTAATGAGCTTCTCTCGCTGAGTCATATCTTCTCATATTACTGTTTTAAAATACATGCATCATGAGCACATATATATGACCAATATGAGACTCCCTATAGGAAGTACCTTAGAACACAATAAGCTAATTGATTTTTTGGGGTAGAATGTACTAGTACTCAAAGATGATCCTGATAGAATCCTTTTTTTGGGGCCCATGGGTGCGTAGACGAGTTGGTAGAACGGTTGGGTCCCATTGCGAGGACTCAGGTTCGATGCCATCAGGTTGCACGTCGTGGGTATGCGCATTGAGCCGATATATATATATATATATATATATATATATATATATATATTCCCGCAAATAGAATTCTTTTTTTTGGGATCGAACAACCCATTATCTTATATGTGTGGGTTTGTTGGTTTTTTTACATTCCATCTGTATACATGGCCCATTGTGTTCACAGCTTGAACTCATGATGTTATGGTCAATAATATAGCAAACACTTTGTTGTATGACCTAAACATGTACTAACCATACTTCATCTACTAGATGTATCACCTCAAAATATTTTTTGTCACATTCATAAATCAGTCTAAAATAAGTTATTTTTTATTTTGTAGTCCTTATTAATCCTTGAAATGAGAATTGTTGTCTATACCTCTTTAATGATCTTGTGATACCTTCTAAATTTTATTTTGAAAACAACATCAATAGTTTTTTAATAAGATCCATCACATGGATCTAGAATATATATAATCATACTTTACAAGAATTTTCGTGTGTCAAAAACTACACCTTGCTATGGTAACATCAAGCTCCCAATAAAAGGTGGTATTAAGCACGCCTTGACATGTATAACACCTACGCAGAGCTTTTGATGCTGAGCTTTTTTATTTGGACGAGCATTTGCACCATGAGTTTTGTTAATGTGAACTACTTCATTGGGGTGGAACTTGATGATGTGTCCATGTCACCATGTGATATGTCCATGCCAGCACGTGACA
This sequence comes from Cibotium barometz, assembly GCF_041138505.1. Lineage (NCBI taxonomy): Eukaryota > Viridiplantae > Streptophyta > Polypodiopsida > Cyatheales > Cibotiaceae > Cibotium > Cibotium barometz. Next base: position 4,625,654 of record NC_141107.1, on the reverse strand, counting down.
TGGGATGACCATACATAGCATGGGTAACATACATCATCATCGTGATGGCTATATTCATGCTATCATCACACTTCATGCCTGATGCGCGCAGCACAATTCGCTTAATGGGTTCATGCAAATTTGAAATAGCTTGGCTCACGCAAAGTTATGGGCTCACGTCGTTATGGATTTTTGTATAAAATGACTCATGTTTGATGTCTCATGTCTAGTGAGCTAGACTCATGGCTCGTGTCTCATGTCTAGTGAGCTAGACTCATGGCTCGTGTCTCATGTCTCAAGTTTCATGGTTAGCAGGCTAGGCTCATAGCTTACGTCTCATAGCTTTTTATTAAATGGCTCTTGGTGATCTAGATTCACAGCTCAAATCTCAGAGGTGGAGTGCTAGACTCACGACTCACATCTCAAGACTTGATAGGGCCAGGGCCTTGAGTTTTCCTATTCTTATCAGCATGCCATCCCTAATAAAATGAAATGATGTCCCTCATATTTTGGGAGTCGGCATGTAATTTTGGCTGTAGAACAAAGCTGAGTAGAGCTTGATCCTCAATTCAATTTCTTAGTGATTGAACAAGAATAGAAAGGGGTGATTAAGATTCATAATCCTAATTAATGATGTTTATGCAAGTGATTTAGTGTGTTGATTATTTTTTGTAAATTTTTCATGCTTCTAAGCAATCCCAACAATGCAAGGAAAATCATAAATGCTTGAACAAAAGTTAATTTTCCCACTCTAAATGTTTTCGGAGTGGATTACAATCCTAATAACAAAAAAGCTATTTCTTGATTGAATGTGCAATGAAGTCTAAGCCTTGTGGTAAGCTTTAAAGTCCTACAAATCATAATAAAACCAAGGTTTTTCCTTTCCAAGTACGAAACTATAATGCAAACAAGCTTCAAAACAAAAATGAAAAACAATAACTTGAACACATCCAAGGCTTCAAAATCATGTGTTTATCGGAGTGTGACCTCCTAATCAACTCCTAGCAATATTGAACAATCCTAATAGATAGAGAATGGAACCAAGTCCTAGGCTTTTCGTCCCTATCTCGGCAACACCAAATATGTTCAACTACTAGAGAGCTTACCTTAGTGTTGTCGAATTAAGTGTCATTTGGTGCTTTGCCATAGAACCACAAATGCAACTTTGCATGTGGGTAGTGTACTCATTCTATTGTCACACCGGAATGCTGCTCCTTTGCTAAATGGGTGAAGGTGGAGCTTCCTTTGCTAGATGGAGGCAAGAAGGAAATAGCCTTTTCAATGGTTCTCTCTCATAAAGAGTGGATGGGGAGGAAGGTAATGAGAGCAAGAAGCCTACAATCAAATGCATCTAGAAAGCATCCATCAAGTAAGTAATAATTAATAGAACTTAAGCAAGAGGGTAGGGAGAAGGAGAACTCACAAGTATCCTTTTGATGGATGCATCTAGAAAGCATCCATCAAGTAAGTAATAATTAATAGAACTTAAGCAAGAGGGTAGGGAGAAGGAGATCTCACAAGTATCCTTTTGCAAGGGAATGAATGTGTATTACTTGAGGATAGTCAGAAAATCGAGTGGCAAAAATTGAGCAAGGCCTTAAACGGAATGAGTGAGAATCGAGTTAGCTATTAGTGATTTCAAGATGACTTAAAAGGGCAATGTAGGGCCTATTTGTAAGTCTTGACTACACAATGACAATTCTTGTTAAGATAAGAACCTACCCAAAACACATCCTTATCTACGTATTTTCCATCACTATTTTTATCCACAAATATCGAAAGGGCAATGTAGAGCCTTTTTACAAGTCTTAACTACACAATGACAATTCTTGCTAAGAGCAAAATCTACCCAAAACACATCCTTATCTATCCAAAACACATCCTTATCTACTTATTTTCTACCATCAATATTTTAATCCACAAAATATCAATGCCTCCCCCACAAGTTACATATAGTCAATGTAAGGTATTTCAAAGAATTATACATAAGAGGTCAACATAATCAAGCTAAAATTCATGCTCATCATCTTAGCATTCATCATCCACAAACAAACAGTGCACTCTCTTCTACTCTCTCAGCCTTGCATCGTAGGTGGCTTTGGTTATCATTGCTCTTGCAACCTTTTCGCCACATAGCATGGTAGAGAGCTATGTGGGGAAAGCTACATTAAAAACTACACATCACAAATCAAAGTGAGTTCATGAATGGTAGTCCTAAATAATAGCTACGTAAAAAACTACACATCACAAATCAAAGTGAGTTCATGAATCGTAGTCCTAAAATAATAGCTTTGCACACATGCATATTAAATAATACACATGGAAAATCAAAGTGATCAGATGAATGGTAGCTGGAAATACTATAGCCCACATGCACATTATATGAGTGTGTTGGACTATGAGTAACTAGATTAACATCACATAACCATATTCCAACTTGATGCAACTATGAATCAAACACATATTTATTTAACAAAATAGAATGCGCACTTACATTCCCATACACAATTGAAACTATACTCAATATTGTTCTTCTACACTTTCTTATTATGCAAACATTTTGGCACTAAGCATTTAACTCCCATGTGCTATCCAACATCTCCCAACACATCAACAATTCAAAGTACCAAAGTCATCACCAAAAAGTTATGCCACATGAGTAGTCACATGGAGCCCAAAGGTGAATTCCAAAGTCCAAAGTCATCACCAAAATCACACACATGCATACTATAGTGATGTCCAAGATAAAAGTATCTCAATATGAGGAGTCATAAGGATTGTTAGTGGGCATCTCAACGTACTTATCACTATGAGTCATAAGGATTACTAGTGCGCATCACAACATACTTATCACTATGAGTCATAAGGTTTTCGAGGCCGATATAGCGCTCTCTCTGACCTCCCCCTTGGCTCCTGCCCCCTCCTCCATGCTTGCCTTTTTCTTTGTCCCCCTGTGCTCACCCTGCCTTGTTTCCCCTCCTCCTCCCTTCGTGTATCTGTGTGTGTGTGCCCCCCCTTATGCCCGCCCTGTTTCCCCCTTCTTTGTGTGCAGCCCAGCCCTGATTCCCCCCTTCCTCTACACCCGCCTTGCCCCCCTCCCATTGCCACCTTCTGCATGTTTTCTCCCTTTCTCTGCCTTCTGTCCATTTCCCCCCTCCCATTGTTGCCTTCTTCCCATTTCCCCTGGTTTCCCCCCGCCGCTTCCCGCCTTTCTCCACCCTTCTCCCCCCGTTGTGGGCTCTCTCTCTCTCTCTCTCTCTCTCTCTCTCTCTCTCTCTCTCTCTCTCTCTCTCTCTCTCCCCCCTCTCATGAATTATCTTGCCCCCCACCTTTTGGCCCACACTCCCCCCCCCTCCTCCTCCGCGTTTCTTCCCAGCCGCCGCTAACCCCCCCTCCCCCTTTTGGCCTTTGCTTTTTCTTTCAGCCTTCCCTCCTCTCTCTGCAGCTTTCTCCCCTTTTCTCCTTCCTCTCCCTCTTCTCGTTAGGTAGTTACTTTAGGTTCTTCGGGGAGTTTCCTTTTTGGCAAGTCTCGGTTTTTTTTTGTCTTCACTCTTAGAAGGAGTCCATGTAGCCACTTCGTCAACCCCGACCAAGGCCGCCGTTGCTTGCTTATCTTTTTTCGAAGCAGACCTTCAGATCCTTGCTAACAACTGTTGCAGCACTAGAGACCTCCACCCTGCTTTGCAAAATTGTTGGTAGTCGCCCTGTACGGCACAAACAACTCAGGGATAATTTTTCAGGTGAGCCTCATTGATGAGCCTACAAAGATCATAGACATTCACCCTATGGGGCGTGGCTACTACTACTAGGTGGAGTTTGACTTTCTAGCAGCTTCAGAACGAGTCATGCAATTGAGCCCCCTTGCATTGCGTACAGCCCATGACTTCTGTGCATGGTGGTAGCATGACTTCGACCCTGCGTCGGACCCTTTAGCTGGCGTGTCGGGCTTCCTAGTGATAGTTTGCTTCCCCCAACATTGCTACCTCGACACTCGATCGAGGAGCCAAGATTCCATTCCTTTGCATCTATGTTGTCTCACCAGATTCAGTGCCTCATGTTATATCTATTCCATGCCTTCTTTGGGGGGTAATCTCGTCATTCATCAACAAGTGGAGTATTCAGGCCTTCTAGGGGCTAACGTTTCATTTGCCAGGCAGATGGGACAACATTAGGTTTCTGAAGGTCTTGCATCATGGTTTTCCAATAGTCGATCAAAGGTTTTGATGTACAATGTGAAAGCCGCTTTTGGTCCTTGGTCATCTGACCATATTTGCCAATATTTTGTGTAATCCTTGATTCCCTTGACTACCTCTGAGTGATCTTTAATGTACTCAAACATTGGCAACAAACATGGCTCCCCTCTTGGGCAATATAGGCTTACCCTCAGTATCCTTTTTCCATAGCTTAATGCCACCTTCTTTTGGCAGCCACTCACTTGATTTTGGGTGGACCTTGTATTGCATGATTGGCACATTATCTTGCATGAAGAACTGAATTTGTAGTGGCTTTGAGTTTCCTATTAAGGCATCCTGGCCATCACATAAGTATCCATCAATGAAGGTCTTGAAGTATGGAAATTGTGTAATCAAGAATGGTGTTGGAGCTGAAATTTGACAGTGCTTGAAAATATACATCAAGTGTGGAAATGTGAATGTTTGGCTTGTCCTCAACCTGTCAGGGAATCTACTAAACATTGCATCAATATCCTTGTGTGTATGACCCACCATTAGAAAACCCAATTGTATCATTTTGAAAGATCCTCTAGCAACCAACAAAGAAAGGTATGCAAACAAGTAATGATACACAATTACAAGAAAGGTATGCAAACAAGTAATGATTCTTGTTCTCAGATACACAATTATCCAATTGCAACATTAGGTTCTCTGGTAGTCTTTTGAAATCACCGTGTTGTGTGTTGTTTTGTATTTCCTCAGATGTAGATGGAAGATCTGGGTCACAACTATATAAGAGGGTTTCCCAGAGCTTGAGGTATTATGGTGATCAAGAGCCACTTGTGAGTTCAGGGCGTTAAATAATGTGCTACTCGATCTTGGCATTCCATCATAAGCAAGGTCCCCATAGTCACGTCTGTCACATCTCTCCAAGTTCCTTAAACCAAGGCAAGAGAACCAATTGTGAAATTTAGATCTGATGGCCATAAGCCAAGAGAAAAGTGCCCATAATGCCCTTGACCATGTCCATGAGTTATCATACCTGTTAATGGTATCGGTAGGTGCATGGATTTATCTATTTCCTTTGAGCGCACCTTCAATCTAGGGATAGCTATTTTCTTCTGGTCCATCTTATTGTGTATAATGCATAAGTATTTTTAGAGGATTCAACTGAGAGCTCAAATGCCATGCATAATATAAATTTTGACAACTGAGCTGTTGCGTGTCTTTGGTTGCTTGGCCTATGCTTTAGTGCCTGTGCAACAACGTAGAAAATTGGATGATAAGGCTGTCAAATGCATTTTTGTTGGTTACAGTGCTGAGAGCAAGGGTTACAGATTGTATCATCCGCAGTCAAAGCGTATCTTGATTAGTCGAGATGTTGTTTTTGTGGAAGATGCTGTGCAGCCTTTGTTATCATGTACCAAAGAGACAGGTGTGAGCTCACAAGATGTATTTGATACGTTGTTGCCTCTATTTACATCATAGATCAGCCTATTTCTGATGCAGATTTATAGGATGTAATTCATGAGGATAGGGTTGAAAATGAACAGGCTAGAGGTATGCCTAAATGGCTGCTATGCAAACCTTGTGTGATAATAAAATTGATGCACCTATGACTACTCGTACTCGTTCAAGTTTTCAGCATGCCTCTTATGCATCAGATTGTTATGCTTTGGCTGTGTCTAGTATGTGTGAAGAGGAAGAACCTCTTTCATTTGATGAGGCACAAAAATTAGAAAATTGGTTGGCTACAATGCAAAGTGAATATGATGCTATAATGAAGAATGGTACATGGTCTTTGTGTGATTTGCCTATTGGTAAAAAGGCCATTAGATGTAAGTGGGTTTTTAAGTTGAAACGAAAGCCAGATGGCAGTGTTGATCACTATAAAGCTAGACTTGTTGCAAAGGGTTATGCTCAAGAAGAGGGCATTGATTTTGATGAGACCTTTGCTCCCACTTGTTGTATGACTACCATTCGTAGCATTTGTGCATTGGCAGCTCATAATGGTTGGAATGTACATCAGTTGGACATAAAGACTGCGTTCTTGAATGGAGATTTGCATGAGGAGGTGTATGTATCGCAGCCTCGTGGTTTTGTTCAAAGAGGGCAAGAAAACAAAGTGTGCAGGTTGAAAAAGGCTTTATATGGTTTAAAGCAAGCTCCATGAGCTTGGTATGAAAAGATACATGCATATTTGACTGCACTTGGTTGGCGGATGGCTTTTTTGGTGAGAAGATATCTCTTTTGTTGTTTTGTCAAAGTGTGAATCCACCACATTTTTATTGGAGGCATATTGCATATAATGATCTCCCTCTCTTGTCAACACATGGCCACTTGGGAAGTTTATCCAACATGGATAATTTGCAAGTGTGAATCCATCACCTTTTTATTGGAGGCATATTGCATATAATGATATCCCTCTCTTGTCAACACATATCACCTTTTTATTGAAGGACTATTGCATATAATGATATCCAGATCTTGTCAACACATGGCCACTTGGAAAGTCTATCCACCATGGATAATTTACAAGATCCCACTGTGAGAGTGTATGCATGCTAAGACTATCATTCCCTTCTTGGCCTCTACGGGGTTTTCATCTTGATTAATAGACCTCTCTATGGTGTGACTCTCTTGATCAACCTTCTCATGGTGATAGAACACATACATCTTATCCACATAAGCCTCATGGGGGATTCCCTTCTTCTTGCCCCTTTGTACTTTTGGGTGATGACCTAGCACGTGGTGCCGTTTGGCAATGTGGGTTGCATTGCCACGTGGCACACACATAACCTTGTTCTTAAAATGTTATGTGTGGAAATTTTCTCCATGAAAAGGGTTGTTTTAAAATTTTAGGGGGAGGAAATTTAAAGGATCTATGGGGAAAGCTTTTTAGAGAGAGAGAGAGGGGGTGGTTTTTAGAGGGGTGCTATGCACTTGTGCATGTGTGTATGTTACCATGTATAGAGAGTGTGCGCATTTAAGCATGGGTGTGTATATCTGATGTGTGTATGTCACCATGTATAGAGAGTGTGCAAATTTGATTTGAGCATGGGTGTGTATATCTGATGTGTGCCTGTAGACATGTGCGTGTTTTTGAATTTTTATCATTCTTAGTTTTGTTTTAGGTTTCAAGTTTTTAATAATTCCTGGGTATGTGTATTTACAATTAATAGGAAGTGCTATGTACATACGTACAAGGGGGTTTTTGCCATGTGGCCTCACTAAGAGAAGACAAAGAGTTTCTTACTTATCTACCATGATAAAAGCCTTGACGTCATTGCTGCCAGCTTTGTAGCTTTGTCGTTTTAGTTCCATAGCCAGTGAGTTGGTGTTTGTGGACGCACACAGGTGCTGTGGGATCATGTGGTGATCTTTTTATCATTATGGAGCACACATTTTGTTGTTACTTTTTGCTTGTGTGGGTAGTAGGGTGAAGGTTTACAATAGTGCACCACTGAGAAACCTGCTAGAATGTGTTTTACCACTTACCAAGTGTAACCCCCTATCGTCATCATCCTGACTAGCTCTAATGGGTATCCAAACCTTGAAATCACATGCTCGTATAAAAATTAAGCTGATGTACGAGTGTCAACCTTTCATGTCTAGGCCTCTATCCATTTGGTAAAATAATTAGTGGCTACAATGGCATAACAAGCTTGACTTTGCCAATCTATCGGGCATATAGCAAAATCTATCCCCCACTTTTTGAATGTTTATTGCACAATTATAGGGGTTAGAGGAACTCTACCCTCTCGTGAGGCACATTGAAGCATTGACCTCACAGAACCTCTTCACAAATTCCATAGAATCTCCAAACATAGTTGGCCTCCATAAACCGGCTTGTAGGATCTTGTGAGCAAAATGTCCTCTTGTAATTTTGTAATGTTCTTCCTCTAGAACAGAAACGAATTCATCTTCCCTTAGACAACATGGTAGTTACCTAGTTTTATATATTTGTAAGACTATTAATTAATAGGGGACTACCAACTTAATAAGTCATCGCATCCTCTCCTTGTTCAGAACCTTATCTTTTAGGAATCCAAAATTCCATCCCTAAGAGTAACCATCTCGTAATTTGCCTAGTTATGCATGGTTTGTTTTGACAAGGTATAACAAGGCTTGGTGATCTACAAAGAACACAAATTCATTACCTATTCTACTTAACCATATAAACCATTACCAATCCCTCTCGCTATGTAGTGGTATAGTTCATTTCCATCTCATTTTATTGTCTACTTGCAAAGCGTACCGGGTAGTCTAGCTTGAATTCACATGATTCAATTGTCTACTTGCAAAGCCTAGTTACCAGGTAGTCCACCTTGAATTCACCTGATTTCATCAACACACAACCGATTGCAAAATTGGAGGCATCGAGGTGGACATGAAAGATCAAGTCCCAATTAGGTGGGCTCAAAATAGGTGCATTGCCAATGCCTTTTTCAATTCATTGTAAACTTGTTGACACTCTTTGGTCCATTTAAAGATTACGAGGGCTGTAATTTGTAATTGGTGGGTAGAGGTAGTTCACAAATTTGCTTCACTTTAGTTTCATCTATGGAAATTTCATTTTTTGATACTATGTGACCCATTGAATATATAACACCATGCTTTACCTAGAATTGACATTTCAAAGGGTTCAAGGATATCTGATATAGTTCACACCTTTGAAATATCTTTCTTGGAAAATCCAAATGGTCCTTCCATTGTGTGTGTGCATAGAGATCATCTATAAAAATTTCTAGCCATTTTTGCAAGTTAAGTTCCTTGAATGCAGTACACATTAAACTTTGAAATGTTGTCAGACCATTGGTCAAGCACTGAATGCCATGACCTCGGGGGGATCACTTTGTCAACCCCTTGTGTAGCATGTGTGTTTAAGGGCTATTTACAAAACCCCCTACTTATAGATTTTTGAATTTTAAAAATACCCCATTCTATAACTCTATTTACAATAAAAGTACCCTTTCTATAACTCTATTTACAATAAAAGTACCCCCTTTTGTACAAAAATTTTCACCATTTGAATTAAAAATCCCCTTATGTATGTAAATTTTCTGTAACTCCACAAGATAAAGAAACCCCTTCTGAACTCACGTGCTATCTTACATATTTTTAAGTGACTCCCCTAGGGGCATGATCTTGTAGGTAAATGTTCCCCATGTAGTTTTGAATGACATTTCATGCTAATCCTTAGGGAGGCTATAGACACTTGATTGTGTCCCAAAAATCCATCCAAAAAGTTATAAGTGTCTACCATTGCCACTCTTTCCAAAACATGTTCAGTGTAAAAGGGTAATGATCTCTCCGCGTTGCTGCATTGATCCCTTTCAAATCCATGCCTACCTTGAGCTTACCATTCTTTTTGGCACTATGATGATTGGTGAAACCCAATCCATATGCTCAGTCTTGTAAATAAACTCTACCACAATGAGTTAATCGAATTTCTCCTCCTTTATAATTTGGGTTCATCTGATAAGGGTTTATAATTTGCTGAATATTTTGGGTTCATCTGATAAGGTTGTTGTTTTATGGTCCTTGATCCTTCAATGATTGGAATAGTGTATTTAACCACTTGTAGTGGTGGAGACACACCTTTCATATCTTTATAGATCCAAGCAAAGCAATCTTTATACTCTTTCAATAGATCTACCAATTCCTCCTTTTCTTTTGAAATTAGGTTGATAACAATGTAGATTGGTTTTGGTCCCTCCCTAGGGATAGCAATGTCTACCTCCTTAACCTTAGTCGATCCGTTACATGTCTACCTTCTTAACCTCACTCTATCCATCATATGAGATTATTGACTGTCCATCCTTGGAGCACGGTTTTCTCAAATGGCTCTTGTCATCAAAGGTCTTGAAGTGATTAGGAATCTTTTATAAGTCTAGTTTCTCATCATCCTTATGAGCCAGAATCATTTACTTCTTTCTCAGCCCTTGCTAGGGTTTTGTTTGACCTACGTCTCTCAGATCTCGATAACTTAGGCTCTATTTTGGATTCACGCTTCCTTATTTCCACCTCCTACTGGACTCAATTCTTCTCTTCCCTAGTTCTTAGAGAACTCTTCATGAAGCTCAATAACCTTGATATATCTTAGCCATTGAGCAGCATCACTGGATTACCTTTATAGCACCTCCTACCATCTAGCTCAATGTAACCCGGTAGTTTTTCTTCTTTAGCCATTTGTAAACGTTATGTTAAAAAACTTGGTTGCTAATGGCTTCAGGCAATTCACTACTACTAGAGCTATCATCAACAATTGACGTGCTAATATGTTCATTGGGTGTTGGTAGCAATGGCCTCACATCATTCTTAGGTTGGTGATCTCACTTACTCCTTAGGGGTCTTCCACAACATATTTCATTCCTACCCTCCCCATCACATCTATGGTTGCTAATATATGCATCCAATTCTCACAAAATCCTCTGAGGGGAGAGATGCGTATAACTTGTCTTCTTTCTTACCTTAGTTTTTTTAGTGCCACGCAAAGCTACACCATTACTCCTGTTCTGGTGTTAGAATCACTTTCAAAAAACCCACTATGCATTTTCTATGAGAGGAAATCAACCTTGAAGGATTTTCAAACCCTTTTATAAGTATATGTGGTTTGTAGCCGCCCAATCATGCACACCAACTTATCATCCCTCATAAAAGGTCTTCTAAGTATGATGTCATATGAGTTGTGTTGGCTAGAAAAGTTTATTACCATAAAGTTATGGCAAAATTTAAATGAGAAAATATTAATTTTCAAATTCCACAAAACTCCCATGGGTTTGTCTATCATCCCATTTGCCATTTTTACGATCAGGTTTGGTTTACCCCACCTCTCCTAGGATTGTTTGTGGTAATGATAATGACTCTTTCTCCTCCATCTAGGATAGTTGTAGCTTGATAACTCTTGTGTAATACTATTAGTTTTGTATTTGTGTTATCACTCTCCTAGTAATGTCCTAAATGATTCATGAGAATCTGTGCACGTTGCAGTAGTATCTTGTCTTCTCTGATCAAGTTCAAGACCTCCTTAATAGCTGTTGGAAAATTGTCATCAGACCTTGTCCTCGATCGGAGTCATCCTTCTCCCCATTCTTTCAAATCCATCCACAAGCATTTATTTCCCCTCAACAATGCCCCTATCGGCAGCTTCATTTTACGAAGACAGAAAGGTCATAAGTCATGCTACATCTCTTGGTGAGATGGTTTGAGTAATCATCAAATTCCAAGGATAAATGTTCACGAATCTCTAGTTCCCCTCGGGAGAGGGGGGAGCCAACAATTAGTAAACATGTTTAGGAATTGTTGGTCCCCCTTGGGCGAGGGAGGAATTGTTGAAGAGAGAGAGTCCTCCCTTGGGAGAGGGAGGAATTGTTGAAGAGAGAGAGTCCTCCCTTTTCAGCAAACATACGATTAAATAAATTCTCCTTTATATTAGACTCACAAGCATGTTCAAGAATTGCTCGTCCCTGAGAGAGGGTTAGCCAAGCATATGATTGAAAAAATCCCCCTTCATATTAGACTCCAAGCTCGCTACTTCCATTATATATTCCAACAAGGGTCTCAGAGTTCTCTTGGGTCCCTTGTTGTTCCCTTACTTGGTTAGACTATCTTTGTAGCTCAAATGGCTTAGTCTCTCATCAAATTTCTCCTAACTTTCTGGAATGAAGGTTTTAGGTTCATACTAGGGTATTCTCCCATTCCCTTTGGAGTATCTAAGGTTGTTTTTGATCTATTTCCCTTACCAACTACACCCTTCCCTTCTTGTAATTGTGGTTCCTCCTCCTTGGATTGTGTGGATACATTTTCAGTAGTCCCCTCATCACTCATTCATGATTCACCTCTTGCTACCTTCCTCACTCTTCTCCTCCTTTTGGGCCTTGTGTGCCGAGTTCGATCCAAGGTTCATAGTTTGATCCTTTTGTATCATTTATGTATGTGCTTAGGTTTTGACCTTAAAAGGTGTAGTTACCAATCCAGAGTGGGGCTCTCCTTGATGTAGTGTTCATCCATTTTTCTTTTTCCATTGTGTTGTGGTTTAGAATATAGTAAGTGGTGTCCCTCCTTACATAATGTAATACTCAAGATTGATCTCTTGAGCTTCATCAAGGTAAGTAATCGCTAGCTCCCTAAAGTAGTCTCAGTCATTCAATAAAATCCTCCATAACCACCTGGTGGACAGACGTCAGTTTTGGCATTGGTGGCTATGGTGATAATACTAATGGTGGTATAGGTACATTTGTATACATCCCCCTAGCTTGGTTTTGCATGTTGTTAGGACATGTGAGTTTCTTTAACATTCCCATGGATAGGGGGTGTTGATAACACTAAGGGAGGTCTTATTACCGATAGTTGCAAAAATTATAATGGTTGTTGTGGCCATAGATATCCACACATACTGATAGATCATTATTTCCTAGCCGCATACAATATGCACAATACATCAAAGGTCGAGGCTAGATGTGGACAATTTGTACTTATGTGGGACCATAATAGGACCAGAAAGGGTAATCATCCGTTGGACCCCCCTCGCGCAGCTTAGGTTTTTTCCTACGTATCTGCTCCCTGCATGATGGGAAGACCCTCCAGAGATACGCGAGCTAATACCTTTCGGGAGGAGGTGGAACACTCTGTACGAGCAGGTAAAAGGCAATAAATACCTGGACAAAGAGGCCTTGGCATGAATTCACTTAAAATCCATGCCTATAGTAGTCAATATCTTCTTTGCTTCATCACTACAAGACACTGCTGCCATACACATGTTCAATACATGCGATAAGTTACGGGCGCGTGTATGGTCGTGCATGTATATGAGTAGTATCGAGGCACGTGTATATTGGCATCTAAATTCGCGTGTATTGAAGTTTCAGAAATGCGTCTACCAAGGCATGTATATTTGCATCTAAATTCGCGTGTATATTGGTTTCAGAAACACGTGTATCAGCGCGTGTATATACACGCAATTATACACACATTTTTACACGCGAGAACTTTATTAAGAAAAACTCCATTCCTTTACAAAATTAAAAACTGTTTTCTTTAAACCATCTCATAGTACATTACAGTATATATCATTTCACAATCCCACTACATGCATTAACAACAATGAAATATATTCAAAAAGAAATCATGAGATGATAATTAAAAGACAACATATACAATAGAAATGTCATCAATTTAGAACGATACAGTGATGGATTAGTTAGGGTTTGATCTCATCTTCAATAAGATCCATCCTTGCCAAACGATCAACATCAATATCCATTTGATCAATTTGTAAGGCTACGATTAAATTTATTCCACTATCGATATTCTGTCCATTTGATAATGGTATCGATGCCCTGATCATCCTCATCAACATCACCATCATCCTCAATGGTAGGGTCATTCTCATGATCATGAGAAATGTCACGCTTATCCTCATTATCATGATCATCTCTTATTTCTTGATCATCGATCACAACATCTTCATTGGAATGTTCGACATCATCTTCATTGCGGCTTGTTACATCCTCCATATGCTCCATATCAGTGAATGTATTATACATCACTTTGGAACGTGGTGCAATAGGGATGACGTACCACCATTTAATGTCATGCACCATTGGCAGATAGATAACCTACTCAAATACACATACTGCAGTAATTAATTAGCATATCAAAAGTCAAGGGATACGCGAGCTTAGATATATATGTACATGAAACACATTAGTAAAAAAATGCATACCTGCTCATATTGTTGTGGCAATACGAGCCTATCTTTCTTTGTTTGCCAAAACTTTGTAGAGTCAGTAGTTACATAGCCACTTGCATGGCATTTTATCATTGCATTAGGCCCTTTTTCCACCACGTTCATTTGCCATTTGACATCCAAAACATACACAAAGAAGCGACGAAAGTCAAGCCTAAATATGTCTTGGATCGTGCCACAATAATCATCCATTTTTCCATTAGCTCCCTCAAAGCTACTAATGACACCGCAATCTTGTGTATTCCTCTTTTCATCAATTCTTTGTGTTCAAAAATGCTTGCCTTCACACCATATAGCATTGAACATAGTGCACTGGACCAAAATAGAAGCAATATTTGTGTAAGCAATGTGAATAAATATTAAAAGCAAATCACTTACAACTAATGCAAAGCATTAGTTCTATGTACCTTTAACATTAGTTCTATGTACCTTTAACATGCATCCTCGTGTATACTCCCATTCTTCCGCTATGATATGTAGTCCCTCGCCGCTCTCTGCTCTCTCCATTTCCTCATGCAACCAATCAACATGGATATCATTCGGAAGTGTTGCTAGATGCTTAGGGTATGCCTTACGAGAGCCATATTGCCTCTGAAAGAGCTCTTTCTGCTTGCCTTTTTGTCTTTGCATCCTCATATCTTGTAACCCATGTGCTCATCACATCACTATTAAGGATGCAAGTGAAATTGAGATCATCAATCAATGTTCTGTCAATTACTTTACTCTGTCCTTTTCCTTGAGGCACAATAGAGGTCATCCTCAAGTCCTCTTCATTGCTCCATAGTCGTGGCAAAGAGCTGTCCACCTGAACAAGAAATTCTGAAATATATACAAGAGACTCTTGTATCAACCAACCCTCGGCCATGCTTCCTTCGGGCCTTGCACTTTGCCTCACAAAGTCTTTTAAGGTCTTCATGAAGCACTCTAGGAAGAACATCAAACGTGCATGCACAGTGCCACATAAAGCAATTTCGTCCACTAAATGCACAATGAGATGTAGTTGACTTGTGAGAATGGTTCGCCGAAAAGTCTCCTCTACCAAACAAACCACCTCCATTGCCATAACACGCGCATCATCCAATGTGGCTCGATCAATTGCTTTGGAACTAACATACCTGAAAAATAAATGAATAGTACGTTATACCTCATGCACGTTCATTTTGCAAGGTATAATGAAGGGTGATTTGACATGGGTTTTACATACCTCACAAGCTCGCCCATCTTATAAATACATTTTTTCAAACTCTTATTTTTGCACAATGGTCGATGCTAGTAGGAAGTATGAACTGCGCACATAAGAGCACATGTATGTATGGTTTATGGCATTACAAAATTTAATTTCAACGTACAAGACTTGGAAAACACTTACTTGGAGCATCTTGTGCCAATCGTGGGACTTCAACCCATATAGTTGTTCAACGCCTCTTTTCTTAGTGGTTGTAAAGGCTCCCTTCAATGATCTCATGCATCCAGTGGGAGTACGCAAAGTGGTGATGGCCTGCTTTACCTGCTTCTCCTCTTTCTTTGATATAATCCATGGTGCAGGCGAAAGACGAACATACCCACCCTCCTCTCGTGGCCAAGCTTGATGCATACGTCCTGTGACCCGCAAGTCCTCCCGTACGCTAACATTGTCTCGTTTACCAATAACATGTTCCCAAATACGAGATCCCACATTCTTGAAGATGTGCATGGGATCAAGAAGATGGTTGATCTTAAGATGGGTCCAATATGGTAGCCGAAAAAAATGGAGTACCTACACAAGGGATTGCTCTATGTGATCTTTAATACAATTAGAGACGACACAAAACAAGATTGAAAAACATTACTATACCTGTTCATGCCATCTGGAGGAAGAATATTTGTAGACTCCCAAATACGCTTCCAATCTTTTGCATGAAGTGTTTGTGGAGGAATGTTACTCTTACTAGCAACATATTTAGGATGATCTGACGGGAGAAATCGATGATGATTATCGAATATGGTCTTACACAAACTGTTAGCATACTCATGTACTAACGAAGGGCCACAAACAGGACATGCATGTTTACCCGATGTTTTCAAACCTGTTAAAATATAAATATAAGTTAGAATAATAAAGTCAATAGTTATAATTAATATAGCCAATAGTATAAGAGTAGGGAGGTAATTAGAATTCTTACCAGAACAATCGCTGTATCCTGGAAAGTCATGCATTGTCTACATCAACACTGCTTTTAAGTCGAAATGTCGAGAGGAGGGAGGCCTACTAATGTCCACCACCGCAACACCTCTCCATAGTTTCTCCAACTCATCAATCAACGGTTCAAGATAAACATCCATATGCTTGACTTTATGTTTCCTTGGAATTAGAAGGGATAACATAAGATATCCCTTCTTGATCGCCATTGATGGTGGAAGGTTGTAATTCACCAACACAACTGGCCACACGTTGTATGCGGTGCTTTTGAAACCAAATGGATTCACTCCATCCATGCCTAGGCCAAGTCTCAAGTTTCTGGGCTTTGTTTTAAAGCTGGGCCACTCATCTTCAACACTCATCTTCAATATGCTTCCAAGTAGGAGTGTCTGCGGGAATTCTCCACATGCCATCATCCGATCGATGTGAGGAATGCCATGACATGAGCTCTGCTATGGATTTGCACTTGAACATGTGTTTGATGCGAGGAATTATAGAAAAGTGTTGTAAGACTTTACGAGGTACATCAAAACTCTTCACATCTGTTCTATACCTTGCTTCACCACAAGTGGGACAATGTTGAGTCTCCTTATGCGTCCCACGAAAGAGAATGCAATCATTGATGCATGCATGTATGCGATCATAATCCAATCCTCCAAGAGATGTCACATAGCGCCTCGCTATGTCTCTTGAGATGGGTAGTCTATTCCCCTTTGGAAGCATGTTTGATAATACCCTGCATCCAATATCATCAATTAGTCCTAAACCCCAAACCCTAAATCACTAATTCAAATTTGCAAGTTAGAATGCTTACTTCAATAATGCGTTAAGACTTGCATTGCTCCATCCATAAACTGTTTGTATATTGAGTAGTTCAAGTGAAGCACGTAAAATAGAGAATGTGCACGTAAAATAGAGAATGTGCACCCTTCAAAAATTGGTGTCGATGAAGCCTTGTAAAGATTCTCTTGTTCCATATCATCGTCGTCCATACCTTTGGGATCATCCCTAAAAAGATACCGCACCATATCATCAAACACTTCCTCTTCCACAACTTCGTGGGGTGCAAGGCTATTGTCATCCCTTTCCCACTCATCTCTGACAATAGATCCCGAAGCTCCAGCATCATCTCGTCACGACGCTTTGCGTGCTCTCACCGCGCGTAGGGCACCATGTTGGGGGGTGGTACTGCATCTTGCTTCAATTAGAGTATATATATTACAACTCCATTAATTTAATTTGGATACCATCAGTCATTTGAATACTATCAATTTACATCTACTCACCTCTAAACCTATTTGATTCCATTCTCCATACATGGAAATGTGATTCAAGGTAATTCGACATGCTCGTACAATGCATCCTTGACATCGATTACACATACACTTGATCCTTTGTCCCAACCACACATCACGATTACGATGACGCATTGTCTCATCCTGACCAGAACTGCTTGAGGAGGTTGATGACATCCTATGTACAAAAGAGCAAACACAAAATCATAATCAATTTTTAATGAAAGTATAAAAATTTCTATAAATCGCGTGTAACAATGCGTCTATATCCTTAAAATTGCGTGTATCAACGCGTCTACATCCTTAAAATTGCGTTTATCAGCGCATCTATATCCTTAAAATTACGTGTATCAGCACGGCTACATCCTGCAAATCGCGTGTATAAACGCGGCTACATCCTTAAAATTGCGTGTATAAACGTGGCTGATACACGTAAAAATACACGCACTGTTACACGCGACGACCTGTCTATACCTAAAATAACCCGCCTTCTCCAAATAAACATTTTCAAACTAAGATTTCTTCTCTTTCGTCGTTGCCTCTTCCAACAGAGCACTAAACCTAAGTGCAAGGAGAGCAGACAAGGAGCACACATGGGTGAAGGAAACCAGCCAAAAAGAAGACTCACTTTTTAAGAGGTGAGTCAGTTTGTCCTTTGTCCTGTCTCTTTCCTTCTATTTGTTTATGTTATGGTCTCTTTTCTTTATGCGATTTTCTCCGTCCTTCTCTGGTAGTACTTTTGTGAACGATTGAGTGGGATATTTTTATAAGGACGATTTGTTGGAGGTCGGTCGCTTTCAATTTTTTTTTTTTGCGCAGGCCGAGTGTAGGAATGCGTGTATGCATGTATCTTGTTTGCACAAATGTTCATGTGCATATACATGCATTTTTGGACGGGTGTATACACGCGACTCTGCATTTGTGCTAGCTTGCATTTGTGCTTTGATGCAATCATGTATATACTTTTATTTTTGCAGATTCTTTATGGATCCAGGTTCTTCATCTGATCCATTTGCATATGGCACTTGGATGATGGAGATGCTAAATCATTTTGGGTGCCATCCTGGTCTAGTTGAGCTTACAGAGTACATGTATGCCCATCCCCCTCCTGGATTGTCTGGTATCTATACCCCGCCCCACCCGAGTATCCATGTCACTCCACTGCCGTCTATGCCTACGAGTCCGATGAGATGGCATGCAGCTTCTCCTCTTCCACGCCCACCGAGGAGACATACCCTGTCGTCCCAGACACACTCACGCACACCCTCCCAGGCACCGTCACGTCAGGGCTCACAGCCACCATCACGTACTCCCTCAGAGCCATAGTCACGTAGACAATCCCCCAGTCGTGACTCCACCCGCAGTACAGAGGAGAGCAAACGCCGTAATAGGAAGAGTGGGAGTGGAGGATGTGGCGGCGGATGCTTTGGTGGGGGAGGTAGTAGGGCACGCGGTGAGAGAGGAGATAGAGAGAGAAGAGTTAGAGGAGACAGTGAAGATAAGGAGGAGGTGAGAGAGGTGGAGGGAGTGATCTGCTATGATGTGACGGATAGGGGCGGGGTAGTGATGGATGCGAGGGGGAAAGAGGTAATGGAGTACATGCGTGGGGTAGTTTCAAACTTGTATAGAAATTATTTTATTAGATTTAAAGATCAAAATAGCCGATTAGTTGGGGAGGTGATAGATGCTGTACATAGTCGGTACCCCAATCACCCACATGCGACATTCTCGGATGTATGGGTAAGGATGCGAACAAGGGAGATCTTAAGTAATAAAAGATCTCACCTTAAGAAACTCGCGTACGATGATGGGCTAAATGTAGCTACGGGTGGCTATCCTACCGAGAAACTTGCCACTGTGCACAAACGCGAGTGGAAGGAGGCAAAGAAACGAGCAGAGGGTGGCGTGAAGCGCAGGCAGCATGTGGAGGCACGACGGATCCAGATGGAGACTATTGGATCTTCGCATTTCGGATCTGGCGGTGGCGAGTCATGGGAGACAGAGTTGGTAAGTATCTTGCCACTTTATTTGATTGTTTACTTAATTCATTGATTCTATGATTGTTTTAATCTTACAAATTGTGTTGATTATGATACAACGACGGGTTATGGGGAGGAAGTCCACAGCCCACGATACTGGGTATGCTCACCGGCATAGCAGACGCGACACATGGGCCCTCTTCTCAGAGCCGAGGGACGTATTACGGACGCGCAGTTTGAGATGGCCATGAGACCATACGGTCGACAGGTACTTGAAAACTCTAAACGAATGATTTTGGTTTATTGAATTACATATATATTTATACTTATATACTATATAGTACTTGAACAGGCACAAGCTGCTGCTGCTGCACCTGCTGATGATCTTGCCACTGATGATCCACCCGCCGCCACTACAGAGGGTGGACGTGAGCAATACTCATCGGACATTCTGACCGACGTGAGCAATACTCATCGGACATTCCAACCGATGTGAGCTCATCTGATCATGGAGGGAACAGCGAGTCATCATCTGGGTCTGAGTAGTACTCAGACTTATAGTATCACATTCCATATTGAGGATGTGGTTGTATATATATTTTTGTAACTGAAGCCATGGGCTACTTCGACATATGGACTCCCTTGTATATATGTGTACACATAAAATTTTGATAGTAATATTGAATCGTGAATTGATAGTATTGCATTCATGTCTATCTTGAATCGTGTATTGACAATGTATGCATTCATGTCGTTCTTGTCTTAAATCTTCCTTGTGGATGGTGCAATGCACCCAAAAAAAAAATCCAGAGAGTGCTATTGGGTGCTGGAATGCTGGAACAGTATTCAGGTACCAAATAGCACTCTCTGGATATTTTTTTTTGCTCTCTGTTCACGTGTATAGACGCGTCAACTCTGGAAAAGTCGCATGTATATACGCGGATACTCTAAAATGCGCGTGTATAGATGCGTCAACTTTGGAAAAGCCGTGTGTATATACGCGGATACTCTGTGAAATGCGCGTGTATAAGCGCAGCTAAACTGACAAAACGCGTGTATACGCCCGTGTATCAGCACGTCTGATTGTTTCTATACACGCGCTTTTACACGCATGTCTCTGGCTGCGATGATACACGCGCTGATATACGGGCCCATTACTTTTTTTTCACAAGTCATTTTTAGCGGCTAGGAGAGAGTGAGAGAGAGAGAGAGAGAGAGAGAGAGAGACTTGGTGCAAGCCACTATAAAAATCTGTGTAGCATCCTCAATCCCTGTGTGCACCGAGCCCAGCTAGTCGAAGCTGGAGAGTAGTGCACTTATAATCACCTCCTGCTCTCCCAGCCCAGCCACACGTACTCTCTTTTATCGATTTGCATCACAGTACTTCGGGTGTTTAATTACTGTAAACCTTTGCTGGACTAGCTCTTGCGCCCGACTAGCTATGTTGGCCATTGGCCCTCTCTGATGTCTCTTCGATGTCTCTTCGACTCTCCTCCCCAACTCGACCTCTTCTCCTGCACCATCCATGCTACTTATAACCCTTTTGGGAATGGTTTTGGTCTCCCTTGCCATCCTTCACCTCACCCGCCCCAAGCTCAAACTCCCTCCTGGCCCCCTTGCACTCCCCATATTTGGCAACTGGTTCCAAGTGGGGAATGATCTCAACCATAGAAACCTCTCTGACCTCGCCAAGAAGTTTGGGCACATTTTCCTTCTGAGGATGGGCCAAAGGAACCTTGTGGTGGTGTCGTCTCCTGAGCTTGCCAAGGAGGTTCTCCACACACAAGGGGTAGAGTTTGGCTCCCACTCTCACAATGTCGTCTTGGACGTTTTCACGGGGAAAGGCCAGGACATGGCGTTCACTGAATATGGCGACCACTGGAGAAAGATGAGGAGGATCATGACTGTCCCCTTCTTCACTAACAAAGTTGTGTAGCAATCCAGAGCCTGCTGGGAAGACGAAATCGATCATGCCATTGCCGACCTCAAAGCCCGCCCTGAGGCCTCCACCACCGGTGTTGTCATCAGACGAAGACTGCAATTGCTCATGTACAACAACATGTACCGCCTCATGTTCAACAAGAGGTTTGAGACAGAGGACGATCCCATCTTCAAGCAGCTCAAGAAGCTGAATGGGGAGAGGAGTAGGCTTTCACAGAGCTTTGACTTCAATTATGGTGATTTCATCCCGATTCTGAGGCCTTTCATGAGGGGTTATCTTGCATTGTGCAAGGAGGTGAAGGAAGAGCGTCTCCAGCTCTTCAAAGAGTGCTTCATAGACGAGCGTCAAAGGTATTTTAAAGCAGTATACTATTGTAGAATATGTTAAAATATGAGGTGAATGATGATTAGGGGTTCTAATCAGCTAATCACGAAAATTTACTGGGCCTTGATTCTTATTGTATTGTGATCTTGGTTCAGGAAATTGAGGAGCTCCAAGGCCATGAATATTGATCTGAAGTCTGAGGAGAAGTGTGGCATCGATCACATTTTGGATGCGCAGAAGAATGGGGAAATCAATGAGGACAATGTGTTGTACATTGTGGAGAACATTAACGTGGTAGGTATAAAAACTGAATTCAGTGGCATTATATGTTGTGTACTAATTATTAAGCGGGTGATGATCAGGTGAGGTCGCGAGCCTCGGATCATGCAGAGAGAGTTGGTAATTAGTTTTTTTTTCCGGAAAAACGATCCTTCTATTAGTTAATGAGAAAACGCCATAAGGCTACAAAGCTCACCTCGCAAGGAGGGATAAAAAACACAGTGAACGCCTGAGCTCCATCCCTGTGG
Organism: Cibotium barometz; assembly: GCF_041138505.1. Lineage (NCBI taxonomy): Eukaryota > Viridiplantae > Streptophyta > Polypodiopsida > Cyatheales > Cibotiaceae > Cibotium > Cibotium barometz. The sequence continues at coordinate 4,603,506 of NC_141107.1, read as the reverse complement.
TGGCTGGCCGCTCTCTGGGGGGGCTACCTAGTAGTACATGTGGGAGGTGAGAAAAGCCAAACTGGAGGCCTATAGTGCCAAGTGACATCCTCGCCCCTCACGGTGAGGAAAGGGCCAAGCTGCCAAGTGCGGAGGAAAGCCTTGCGGCGCCCTCTCATGCGATTTTAGTTGCCCTGGAGTTTCCCCCACCAGTGTCCAAGTGTAAATGATGTCCACCCAGAGGGCCTGTATGACCTCCGCCGGTGGAGTCGCCTTGCGGTCAATGGCCTCCCTGCATATCGGGCTCTCCATATGTGCCAAGCCGTCATGCTACTGATCATCTCCCATCTGTGCGCCAGACCCCCTCCTGAGGGGCTGCCGAAGAGAAGTCTGGCGTCGGAACCACTGCCATCGCCCTGTCAGAGACCTGGATGGTCGCACTGCTAGGGACGTCCTCATATCCAAGGGCCGGGCCGCTGTCCGTGGCCCAAGCCACTGCACCCCACGTCACCAGCATCTCACCTGGTGAGCCTGCAAAAACCATCCTGAGAGCGCGCTGCCAGACCTGCTGTGTCTGTGGGCAATCCCATAAGCAGTGCCGCTGCGACTCCTGTGCATGGCCGCACCGAGGGCAGGACGCTGGGTGTCTGCCAAAAGCTAGCCAAGCCCCCACAGCTAGTCCTCTATGCGCTGTGAGCCAGAGAAAAAGCGTCACCTTTCGGGGCCGGAAGCTGGCCCAAAGGCGCTGCCAGAAGTCCCTAAGAAAGGCAAGGGAGAGCCCCTATCGGCCGCCAATGCTCGGCCGCCGCCCGCCGGGGTGCTCGCTATCCTATGCCTCTGAATCCGTCGCCCCAGCCTCGCTATGTACTGAAAAAAGGGGATGCCTGGGCTGGTAGGGGCCGAGTAGGGATCTCGCCAAAACCACTCACCTGGATCCCACTGAATAAGAGGCCTGCTGTCCCAAGCCCATAATCTCCAAGAACAGTCCTCCCCTATTGAGGCAGGTGAGGGGTCTACATGCCACTGTCTCTGATGAAAGCCGACCACCCGTACCCTCTGAAGAATACAACCCTGGAGCCCATCCAAATCTAGTCGTGTCCTCTGAAGATGGCCACCCTCTCCCACCTCGAAAGTGAGTGGGGCAACTCTCTCCGCTGTGCCGCAGACTGCTAGAAGGATCTCATGCTGAGTAAAGACACCCATCCACTGTGGAGGTGGAGGGTCCTGTACTGGGGTCCGCCACTCCCGGGGGATGGCCGCCTCAATGTCCTGTCTCATCAACTCTCTGCCCCTCATCCCACTGAGTCTCCTCTCTTGAGCCTCTAGAGGCAGCTCTGCTGAAACATATCCAGTCATCTAGGGACTGGGCTGGGCCGGAGCTCAACGGGCCCCACGACACGTGAGACCGCGATCCAACCATTGGGAAGTCGAATCAAGGGGTTCCAGATCAATGGCTGCCTCAGGCGCTCCTCATCCGTGCCCGGGGGAGTCTGGAAGAGTGACGGCCTCAGATGTGCCCAGGCCCTCAGAAGGCTAGCTGCAAAACGCTCCTCGAAGCCAAGGCCCACTCCTTTGGATTGCTGCTCTGTAAAGATCCACCTGATGCTGGGGGTCCAGGGGCCGCTAAGAGAAGGAGTGCGGCTGAGCATCCTGGAAACAAGAAACTCCTTCCACGGCTCAGCGCGCCTGGCAGGAGGCCACGAACTACCAACTTGCCAAGCAAAGCTCGGCTTTGGCAAATAGGATCAACAATGCCCAGGCCGCCTCTCTCCCTCGGCTGAGTGATCACAGCCCATGTCACCTTGGCCCTGGCGGGCCGCCCGTCACCACCGGACCAAAGAAAGTTCCTGATGAGCCTCTGCACACCTGGCCAATGCACGCCCGAGAGAAGGCCCAGCAAGAAGTGATGTACCACATGGTAGCAAGCAGAACCTGGTTGGCCACAACTACTCGGCCAGCCAGAGATAAACGAGCGTTACTCCAATACAGAAGCTTCTTCCGAATGCTCAGAAGAAGGGGGGCTATCTGCTGCTCCGGAGATATGTCAATGTCCACATAGTATCCCAAATAACGCACTGTAGTGCCGAGGGGCAGCCACTGAAAACCATCAACTGGCCTCCAAGTCGGGGGGGCATAGAACTGACCCACAACAAAAACGACTTGTGCAAGTTGATCAAAGCGCCCGAAGATTTACAAAACCTGTCCATGGCTGAGGCGAAGCGGCGGAGGTTCTCCTCACCTCCCTGAAGATAGACAGCAGTGTCATCCGCAAACTCCGAGTCTAGGAGATCCTCCGAGGTGCGGATGGAAAGCTGGAGGCCCCGCAAACCTGTATCCTGTGCTGTCAAAAAAGTGCTCATGGCCTCCGCCACAAAAAGAAAAAGAAAGGGCGCCAAGGGGCACCCCTGCCGCACCGAGCGCGAGAGCTGGAACCTCTCTCCACGCACGCCCTGTATCAGCACCTGGCTATGAGCCGATGTGTAGAGTGCAGAGACCCCACGGATCCACTGAGGGGGGAAGCCCATCCTCTCCATAGTGCCTTCCAAGAAGGCCCAGTCCACCCAAGTGCCACCTCTATCACAAGCCCACTCATCAATGTAAAACCTGTCTCGATGCGGGAAAGGTTAACTCCTGTGGCCCGTCTATCCGAGCGCAAGAAAGATAGACTCCCCTGCAACCTGCCAAACTCCAGGAGAGTCCACGGATCCTGGCCTCTCACCTGCAGCACTAGTTCCTCCCAGGCGGTGAGCTCCGGCCCATGGATGGTCTCCTGGCTGCCCCCCATCCTGTTGCAATCCCCTCCTAGCCACCAACAGTGGTCTGCCCCAAGGGGAGGGACTGCCTAATGGTGCTCCAGAACTCGGCTCTCCCAGAAGTTGAGGAAGCCAATGCGGTCTTCCCCAACCCGAAGGATGATCCACTGCGCTCGACCCTGGACTAGAGTGCCAGAGTCCACAACCTTGGATAGAAGCTGCTCGCTGACTGAGATACATACTCCACCCTGGTTCCCCTGGGAGCCATATGCCGGTGACCAAAAAGTGTGGCTCCTGCTTGGCAAGATCTTCCCGCAGGTGCGGGTACGCCTGGCAGAAAGGTGGTGCTCCTGGATGAAAAGGATTTCTATGGGTCCTCCAACGAGAGCCCTCTAGATCTCCTGGCGAAGTCTGCCCCGACCAATGTAGCAGCGATGTCCACCGAGACCCTGGATGTTCCATGAGAGGATCCTCATGGATGAGCTATGGCAAGTGAAGCAGCCGCCACTGGCTCACCCCTCTCAGAGCCGGCCCGGATGATCTGCCCTCCACTCTGTGAGTCTTGGGCGCCGGCTTGGAGGGAGAATAGTCACTGTCTGTCCGGGTGCGGAGTCTCTCCAAAAAGAGGGTGACCTGTCTCTGTGTCCAGCCCCACTCCGCCTTCGCCCTGTCCAGGGCATAGGCGTGAGACCAATCCTCTGCATATATGTATCTAAAGGTAGGCTGCACCCTCGGGGCGGCATGGAGGAGAATCAGTAGCACCGCCTCAACTGAAGTGTGGACCAGATCCGCCCGCCAATCTCCTATACCAAACAAGCTCATGCGGGCTGAGTGTAATCGGGTCTGCAATAGGTCCGTGAGCCCCAAGTCATTGAAGTGGTAAGAAAACTCCAGTATCTGATCACGCAAAACTTCCTCTACAGAGTTGCAATCCCATGCTGTATCTGGGGCAACACTGAGAGGAAAGGAGAAGGCCACCATGCTGCTCACCCCACTGAAGGAGAACGAGAGGGATGGCACACCACGCAAACTCGCAAGGGCGCGACCAGTGTCTCGAACGGGCCAGCATCCAGCTGGAGGCACCTGAAAAAACTGTAATCCATTGGTAGCCCCATCACTCGCGGGGCCTCCCCAGGGGAGGCAAGAGAGAACTCTGTGGCGGGTGAAGCTAGGATCGCCATCTCCACCGGCCCGGAGTGACGGTGGAACAGTCGCTGGACTGACCCAGCTGCACAGTGCGGCCCGAGATCTTCAGGAATCTGCTCCAAGGAGGGGGCAGGGCCCCCCGCGGGGGGAGGCGGGAGCGGGGTCTCCACGTGGGAGGCTCCACCAGCGGCCTCACGGGCACTGAGTCTGAATCCTCGTCCATCGGGGTGGGACCTACTGGCCGCCTATCCCTGACTGGAGCATAAGTGTGGGTAGGTGCCTGTACGCCAGCCGGAGTCGCTGTACGCGAGCCTGTGCTGCCTGCTAGTGTCTGCGGTCCCTGCGGGCCGGGCGTTTCCACCGGCGAAGCTCCTGCCATCCGCCAACCTCCTGGGTCTGCGCGCGGCATCCTCCGCCGGGGCCTGCTCGTCAGATGATGGCGCCTGCTGCTGGCGAGCCAGGGATGTCCGGTCTCTGAGGTGGATGGCCACCCCTCGGGTCTCCTGCAGGGGGTCCAGAGGCGGCATAGCGTGAAGGATGAACCCCCTTGCGGGGACAGGTGCGTGCGAGATGGCCCATCTCCCGACATGTGTAAGACTGGCCGGGGAGGCCTGAATACTCCACGCGCTGTATCAGATGTCCTCGAGAAAGACAAGGGAGGAGGATCGTCTTCGGGAGGGACTCCGGTGACGGAACAACACGAATGGACGGGAGTCCTGCTGCCCGAGCAATCACTGAAGCCGCTGTCTGAGGTGTCTCCACCACCTGCCCGAACGCCTTGCCAATGGATGACAAGAGGGGCAAGTACTCCCTACGGAGTCCAGGAAAGCAGATAGTGACGGGGAAACCTGTCGCGCCTGCTAGCGGGTCAGAAGCGGGGTCGAAACCATGAGTCCATCGCGCCAGGAACGCCCGGGATGAGCGGAGGGCAATGGGGCTCCGAGCGAGCACCATCTGAGCTGCCTGGGGGGACTCGAAATCCACCTGGTAGTAGCCACGTCCCAGAAAATCTACGCTGACGATCTTGGCGGGCACGCCCACAAGGTTGCCTTGCAGAAGGTCGCGAAGCTCTCTCCGCATCGGACGGCTACCCACTATCTTGCAGACCAACGAGGAGGCCTCAAGAGCGGATATTGTGGAAACAAACAACTGAAGATCTTCAGCTGTGAACTCCAGACGGAGACCGGAATCGGCAGGGGTAGTCGGAGCGGCTTCCATGGAGTCCTCCAGAGGGAAAAGGAGGCGAGGGGGGTAGAGAGGCGGGGGAAGAGATGTCGGGGGGGAATGGCGGGGGAGGCAGCGCGGAACGAGGCGGAGGAGGAGAAGGCGGGGGGAAAGAAGGCGGGGGAGGAAACGAGGAAGGAGGCGGGGGAGCGATAGCGGGGGAGGATGCGAGGCAGAAGGCGGGGGAGAGATGGCGAGGAAGGGCGCAATGAAGGAGGCGGGGGAGAGGACGGAGGAGAAAGCGGGGGACTGGCGGGGGGAGAGGGGGGCGTGACGGCGAGAAGCAGCGGGGGGGGGGGGGGGGGGGGGGGGGGGGGGGGGGGAGCTCGCAGGCAAAGTCGTCAGTCCAAAGAGCAGCACATTACAATAGCTTTTCCTTTAGTTGGTAATTAGTTGGTCATGACGCACTAGTAATTGATAGCGTCTAATTTGTATGTGCTAGTAATTATAATTCACGACGTTGCGCCTTGCTGCATGATTGCGGAGTATAAGATCATGAGAGCTGATTAAGATCATACGACGTCCACCTTAAATATAGCTACATGATACTGGGTTGACAATATATATATATCTTGTATATTAATTCTGCATGTATGTAGTGCTGCAGCTATTGAGACGACTCTATGGTCCGTTGAATGGGGCATAGCGGAGCTGGTGAACCACCAAGACATACAGCAGAAGGTGCGAGAAGAGATGGAGAGGGTGCTAGGCAAGGGCGTCGCATTGACAGAACCAGACATCCCCAAGCTGCCCTACCTGCATGCGGTGGTGAAGGAGACGATGAGGCTTCGCATGGCGATACCGCTGATGGTGCCGCACATGAACCTCAAGCCGGCCAAGCTTGGTGGCTACGACATACCGGCCGAGAGCAGAATCGTCGTGAACTCTTGGTACTTGGCAAACAACCCCGCCATGTGGGACAAGCCGGAGGCGTTCGACCCGCGGAGGTTCTTGGGCCCTGACATCAAAATCGATGCCACCGGTAACGATTTCCGATTCTTGCCCTTCGGTGTCGGCCGTAGGAGCTGCCCGGGCATCGTCCTCGCCATGCCCATCCTCGCCCTCGTCCTCGGCCGCCTCATCCAATCGTTCCACCTCCTCCCACCGCCTGGCCAATCCAAAGTCGACACCTCCGAGGAGGGCGGCCAGTTCAGCCTCCACATCGCCAACCACTCCGTCGTCGTCTGCAAACCCCTCTAAGGGCGGCGGCGGCTAAATATACCCAAGATCTCTCTACAGAATAATTTTTTTTCTTAAAATCACCGTGAACCCCTATAGGGGTTGAGAATAAGTGAAATGTTTAAAGTTAATAGACACTACCCCTATTCTCAACCCTATAAGTGAAATGTTTAAAGTTAATAGATACTACGCAAATATATATCTAGCGGCCTACGGCGGAGTAGAGCTTTGGGAGTCCGCATGTAATTTTGGGTGTAGACCAAAGCGGAGCAGAGCTTCATCCTCAATTCAATTTCTTATTGATTGAACAAGAATAGAAAGGGGTGATTAAGATTCATAATCCTAATTAATGATGTTTATGCAAGTGATTCAGTGCGTTTTGATTATTTTCTGTAAATTTTTCATGCTTCTAAGCAATCCCAACAATGCATGGAAAATTATACATGCTGGAACAAAAATTAATTTTCCCACTCTAAATGTTTTCAGAGTGTGTTACAATCCTAATAACAAATAAGCTATTTCTTGATTAAATGCAATGAAATCTAAGCCTTGTGGTAAGCTTTAAAGTCCTACAAATCATAATAAAACCAAGGTTTTTCCCTTCCAAGTACGAAACTATAATGCAAACAAGCTTCAAAACGAAAATGAAAAACAATAACTTAAGGCTCAGAGAGGGCTTGATACATTTGATTCCCAAGGAGATCATTTGATACATTTGATAACTTAAGGCTCACAGAGGGCTTGATACATTTGATTCCCAAGGAGGGTGGTGATAGATTGGAGATCCGGTAGTGCGCAGAGGCGATTACTAGGTGGAGTTTGACTTTCTAGCAGCTTCAGAATGAGTCATGCAACTGAGCCCCCTTGCATTGCGTACGGCCCACGACTTCTTTGCGCAGTGGTAGCATGGCTTTGACCCTACATCGGACCCTTTAGCTCGCGTGTCGGGCTTAGTTTGCTTCCCCGGCCTTAGGAAGGAATACCTCCCTGTTCTCACGATGATTGCTGGTGCCATCGGGGGAGCGATGGAATCCCCCCCACTGCTACCTCGATACTCGATCGAGGAGCCAAGATTCCATTCCTTTGCATGTGTGTTGTCTCACCGGATTCAGTACCTCATGTTATATCTGTTCCATGCCTTCGGGGGGTAATCTCGTCCTTCGCGAGTGGAGTATTCAGGCCTTCTAGGCTAACGTTTCATTTGTAGGCAGATGGGACACCTGGCCAGAGCTTTCCCTTGGCACCAGTCTAGGAGACCACCTCCTATGGTTCCCCCCCCCTTTCCCATCCACAACCTCACTAGTGACTCCGCATAGGCGTCCTCTCCCACTGAACCCCGGACATGGCCATCCAGTCTGCCGTCGGTCCACAGGCATTACAGCCTACGTGACATTACCCCCCCTTAAGAAGAGTTTTCGTCCTCGAAAACAAACTGGGGAAACCTTTTGGAAATTGCACTACAGCGTTCCCAGGTTGCCACCTCCTCATCCCTATCTGTCCATTTAACAAGTATCTCCTGGTACACTTTATGTCGGGTTTGTCTGTCTCGATACCCAAGAATCCTTTCCGGTTCATGTGGTATCTTTGGTGGCTCTATCAAGTCCACCAAAATCTCGAGAAACTGCGTTCTCTAACCCGTGAACTGATTTTCAGTTTACTGACATGGAAGACAGGATGGACTTGAGAACTCTCCGGTAACTCAAGTTTATATGCTACGTCCCCAATCTTCTTAAGGATTTTAAAAGGACCACAATATCTCGGAGAAAGTTTATCACACTTTCCCGTTTTCATGGTTTCTGACTGCGCAAGAACCTTGAGAAATACAAAGTCACCTTCTGCAAAGGTCACCTTCCTTTATCCGCGTAAGTTTTAGCGCGATCCTGAGCGCTACGAATGCTCTCTCATGCGGCTCTGAACATATCATTCATATCTTCAAGGAAATCCTTGACAGATTGAATCTTCTCCTTTTTTAGGCCTACAGCCATCGGAGATCTCGGCTGGAATCCATACATTAACATGAATGGTGTAAATCCAGTCGTTCGCTGAATGCTTGGAGTTGTTATAAGCAAACTCCGATATGGGAAAATATTTTTCTCAATTTGATTGTTTCTTACTTACATAAGAATGTAACATATCCTCTAGAATTTGGTTAACTATGTCAGTTTGACCATCAGACTCCGGATGATCTGCCATACTCATACTCAGAGTAGTATCCAGCCTTTTGAAGACTTCCCTCCCAAAGTGGCTGTTGAACTTTCTATCTCTATCTGACACTATATCTACGGGCAGGCCATATAGCTTGTAGAGATGTTCAATAAAGAGTTTTGCCAACTCTGGCGTTTTTACAGTTTTCTTCGTGGCAATAAACTTTGCCATTTTAGTTAACCTGTCCACTACCACCCCGACCGAGTCATTCCCTCGTCTTGGGTAAAACCGGTAATGAAATCCTTGGAAATGTTTTCCCATTTCCCTTGAGGAATCTCCGGCGAATGGAGTAGTCCTCCAACTTTAAGACGTTCATGTTTATTGACCTGGCACTTACTGCATTTCAGCACATAAGTCTGGACGTTCTTAAACAAACTAGGCCAATAAAACTGTCTTTTTACTAGTGCATAGGTCTTCTGAATCCCAGGATGACCCGCACTTGGACTATCAAAACTATACCCTGAAGGCTTGGCTAGCCTCTCCGGACTAACTCTCGCCTCGCTACCTGCCGCACCTACTACGGCCAGTCTCTCCGGACTAGCATTACGTGCTGGCGAGGAAGGTGGGCGAGGCTGTGACAAAGTGCGTACGCGTACAGCGCGCCAGACCTCTGTAAAGACAGGATCATGCTCAAACAAGCCATGATTTGGTATTTCAACCAAAACCTTAAGGCAAATTTCATGCCTTGATTTTGCATCATGTCATTAGCACAGAAGCTAATGTACTGGAGAGTACTCTAGTAGCGCAAGTTCTTAGACCATGCTACTAGATATTTATAGACTACGCTACCATGTTGCATCACCAACTTGTTAAAACTTCTCCTTGGAAAGCTCTACGGCCATAGGAGAAATAAACTAGAGTCAATCTAATCATGCATCACAAGGATTAGTTCCAAAGTTGAGAGATACTTTCTCTCTTAGAGTAACATCTTTGCACAAGCATATGCTCTAGAATCTTGTTGAGTTTCTAACTACCATCAATCTACGGATGGTTAAACTCCACTCTAACTCAGAGTAAATGTAACTTTTTTGAAGATTTCCCTTCAAATATAACAATCAAACTTCCTATCTCGTATGCCATACTATATATGCGGGCAGACCATATAGTATGTGGAGATGTTTGATAAAGATTCTTGCACCACTACGGGTGTCTAGAGTTACATCTAATCACTTACAACTCCTTGTTGCTATTACCAGACACATCCCTTCAAGTATTGTCTGGACTCACACAACTATTCCAGTTTATGTGATATTTGAGGATATCCCTCCTTTCCCTTAAGAAAGGTTTTTGTCCTCAAAAACTCTACTCTCAAGCGGACTACGCGCTAGCGTCATAGGTCCAAGAACAAATCTAGACCGTGTTTAATATCATATGTTATATTCTTGAGTCCTTCCAAGAAACTTTTAAACATCTTGCAACGAAGATGTGGTATAGTGTCTACGCACATATGGTGGTACTATTGATAAACTGCTTTGCAACAGATCAGTGGTTTCACACTTGTAACAAAGTGCTTCATTGTTGCATATTATTACCCTTCATAAGCGGTTACACACTTATGAATTATTTGGGTGGGTTGTACCATCTATCAAGAAAAATTCCAAACTACTAATAACCACATTATCAATCCACAGATAATGACTGATCTTGCTGCTGCGAAGCCATAGGTTGCTAGATAATTGATGGTAATTACACAAGCCCAATGTCTCATTACATCATACATTCAATATAAATGCAAACATCACAGTACTTCGTGATGATGAACTTAGGAATTTCATCCTATCCCTGTTTGGTGTTGATATGAAGTATAACTATGAGAACATTATTTGCTGCCTCCTCATTATAGCGGCAAAGCTACCTACCCATCATAGGTGGCAATCTCTACCAAGCTATAACCAATGACAAGCAAATAAACAAGTACTCTTGTAAGAACTTCATAACCATATCTCACACCAAACTCATAATCACTATGGATTAAATGCCAGGGCTTGTAAAATTGAATGTTGTCTGATAGGTAGAGGGGATCATCAAACTACGGATGACCTTGACAACTCACTAGGACTAGTGATGTGTAACTTTTAAGTTACTCCACTTTCTTGCTTATTCCATACCATCGAACAAATCGGTCCCTCGATTTGAGCAACGTCAACATATTTATGAGTACCTCGATACTCATGGATTGTGGTTCGGTAATTTAAAATGTTGATCTAGAGTATCTTTCACTCGAGTATCTTAATTTTATTAGCAGCTATGTATTAGTAGTGAGTAACTACGTATTCACTATCATTACACTAGTAGCTCCATACTAGTCTGTGAGTAACTCTGTACCCAATGGCGTACCTCCCCCGAGTTGGAGTACCATATACAATCATCTATAACAAGATGCTTAAGTCACCTGTGCTAAGAAGTGACTACACAAATTGACCCCTCCATTGCACATTGCAGTACAATTTCTGGTATTACAATACGAATTTTTGGACGTCCTTATCATAGAGGTCAACTTAAAAACTAGTGCATAGGTCTTGTGGAGTCTCGGCTGACCTAACCACACCACTGGTGACTTCCTACAAAAAATGGGCGCCGAAGTCAGTGTACTTTAACTCCGTAAAGTACATGGTCTTCATCTATCATCTATGGAAAGTTGTAAAACATTCCTGCGATGGATTTTTATCACTCTAAAATTATTGTGCACTATTTTAGTGTGAAGAGCTTTTTTCCTGGGTACCATGGTTCACCCCAAGCTCATCTTTTGCTAAATTCTCCGATTTAACAAAAGATATGTCTGCCTGCGAACACTCCAGTTCAGCCCCAGACTTTGAGTTTACTTCTTAACACTCTGGTTAAGTCAAAACTCACTAGATACAGTAGGATTTACCACTAAGCTCTCCAGCTTAGCCTTCTATCCTAACTCAGCTCGAGTTTATGTACACTACATATGTCGGATCCGATACTAACAACACAACCAGGCTCATCTGGAGTGAGATACTACTCACTATTGCCATGTAAAACCTTATTAAATCCATGGAATGCTCCACTCATTCCCAAGGAGTCATAGGACTTATAGGGTTTACACGCACATGAACTTTGTAAGCAAAATAGCCTGTCATGCAATATTACAATTGCTTATATAGGAAAGTAATATATTTCCCAAATTCATATGGTAGCAGCTAAAATGTGCTTATGTTGAACATAGGCAAGACTACGCTTGCAAAATGCTATAGGGCGTCCCCCATGCATGAAACTGTCCAACCAAACTAGTCTTACTGCTAACCTCTAGATTTAGATCACTCCGGAACTAAATCACTCTGTTAGCACTAGTACACCATCATGGTCTTGCTACCTAGAGCTTCTCCGAACTCTGTAACTGGGTTTTATCCCAGCTTATGGCTCTATTGGTAATTTTCAAAGTTCAAATTTTATCTTGTACACTTTATCACTACAGACAAGTGTACATACAGACCTGCCAAAGAGTCAAGTTACATGCACAAGCCTTGGCGTCCCATTCCACCAAGACTACAATCGATTTTGTGAGAATTTGATGTCCCATACCATCAAATTACCACCAAACCAATTGATGTGACATATAAAAAGGCTCTTTCCCCTCTCGAAAGATCACCACAAACTCTCGAGCAGTGGGATGTCGACGCATGGCAATAAAAGAAGAGAAAACCATGCTAGTAAGTTTAAGAACAGTTCTCTTCGATCACTTCTATAAGGGCATTGAGCATTACATCTCAAGACTATACCCCTTCAGATTTACCTTTGATTTGTACAAATCAATCCTAAATCTGCTATTATTATCTAGGCGTATGCTAATCCTTCAGATTAGTACTCCTAGATAAACCAAATTGAGTACTGCTAGCAGCACTGCTAGGCCCTTTATCCCAAGTAATATACACCTTAGGGATTACTTTTACCAGGCAATCACGTGACTAAATCAAACTAGTCACTACTCTCTAGGCTCAAGTGGTGACACTATTTTGTTACTTTTAACAAGGGCCAGCTTGCCTCTACGGGCCAAGGCTCTCTTGTTGCTACAAACAGTAAGCAACTTGTTTGGACACAAGGCATAACCACATCAAGACTACGCTTGTATATGGTTCTCATTTGCCAAAGTTTATCACAATCTTCTGGCAACTATTAAAAGATTGTGAAGGGTTATGAGCACTACGGCTCAATTAGGCTTACCTTGATTTCTCGTGATAAGCACTTCCTCTAATTTGGGCACAACTGACGCCATTGCCGGTCCTCTTAGCCCAAGCAAAACACACTGCAGTTTTAGATTACACTATAGCCAAACTACGTGACTTTGATGGTCAATACTAAGTCTATGCTCAGCTTAAATTTAGTTTCTCTGAACCAAATGTGTGATCACCACATGTGTTACCCTCACGGCTACGGTCATAGACGTGTTCACTAGGCACAACGGCCATAGAACGGCTCTCTCTCGAAGAACTCGGTAAACGGCCGTGGGATTTGTCACTCTCTTAGCACGCGGCGCTACGGTCATGTGCGGTGGGTCTCTTTCGTGGAAAACGGGCACTACGGCCACACGGCACGACGGCCGTGTTGGGTTTGTTTCGTGGGGTGTACCGTTGTTTTGTGTTTTTTTTTAAAATAAAAAAATAACGAGCCGGGCCGGCCCTTGCCGCTTGGGCGTGGCCGTCCGCTCGTGGGGAGTGTGGCCGCCGCCGTTTGGCATGCCACCCGCCGCCGCTGACCGTTAATGTGATTTTTTTAATTAAAAAAAAAAAAAACGGGCCGGCCCTCGCCGCTTGGGCGTGGCCGCCCGCCCGCCCGTGGGGAGCCTGGCCACCGCCGTTTGGCATGGCCGCCCGTTGGGCACCCACTGGGCTGGTCGCCTATGGGCTGGCCGTCTATGGGCTGGGCTGGCCACCGGGGCTTGCCGCCGCCTGGGCTGGCTGCGCCCGGTTGGCCTGGCCGCCCGGGCTGGCTTTCCTTTTCGCAGCACAGATTCGATCTTCGCCCCCCTTCAACGCAAGGTCTTCGCAGCCTACTCTTCGCCTTGGGGCTGGTGTCGCCCCCCACACGCAGGTCAACGGGCAGATTTGCTAATCTTCGCACATTTGTGCTCTTCGCCGATAGTGGCAGCTCCACACGCCTGCGTAGCCGCCTGGGCTGGCCATTTGCCCTGGGCTTGCTTCGCCCCACACACACGGCGCATTACAGCAACGGCGCTACAGACGGACCCTATCGGCAGCTTCATTTTACGAAGAAAGAAAGGTCATAAGTCATGCTACATCTCTTGGTGAGATGGTTTGAGTAATCATCAAATTCCAAGGATAAATGTTCACGAATCGCTAGTTCCCCTCGGGAGAGGGGGGAGCCAACAATTAGTAAATATGTTTAGGAATTGTTGGTCCCCCTTGGGAGAGGGAGGAATTGTTGAAGAGAGAGAGTCCTCCCTTGGGAGAGGGAGGAATTGTTGGTCCCCCTTGGGAGAGGGAGGAATTGTTGAAGAGAGAGAGTCCTCCCTTGGGAGAGGGAGGAATTGTTGGTCCCCCTTGGGAGAGGGAGGAATTGTTGAAGAGAGAGAGTCCTCCCTGTTCAGGAAACATACGATTAAATAAATTCTCCTTTATATTAGACTCACAAGCATGTTCAAGAATTGCTCGTTCCTGAGAGAGGGCCCATTTTCTTTAGCCAAGCATATGATTGAAAAAATCCTCCTTCATATTAGACTCCAAGCTTGCTACTTCCATTATATATTCCAACAAGGGTCTTAGAGTTCTCTTGGGTCCCTTGTTGTTCCCTTACTTGGTTAGACTATCTTTGTAGCTCGAATGGCTTAGTCTCTCATCAAATTTCTCCTAACTTTCCATAATGAAGGTTCTAGGTTCATTCTAGGGTATTCTCCCATTCCCTTTGGAGTATCTAAGGTTGTTTTTGATCTATTTTCCTTACCAACTACACCCTTCCCTTCTTGTAATTGTGGTTCCTCCTCCTTGGATTGTGTGGATATAATTTCAGTAGTCCCCTCATCACTCACTCATGATTCACCTCTTGCTACCTTCCTCACTCTTCTCCTCCTTTTGGGCCTTGTGTGCCAAGTTCGATCCAAGGTTCATAGTTTGATCCCTTTGTATCATTTATGTATGTGCTTAGGTTTTGACCTTAAAAGGTGTAGTTACCAATCCAGAGTGGGGCTCTCCTTGATGTAGTGTTCATCCACTTTTCTTTTTCCATTGTGTTGTGGTTTAGAATGTAGTAAGTGGTGTCCCTCTCCTTGCAGAATGTAATACTCAAGATTGATCTCTTGAGCTTCATCAAGGTAAGCAATCGCTAGCTCCCTAGAGTAGTCTCACTCATTCAATAACCACCTGGTGGACAGACGTCAGTTTGGGCATTGGTGGCTATGGTGATAATACTAATGGTGGTACCGGGTACATTTGTATACATCCCCCTAGCTTGGTTTTGCATGTTGTTAGGACACGTGAGTTTCTTTAACATTCCCATGAATAGGGGGTGTTGGTAACAGTAAGGGAGGTGTTATTACCGATAGTTGTGGAAATTATAATGGTTGTTGTGGCCACAGATATCCACACATACTGATATCATTATTTCCTAGCCGCATACAATATGCACATTACATCAAAGGTCGAGGCTAGATGTGGACAGTTTGTACTTGTGTGGTAGATCGAGCACCAAACCGGCTCTCTTCTTCAATGGAGGTGTTTGTTCAACGGACCTTATTCTTCACTAGAGGGAGAAGAACCATAATAGGACCGGAAAGGGTAATCATCCGCTGGACTCCCCTCGCGCAGCTTAGGTTTTTTCCTACGTATCTGCTCCCTGCACACGAGGGGAAGACCCTCTAGAGATAATACCTTTCGGGAGGAGGTGGAACACTCTGTAGTACGAGCAGGTAAAAGGCAATAAATACCTGGACGAAGAGGCCTTGGCATGAATTCACTTAAAATCCATGCCTATAGACTGTAGTCAATATCTTCTTTGCTTCATCTTGTGTCTTAGGCAAGGCATTGCCTTTGGGCAATAAAGCATATAGTAATCAATCAAAAACCTTGGAGAAAAATTTGTTGATTTCAAAAACCCTAGAGAAAAATTTATTGATTTCGCATTTGTGTAACATGGAAAGAAAACAGATACAATTGTTGTACTTGAAAAGTGCAGAGGCTACAAAAATTGGGAATTGAGAGGCAAGCTCTTAATTTTCTTGTTTATACAACGGGATGATCTTATCCTTGCCTCCGGCTCCAATGAGGTATTTAGACAATATCTTGGATTTTGAGGACCAATTCATGATGGGCGTTGACATCCTCCTTTTTTTTGTTGGTGTGCTTCATGTAGGGCCTATTGCTTCCATGGTCCCATTGTGTAATGGAGGACTATGTAACGAATGAGGTATGAGCGGGAAGAAGGTTCATTCATATGCATAGCTACGCCACGCTGAGGTATGTGTGCTTGCATATGCACAAGTACGTCATGCTAAGGCTCACTGCTCGCTCGTTGGTCTGAAATGCGGTATTTTCAAGGCAGAATCGTATTCTATTTTCGTTTTATCAATGTGAGCCTCACGAAAAGAACTTTACAAAATAAATTCAAACGAAACATTGCGGAGGTTAGTCATAAGAGTGCGACTGCGCAGAAGGCCCACGACAGCCAAACACTAAGGAGGCAAAGAAGGCCAGTCATAATATTGCGAAGCAAAGAACGCCCTTCTTGACTCCGTCACAATACAGAGAGAGAGAGAGAGAGAGAGAGAGAGAGAGAGAGAGACTTGGTGCAAGCCACTATAAAAATCTGTGTAGCATCCTCAATCCCTGTGTGCGCCGAGCCCAGCTAGTCGAAGCTGGAGAGTAGTGCACTTATAATCACCTCCTGCTCTCCCAGCCCAGCCACACGTACTCTCTTTTCTCGATTTGCATCACAGTACTTCGGGTGTTTAATTACTGTAAACCTTTGCTGGACTAGCTCTTGCCCGACTAGCTATGTTGGCCATGGCCCTCTCTGATGTCTCTTCGACTCTCCTCCCCAGCTCGACCTCTTCTCCTGCGCCATCCATGCTACTTATAACCCTTTTGGGAATGGTTTTGGTCTCCCTTGCCATCCTTCACCTCGCCCGCCCCAAGCTCAAACTCCCTCCTGGCCCCCTTGCACTCCCCATATTTGGCAACTGGTTCCAAGTGGGGAATGATCTCAACCATAGAAACCTCTCTGACCTCGCCAAGAAGTTTGGGCACATTTTCCTTCTGAGGATGGGCCAAAGGAACCTTGTGGTGGTGTCGTCTCCTGAGCTTGCCAAGGAGGTTCTCCACACTCAAGGGGTAGAGTTTGGCTCCCACTCTCGCAATGTCGTCTTGGACGTTTTCACGGGGAAAGGCCAGGACATGGCGTTCACTGAATATGGCGACCACTGGAGAAAGATGAGGAGGATCATGACTGTCTCCTTCTTCACTAACAAAGTTGTGCAGCAATCCAGAGCCTGCTGGGAAGACGAAATCGATCACGCCATTGCCGACCTCAAAGCCCGCCCTGAGGCCTCCACCACCGGTGTTGTCATCAGACGAAGACTGCAATTGCTCATGTACAACAACATGTACCGCCTCATGTTCAACAAGAGGTTTGAGACAGAGGACGATCCCATCTTCAAGCAGCTCAAGAAGCTGAATGGGGAGAGGAGTAGGCTTTCACAGAGCTTTGACTTCAATTATGGTGATTTCATCCCGATTCTGAGGCCTTTCCTGAGGGGTTATCTTGCATTGTGCAAGAAGGTGAAGGAAGAGCGTCTCCAGCTCTTCAAAGAGTGCTTCATAGACGAGCGTCGAAGGTATTTTAAAGCAGTATACTATTGTAGAATATGTTAAAATATGAGGTGAATGATGATTAGGGGTTCTAATCAGCTAATCACGAAAAGCTACTGGGCCCGGATTCTTATTGTATTGTGATCTTGGTTCAGGAAATTGAGGAGCTCCAAGGCCATGAATATTGATCTGAAGTCTGAGGAGAAGTGTGGCATCGATCACATTTTGGATGCGCAGAAGAATGGGGAAATCAATGAGGACAATGTGTTGTACATTGTGGAGAACATTAACGTGGCAGGTATAAAAACTGAATTCAGTGGCATTATATGTTGTGTACTAATTATTATTACGCAGGTGATGATCAGGTGAGGTCGCGAGCCTCGGATCATGCAGAGAGAGTTGGTAATGAGTTGGTCATGACGCACTAGAAATTGATAGCGTCTAATTTGTATGTGCTAGTAATTATAATTCACGACTCGTTGCGCCTTGCTGCATGATTGCGGAGTATAAGATCATGAGAGCTGATTAAGATCATACGACGTCCACCTTAAATATAGCTGCATGATACTGGGTTGACAATATATATATATATATATATATATCTTGTATATTAATTCTGCATGTATGTACTGCTGCAGCTATTGAGACGACTCTATGGTCCGTTGAATGGGGCATAGCGGAGCTGGTGAACCACCAAGACATACAGCAGAAGGTGCGGGAAGAGATGGAGAGGGTGCTAGGCAAGGGCGTCGCATTGACAGAACCAGACATCCCCAAGCTGCCCTACCTGCATGCGGTGGTGAAGGAGACGATGAGGCTTCGCATGGCGATA
This sequence comes from Cibotium barometz, assembly GCF_041138505.1. Classification (NCBI taxonomy): domain Eukaryota; kingdom Viridiplantae; phylum Streptophyta; class Polypodiopsida; order Cyatheales; family Cibotiaceae; genus Cibotium; species Cibotium barometz. Next base: position 4,585,408 of record NC_141107.1, on the reverse strand, counting down.
CCGCTGATGGTGCCGCACATGAACCTCAAGCCGGCCAAGCTTGGTGGCTACGACATACCGGCCGAGAGCAGAATCGTCGTGAACTCTTGGTACTTGGCCAACAACCCCGCCATGTGGGACAAGCCGGAGGCGTTCGACCCGCGGAGGTTCTTGGGCCCTGACATCAAAATCGATGCCACCGGTAACGATTTCCGATTCCTGCCCTTCGGTGTCGGCCGTAGGAGCTGCCCGGGCATCGTCCTCGCCATGCCCATCCTCGCCCTCGTCCTCGGCCGCCTCATCCAATCGTTCCACCTCCTCCCACCGCCTGGCCAATCCAAAGTCGACACCTCCGAGGAGGGCGGCCAGTTCAGCCTCCACATCGCCAACCACTCCGTCGTCGTCTGCAAACCCCTCTAAGGGCGGCGCGGCGGCGGCTAAGATCTCTCTACAGAATTATTTTTTCTCTTAAAATCACCGTAGAGGTTGAGAATCAGTGAAATGTTTAAAGTTAATGCAAATATATATTTATGTACGGCGGATTCAATTATTTTTATTTTTATTTTATGCTTAAATTTATTCTATGCAAAACAAATTTTTTAAAATTTATTGTCATACATTAAATGTCCGATACATTTCGTATAAATATGTTTATGTAATGTTCTGCATTTGCATGTCCTGCGACATGATTTATTTTTCTTGGTTTTTTACATCCTTATACTTTGGGAGTTGGCATGTAATTTTGGGTGTATGAACAAGAGTAGAAAGTGGTGATTAAGATTCATAATCCTAATTAATGATGTTTATGCAAGTGATTCAGTGCATTTTGACTATTTTTGGTAAATTTTTCATGCTTCTAAGCAATCCCAACAATGCATGGAAAATTATAAATGCTCGAACAAAAATTAATTTTCCCACTCTAAATGTTTTCAGAGTGGATTACAATCCTAATAACAAATAAGCTATTTCTTGATTAAATGCAATGAAATCTAAGCCTTGTGGTAAGCTTTCAAGTCCTACAAATCATAATAAAACCAAGGTTTTTCCCTTCCAAGTACGAAACTATAATGCAAACAAGCTTCAAAACAAAAATGAAAAACAATAACTTAAGGCTCACAGAGGGCTTGATACATTTGATTCCCAAGGAGGGTGGTGATAGATTGGAGATCCGGTAGTGCACGGAGGCGATTACTAGGTGGAGTTTGACTTTCTAGCAGCTTCAGGAGTCATGCAACTGAGCCCCCTTGCATTGCATACGGGCCACGACTTCTTTGCGCAGTGGTAGCATGGCTTTGACCCTACATCGGACCCTTTAGTTGGCCTGTCGGGCTTCCTAGTCATTGTTTGCTTCCCCGGCCTTAGGAACGAATACCTCCCTGTTCTCATGATGATTGCTGGTACCATCGAGGGAGTGATGGAATCCCCCCCACTGCTACCTCGACACTCGATCGAGGAGCCAAGATTCCATTCCTTTGCATCTGTGCTGTCTCACCGGATTCAGTACCTCATGTTATATCTATTCCATGCCTTTCGGCGTAATCGCGTCATTTAGCGGCGAGTGGAGTATTTAGGCCTTCTAGGCTAACGTTTCATTTGCAGGAAGATGGGACACCTAGCCAGAGCTTTCCCTTGGCAGCACCAATCTAGGAGACCACCTCCTATGGTTTCCCCCCCCTTTCCCATCCAGATCCTCACTAGGGGGTAGATCGAAGGGACCGCCACGGAACGGGTCCCTTCGATCTCATCAATTTGGTGGCCGATTCCCCGTCGTGATTCCTCCCCCAGCTCTAAGTGTCCAGTGAAGATCCCATTGAGCCCCTGACAAGCCTCTCCCAGCAGCATACCTCTACAATGGATCACTCCTAGTCGAGGCCCTCTCCTTCCCCTTCGTAACCTGCCCCCTTGCCTTCTCCCCTTACCTCCTTCCTCTCCTACTCTATCCTTAGCACCGTCTCTTTCTATAGCAGTTCCTTCTATCCCGTCCTCCTAATCAGAGGCCACCCTCCCCCCTCCCTCCACCTCTCTAGAGCACTCTTGCCAACCTGTAGTAGCCCTCAACCTGGAGGAGAGATAGCCGGTGAGTTCTGTTTGTCGCTTGATGTCTTCCAACAAAAGGGACATATATGTTTGATGAGACAATAGCTTCCATTTGGATATATGTGGTTTTCACACCATTCCAGACCCTCTACGCTAGAGAATGGCATAATGATCTTCTCTTTCCCTTTGAGTGTAATCCTAAGGATGGAGTGGGCCTCGAAATCAGTGGCTGCCGCCATCCCACCATCTTCACAACTTTTGTATCACCGATGTAATCACCCATCTATGGCCATTCGCTAGGATGGAGCTTGGAGGCTTAGGCCATAGAGACTAGGTCTGGGAGATCGTGGCCTCTCTAGCGTGGAGGTGTTGCTTTTTGTGTTCATGCATATTCTAGTTAGGTACCTCCATTGTGATCGATGGAGTTTAAAGTATGCATACTCTCGTGCTCAGATAGAGTGGTGTCACATGGAGGATAGTATTCACGCCCACTTCGTTCCAGGATAGATTGGGATTATTCCCCGTATAAACTCTCGCCCAAGACTCTTCGAGTGGAGGATAGTTCCGATAGTTCTACCTCCCACATAGATTGATATGCGGATAGTCTCATGGAACATTCATGGTTTAGGGGGCCTTAGTGCTTTTAGAGGAGGCACCCCCTTAGAGGAGAGCTTTAGAGAGCTAGAGTTGGGGGACTTATAGACATTCTTTTCCTCTAGGGGCACACCTTTCTAAGGGGTGCACACCGATGCAGGAAGATTTTACAAGGAAGGAGTCACACTTTTTGGTCTCCATCCTTTGGTCGAGTTAGGGACGCATGGAGGAGATTGTATCTCTGTCAGTGAGCAACTTTTGCCAGTAGTGACAGGATTATGAGTCATAGTTCTAGGGCAAGCACAATGGGTTACCAATTTGGTTGGAGAGGATTGCGTTGTCTTCCTCAATGTTTACGTCTCGAACGCTATTGCAAGTAGAACCCTCTTTTGGAGAACATTCATAGTTCCAGGGCAAGCACAATGGGTTACCAATTTGCTTGAAGAGGAACAAAGAGAGGGGGGAATCTCTAGAGGTTCAGTGAGGCGATCAAGATTTTTTGTTATATGCAAATCAACTGACACAAGTCATGTGGTTTTTGGGTAGGCTCTGCACCTACCCCGACTTGGCGTCCAGTTGAGGCTTTCCAGTGGATTCTGAGGGGCACTCCCATTTGCTATATTGGATGTCATGTGGGCATTTATATCCCTCTAGAGCAGCAGATCCCTCTCCTTCTTTTGAGCATTCGGAAGAAGTTTTTGTATTGGAGTTCCACGGGACTCTCCCTAATTGAATGAGTGGTGGTAGTAAACCAAGTCCTCCTGCCACCATGTGGTACATTACTTCTTGTTGGGCCTTCTCTTGAGCATGTATTGATCAGGTACAATGGTTAATCTGGAATTCCTTATGGGTTGGCATTAGTGATGGGAGGCCTGCTAGTGCCAAGGTGGCATGGAGAGTGATTATTTAGCCATGACGTAGAGGAGGCCTAGGCATCATTGACCCCGCTATTCAAATCCTTGACTTGCTGGGCAAACTGATTAGAGGACTCCTTGTCTCGGTGGTGAGCGTTGGAAGGACTTCCTGTTGGGCCAAGCCTATACCCCGAGTCTAGGGGGCCCTTGGCTACAGAGCACGAGATGGATCTTCACAAAAATGCATGCCCAGAGTTTTAGTCTAGCTTTTGAGGACATATTACAGCTAGTTTACTTGACGAGCTTGGCATCACCTTAGGCCATCCCTTAGGAAGATAGCTTAGATAGCCTTAGAGGAGCGGCTTTGGTACCAGCCATTGGTCTGGAACCCCCTGATCCAGTGGCCACATGCTGGAGGATCGACCTCATGTTTCATGGGGTGCGTTGAGCATAGGATATGCCAGGTCCCTTGGAGATTTTATCACACATAGGAAGTTTACCCCAGAGTTGCACAGGAGAGAGGCATAACAGCAGGGATCAAGGGTAGAGACAAGCTCAGCATCGATATCGACTCAGCTATTCCTCAGGAGTGGCTGACTCCTATCCCAGATTTGACTCCCCTGGCATGTTTGCCAAGCGTGATATTCTTGTGGCAGTCCACGGAGGAGAAGATGAGGGCAGTGGTCTGCCCACTTTTTCTATTGGATCACATGGCGATTAGAGAGATCCGAGATTCCCTTAGAGGATTTTAGTGGCTACACCTTACAGAGGATGAGGATGATTGGACTTCAGGCAGCATTAGAGTGGCACATAGACCCACCATCGGCCACCAAGGTGGCCTGGGAGAGATTCTGGTAGCTTTGGATATGGGTGTGGCGATCTCTCACATGCCTCTAGTGGGACCCGAGAAATTGGACTTGGCAGGACCCCACTGATTGAGAGGAGAATCTAGATGTCCGCTTCTTTGCATACACAGCGTGGGTAGACCACATGATCCAGATGCTAGAGATTGATGGCACCCTGGTAGCAGCAGCACATTGGCAATCATTGGACCACGGCTCACAATGTTTCCTCTCAGATTTTTGGAAGAGGCTTTGGGATGGTGGAAGATAGGAGCTTGGCTGGCCCAGTAGCTTTTCAGAGGTGTAGCCACCCACAACAAGAGTCTCAACAATGACATTGTCTTTAGGATTTCCTAGAGGCTCAATAGGTTTGGTGGTGGATTCTCCACATCTTCACTATGGACAGGGCTTTGACCCCGATCATTACATGGGGCATAGTTTCTTGGATACAGAGGTTAAGGAGGTCTGGACTAGGAGGATGGTGGAGGGCTAGCCCTACAGGTCTCTCACCACCCACTGCATTTCGGTAATACCAGTCGTAACCTAATCTACAGAGACCATTGGTGACTAGGCTCATGGCAGAGATGGGAGATTTGGAGCAATATTGTAGCTTAACACATTTGGCGAGCTGTGGTTAGTGGGGGAAGCTGTAGGGTCGATCTGACCGCATGCAGAAGCAGTGGGAAGCTTTCTTGAGGCTGTGGTGGCCTGACGGTGACCCCACTTGGCATTACAGACCACCTGTGTGGTTGTTCCCCCCCTCTTGTATGAGATATACATCTCCTCATAGAGCAGCCAACAAGGAGGAGAAGCGTCTCTTTCCCCTCTTTTGGTTACTTGATCCCTTCCCTATACATGAGGTGAGTTTGTATCTAGCCCTTTGTATTTGTTTTAGTCCTTCATGGCTTGTTTTTTTAGTAACTAATAGAAGATCTTTTTCAAGAAAAAAAAAGGATTTCTAGTGGGCATCAGAACATACTCACATCACCTCCATCACATTGTACTTATCACCTTGACCTTTCTCATTAAAATCCACTCAAGCTCTCTTAGTACTAGATGCTCACATAAGAAGGTCCACCACAGAGCTCAGAATAGAAGAATCACTATCAAAAGAAAAGCATCGGTGTGTAGATGCCATGCATGCTCTCACGAGAGGTGAAATAGCACACCCCATGTCCATAACGAATCCTCTTTGAAGCACCCCATCTCCATAACAAGCGCTTTGGAGAGCGCCCCATTTCTACAATGAGTCCTTTGGATGAGCACACAACAGACTCAAGATGCATGCAATAAAACTAATGGATCTTTTTACTCCTCCTCTGATAGGCCCATGGGCTCCCATCATCTTCTTGGCCTCTAGAAGATAATGAGTCTAGAAGTCCGCCATTGGGTATATCCAGTAAAATGCCTTTCTCTCTACATTAAAAAAATGGTGGGTGCTTACCAACGTTATGAATTAAAAACACGCAAGGAGATCCACATATACACAGTCATTGAAATCCAATTGAGCTCTCTTAATACTACATGCTCTCACAAGAAGTTCTACCACACTGCTCATAATCGAAGAATCACTATCAATACCATATCCCATCTAACGAGTCCTCTTTGAAGCACCCCATCTCTATATAACGAAACCTCTAGAGAGCACTCCATCTCTATAATGAGTTCTTTGGAGCACACAACAAACTCAAGATGCATGAAATAAAACTAATGGATCTTTCCACTCCCCCTCAAATAGGCCCATAGACTCCCATCATTATCTTAGCCTCTTGAAGATAATGAGTCTAGAAGTCCACCATTAGCTATATGCATAAATAGCAGGAGAGCCATTTGGAATCTTATCAAACATGACAACATGCCTCGTAACCTGGAGGCCTTGAACATGAATGTATCTTTCCATCCAAGTGATTCATGGACCTTGAAATTCAAATTTAAGAACTCCAATTCCACACTACTAGTATTTATTTGCACAAATGAATCACCACCTTATGAGGCTATTACACATATGCCAATCAACAATATCTCAAGGCTAGAGCAAGACAAAAAGCCTCTGATGTGGCAAGAAATATTTTACAACCTACTAAGGATAAGATTTTCGAAGCTAGCCACAACCATTACACTACAATACCCTACTATAAATTCTCCTTAGTGAGCTTGTTCCATTTTGAGGCTCCAACTCCCTCCATTGCATAGCTAGTCATGAAGTCAAGGGAATAGCCCACCATTAAACATTCTTGCCCAACCGCATATAGTCTCTATCTTCTAACCATCCCCAAGGAAAAAACATGTAATTTTGTGTATAACACATTCTGTTGTAGCGTGGCAAAGGCAACCATACAATGAAGTGGTGGTACCATGAGGTAGAAGGTCATCCATGGTGGATGATGACTAAACACAAGCTAAATATTCTCCTTTATAATATCTTTGGCTTTGTTGTTGGAATTAGGGTTGCAGGAATGCACACACAACTTCAAGAAGATGAGGAAGCTTGAGCACAACACAGTAGTGTATTATGAGTGCCAAAAATGAAAGATAACAAGCCCTAGAAGATAATGGGCGTATATACAATGCACGGGGGAAAAAACCTCCTAGTGAGGGAAAAAGTGCCCCGGCGGTCCTAAGTGTGTTCACACACATCACTACTATAATATGGTAACAAATCCCCCCTGGAGTGATGCGGTGAACAAGAGCTAGCACTCATGTATAGGGAAGTGTCTAGCTATGTGGACGAATCCACAAAAGGGAGTAAGCCCAAAGCTTTGCGAAAAGCTTCGAACTTCTCACGAGGCAGAGCCTTTGTGAAAAGGTCTGCAAGGTTATCCTGTGTTGGCACATAAGCCAAACTGATCTCTCTTGCAGAGAGTCTCTCCCTGACATAATGGTAGTGCACCTCAATGTGCTTCGTACGAGCATGGAACACTGGGTTCCGCGCAACTGCCAATGCGCTCTGACTGTCAGTGAAGATGGTGGTGGCAGATGGCTGCCCAACACCCAAATCAGCGGCGTCTGAGCCACACACACTCAACCGTAGCTGTGAAAGCTGCCCTGTACTCAGCTTCACAACTAGAAGTGGCCACAGTAGGCTGCTTCTTGCTCAACCATGATATGCATGAGCTTCCAAGCATGAAGCAAAAACCACTCGTGGACACGCGTGTGTCATAACAACCAGCCCAGTCAAAATCTGAAAAAACATGTAAATCTGGCGGCAATGATCCCCCCTTGGGATAAAACAACCCAAGATGTCGAGTACCACTCAAATAGCGAAAGATACGCTTCACTGCCTGCCAATGCTTAATGCCTGGGCTATGCATAAATTTGCTCACCTGTGAGACTGCAAACTGAATGTCTGGCCTCGTAATGCATACATAAATGAGGCAACCAACAGCTGTCTGATAGAGTGTGACATCAAAGTGATCTCCAGCATCATGAAGACTCAACTTCAAACCTGTCTCCATTGGAGTAGCAATAGGCTTGCAGTCTTCAAGGCCAAATCTCTGCAACAATGTTTCAATATACTTTGTCTGACACAAAGCAATACCTCCATCACACTGCTTAAATTGTATCCCCAAATAATGATGCAAATGCCCCAAATCTGACATCTCAAAAGAGGCATTCAAATCAGCCTTAAAATCAGCAATATGACTCTCATTTGGTCCTGTGAGCAGCATGTCATCGACATAGAGAGCAATGATTAGATGTACACCATCCACACGTTTAACATACAAAGTGCTTTCTGTTGGACTATTCTGAAACCCATGTGCAGTCAAATATGCATGTATTTTTTCATACCAAGCTCGTGGAGCTTGCTTTAAACCATATAAAGCCTTTTTTAACCTGCACACTTTGTTTTCCTGCCCTCTTTGAACAAAACCACGAGGCTGCGATACATACACCTCCTCATGCAAATCTCCATTTAAGAACGCAGTCTTTATGTCCAGCTGATATACATTCCAACCATTATGAGCTGCTAATGCACAGATGCTACGAACAGTGGTCATACGACATGTGGGAGCAAAAGTCTCATCAAAATCAATGCCCTTCTCTTGAGCATAACCTTTTGCAACAAGCCTAGCCTTATGGCGATCCACTGTGCCATCAGGCTTACGCTTCAATTTGTATACCCACTTAGTGCCAATGGCCTTCTTGCCAGGGGGCAAGTCACATAAAGACCATGTACTATTCTTCATAATAGCATCGTATTCTGCTTGCATAGCAGCCATCCAATTTTCTGAACTTTGTGCCTCATCAAATGAAACAGGCTCACTTTCATCGCACATACTAGAAACAGCCAATGCATAACAATCTGACGCATAAGAGGCACCATGAGAGCCAGAACGAGTGCGACTAGACAAAGGGGCATCCAACTTGCTGTCACGCAAAGTCTGCACCAGCCATCTAGGCATGTTCCTAGAGCCCTCAATCTCTTGTCTCTCATCCTCAAGTGCATCATGCACATCTGCATCAGATATAGGCTGATCTGTGCCATCATTTAAAACCTGCATAGGCTGAAAAACTGCCTCATGAGGTATTGCACTTGACTGTGCACCACTGAAAAGAGGCAACAATGTATCATAGACATCACGTGAGCTGATATCTGTCTCCTTAGTACATGAAACCAAGGGCTGAACTGCATCTTCCACAAATACAACATCACGGCTAACCAAAATGCGCTTTGTCTGTGGATGATACAAACGATAGCCTTTGCTCTCAGCACTATATCCAACAAAAATACATTTGACAGCTTTGTCATCCAATTTTCTGCGATGTTGCACAGGCACTAATGCATATGCGATGTTGCACAGGCACTAATGCTATGCCAAGCCTCATATGGAGTGACAACCTGTAATGCTTTGGTGGGACACCTGTTTAGTACATAAGTGGCACACATGATAGCCTCAAGCCAAAAACCATGTGGTAGACTTTGACTCTTAACCATACATCTTGCCATTTCCATGAGAGACCTGTTTTTTCTCTCAGCCACACCATTTTGCTGTGGTGTATACGGCACTGTACATTGGTGTTTATCCCACGCTCAGCCAGAAATGCATTAAATTCTGAAGACATATACTCCCCCCCTCGATCTGAACGGAGGGTGCCCATCTTACTTTCTGACACATTTTCAGCCATAACCAAAAACTGTTTGAAGCACAAAAACACTTCGGACTTTGCCTTCAAAGGATATACCCATGCATGCCTGGTAGAATCATCAATGAAAGTCACGAAGTAAAGGTAGTTTCCAAATGATGGAGTTTGCATGGGACCACAAACATCACTGTGAACAAGCTGCAATCTGCGTTCAGCTCTCACTGATCCATCTTTGGGAAAGGAAGCACGCTGCATTTTACCCAATATGCAGCCCTCACAAACATGCTTGACAGGTGCCTCAAGCTTAGGCAAAGAAGACACAGGCGCAGCAAACTTGCAAAATTCAGATGACCAAAACGTGCATGCCACAGTTTTGCATTTGAAATAGCCTGCGTATCCATAATAGCACATGCTGAATCCTCTACACATTTGCCATCCATATTGAGCTTATACAGCCCTCGACATAGTGAACCAGATGCTACAATGATGTCACCACAAGAGAGATCATGAACAGTACATCTGTCATCCACAAATTTTACAACCAAACCTGTTTTGGCAAATGCGGATACTGACAGCAGATTCTTTTTGATCCCTGGCACATACAATGCATCAAAAAGTGTAAAGGTGTTGCAATTTGCAACATTCAGCACAATCTGTCCAACTCCTTTAACGGGATAAGAGGAGTTATTGGCACAAGTGACAGTATTCCCTGTGGGAGTAGACTCAAGGAAAGTGAATAAACTGCGCTGCGAGGTGATATGCTTAGTGGCACCACTGTCAAAGTACCATACATCTGAATCTACTGCAGACATACATGTGTCATGCAAAGATGGGTCATAACTGCACTGCGCATTGAATGCCCATTCTGTATCTTGAACAACATTAGCAGATTCATTGTTAGAAGGAGAGGCATCTGCAACAGCCATACCAGCCTCTTTCTTCTTAGCCTCTTTCGCAGCCAGCTTAGGACACGCTTTGATGACATGATCATTTCCCTTATAGTACTTGCAAAATGTCTTCTGTTTGTCACCCTTCTTCTCATCTTTGTCTTCCTTCTTTGGTTGCGCAGCATTTGCAGATTTCTGCTTACTAGAAGAAAAGCCAGCTTTACCTTTCCCGCTTCTCTGACTAGCAACGAAAGCTTGATCTGCGACACGCATAATATTCCTGCTTTGCCTTGACTGGTCTTCTTGCAGCAAAACAGAAACTAACTCCTCAAATGATAAGGCATTGGGATTGCCTTTCATCATCAAGCGAAGAGTGAAAGCAAAACCCTGATAAGAATCTGGTAGACCATTCAAAACAGTCTGCACAAGTGAACTGTCTGACAGGATTTCATCTGCAGAAATGAGCTGCTCTTTGAAATCCTTGATCTTTGTCAAAAAGCTATCCATAGAATCACCTTCGTTCATATGCTCACTCTCCAACTGTTTTCGGAGGTAAGCAACACGAGCCTCATTTCTTGCCTGATACAATGTGGCAAGTACATCCCAAGCATCCTTAGAAGTCCTGCAGGAGCGAATATGTGGGATAATGGTACGTTTGACAGACAGCGCAATCAAGGCATGAGCCTGTGCATCTCTACCATCCCAACGAATCTGCTCTGCTGAAAGTGGTGGTTCTCGAACAGCTGCTACAGCACTTGTGCCTGCACCATCATCAACAGTACCTGTTTCTGATGTGTTTGCAGCATTCCCAGCCACAATAGGACGTGCATCAATACCCTGCACAATGTTCCATAACCCCTTTGCTACCAATACATGTCGCATCATATATGCCCACAATGGATAGTTGGTGCCATCCAACTTATCCTCAGCAGCCAACATGCGGAATACATCATTGTTGTCAGCCATGGCCAATGACTGTACTACTAGATGTAAATGCTGTCTGTAAGAGGTAAACCTGTTTAAAATCGACCTGTGCTATGTAGCACAGCCCAAAACAGACGAATGGGCACCTGTCCTGCAGATTTTAATCTTGACAGAAAATCTGCACAGTAGGACGATTTTGCCTGCGCAGTACTTGGAATGCAAAAACGGAGGGCGAAATGACTTCAGATCAAAATTCTGAAACGAACAAGCCCAACGGGCCTTCCCACGGCATATACTAACCTGCAGACGCTCGTGAAACCTCGTCGCAATCGGAGGAGATGAAGCGGCAGGTGCCGGTGATGCTGCCCGGGAGGAGGAAGCCTGCTCTGATACCAATTGTTGGAATTAGGGTTGCAGGAATGCACACACAACTTCAAGAAGATGAGGAAGCTTGAGCACAACACAGTAGTGTATTATGAGTGCCAAAAATGAAAGATAACAAGCCCTAGAAGATAATGGGCGTATATACAATGCACGGGGGAAAAAACCTCCTAGTGAGGGAAAAAGTGCCCCGGCGGTCCTAAGTGTGTTCACACACATCACTACTATAATATGGTAACATTTGTGAACCTAAATTATTCAAGATTGAAGTGAAAAAGAACAAAACATATGTAGAAAGCGATAAAAAAACATTTTTTACCATCATCAATGATTGTCTTCTCCATGCAAATCCTTGTCCTCATTTTTTAAGAGGAGATGGACTATCCACATCAACTACTACATATCTAAACCAAAAAAAACCTATGCTTAAGTCAAGGCAACAGCCCACCATCAAAGTTTCTTGCCTAACCCAATATAGCCTCTATCTTTTGTAGCCATTCTCAAGAAAAAAACATGTAATTTTGTGTATAACACGTTCTCTAGTAGAGCCATACAATGAAGTGGTGCCATGAGGTAGAAGCTTATGTATTGGTGTTGGATGACTAAACACGTACTCAATATTCTCCCTTCTAATATCTTTGGCTTTGTAATGCTAAATTATTCAAGATTGTTGAAGTGCAAAAGAACCAAACATATTTAGGAAGCGATTAAAAAAATGAAACATTTTTTACCATCATCATGTTTATCTTCTCAATGCAAATCCTTGTCCTCATTTTTTTCTAGGAGATGGACTATCTGCATCAACTACTACATACGCAAACCAAAAAAACCCTATGCTTAAGTTAAACATAAAAAATAATATATATATAAGTAGAATTATTATCAAAAAGAAAATGCACCTTGTTCTTGGTTGGTGGATGGCTTTTTTGGTGAGAAGATATCTCTTTTGTTGTTTTGTCAAAGTGTGAATCCAGCACATTTTTATTGGAGGCATATTGCATATAATGATCTCCCTCTCTTGTCAACACATGGCCACATGGGAAGTTTATCCAACATGGATAATTTGCAAGTGTGAATCCATCACCTTTTTATTGGAGGCATATTGCATATAATGATATCCCTCTCTTGTCAACACATATCACCTTTTTATTGGAGGACTATTGCATATAATGATATCCATATCTTGTCAACACATGGCCACTTGGATAGTCTATCCACCATGGATAATTTACAAGATCCCACTGTGAGAGTGTATGCATGCTAAGACTATCATTCCCTTCTTGGCCTCTACGGGGTTTTCATCTTGATTAATAGACCTCTCTATGGTGTGACTCTCTTAATCAACCTTCTCATTGTGATAGAACACATACATCTTATCCACATAAGCCTCATGGGGGATTCCCTTCTTCTTGCCCCTTTGTACTTTTGGGTGATGACCTAGCATGTGGTGCCGTTTGGCAATTGTTGCCACATATATAGGCAGTGATGTGTGTGAACACACTTAGGACCGTCGGGGCACTTTTTCCCTCTTTAGGAGGTTTTTTCCCCCGGCTTGTATATACGCCCATCCTTCCTGCAACCCTAATTCCAGCAATTGGTATCAGAGCAGGCATCGGCTCCCAGGGCTATGCCGCCAGCACCCTCTGACTCACGTTCTCCGATTGAGGTGAGCTTTCACGAGCCCTATTCTCTACAAATTTGCCCGTAGGGCTTCGCGTTCTCAAAATTTGCATCTGAGGTCGTTTTGGGCTCAGTTTTTGCATTTCAAGTTCTGCACTGGTGTTTTCGTCATTTTCTGCAGAAATTTTGACAGTGCAGTTTTCTGCAAAACAGGCATACGTGTTCTATTGTGGACCGTGCTACATAGCACAAGTTGTCTTCTGTTCAGTCTTTACTTCATTATAGGTAGCTTTTGCATCAGTTTCAGTCAGTGGCCATGGCTGATAACATCAATGATGTATTTCGCATGTTGTCTGCTGTCTGCTGAAGACAAACTGGATGGAGACAACAACTACCCACTTTAGGCATACATGATGCAGCTTGTTTTGGTTGCAAAAGGAGTGTGGAACATTGTGCAGGGTACGGATGTACGTCCAGGTTCTGTGGATGTAGGATCTGTTGAGGATGTTGCAGGTTCTAGCAGCTCTACTGTTGCTGCTGTTTTACCCACTGCTGAACAAGCTCGTTGGGATGGTAAAGATGCGCAGGCTCATGCCTTGATTGCACTTTCTGTCAAACGTAACATCACCCCACATATTCGTTCAGCTAAAATAGCAAAACAGGCTTGGGATATTCTAGCTGGTTTATATGCAGGTCGTAACGAGGCAAAAATCGCTTACCTGCGTAAAGAGCTAGAATTGAAGATTATGCAAGAAGATGATGACATGAATGTTTTTCTTGCTGAGATTAAAGATCTCAAAGAACAGTTGATTTCTGCAGGTGAGATTATTCCTGATCATTCTCTTGTGTAGACTGTTCTTGATGCTTTACTTGAGACATATCAGACTTTTGCTTCCACGTTGAGACTTCTTAATGAGGACAGACCTGATGCTGTCAAGTATGATACTTTAGTCAACAAGCTCTTGCAAGAAGCGCAGTCCAGGCAAAACAGGGCCAGGCAGCGTGCAGTTGATCAAGCATTTATTGCTGCCCACCAGGAATAAAGAAGAAGTGGTAAGGCAGCCCCTTCCACTGTTTCTTCTCCTATTAGTAGGTCTGCAACTTCTTCTCCTTCCACAGGTAGCAACAATAAGTTTGAGAAGGCTCTTGATAAAGGCAAGAAAAAGACCAGTGCAACTATTGTAAGGTAAATGATCATGTCATTAAGAATTGCCCTAAGCTAAAGGCTAAAGAGGCAAAGAAGAAAGAGTCAAATGCAGCCACAATAGCGGATGCTTCTACAAATGCAGATTCTGTAAATGTTGTGCAGGATACAGAATGGGCGTTTAGCGTGTATTGCCAGTATGACCCATCTATACATGATGCATGTTTGGCAGTTTTTGTTGACTCTCATGTATGGTATTTTGACAGTGGTGCTACAAAGCACATTACCTCGCATTGTAATATGTTCACTTCTCTTGAGGCTGTCCCTAATGGGAATACTATCACATGTGCCAATAATGCTTCTTACCCAGTGAAGGGCATTGGTAAAATTATGCTTACTGCTGCTGCAAATGGCAGCGCTTTCACACTTTCAGATGCTTTGTATGTGCCAGGGATAAAGAAGAATCTATTGTTTGTCTCTGCGCTTGCTAGACTTGGACTTGTAGTTAAATTTGTGGATGACAGATGTATTGTTCATGATTTGACTTCTGGTGATACGATTATTGTATCTGGCACCTTGTTTCGTCGGCTATATAGGCTCAATTCTTATGACGTGTGTGGAAGATTCAGCAAATGCAGTTTCTGATGAAAAGGCAGTTTCAGATGCAAAACTATGGCATGCTCGTTTTGGTCATCTGAACTTTGCTAGTTTGTTGCGTTTGTAGAAATTTGATATGGTTGCTTCATTGCCTCCTCTTGAGGCACCATTGAAACATGTTTGTGAAGGTTGTATTTTGGGCAAAATACAGCGTTCTGCGTTTCCAAAGGATGGTTCTGTGGGGGCCACTCGCAAATTGCAGCTTGTACATAGTGATGTATGTGGGCCTATGCAAACTCCGTCATTTGGTAAACACTTGTACTTCGTGACTTTCATTGATGATTACTCAAGGCATGCATGGGTATATCCACTGAAGGCAAAGTCCGAAGTGTTTTTGTGCTTCAAACAGTTTTTTCTTATGGTTGAAAATGTATCCAATTGTACTGTGGGTACCCTCCGTACTGATCGAGGGGGGGAGTACATGTCTAAAGAATTTGATGCATTTCTGGCTAGTCGTGGGATAAAACACCAATGTACAGTGCCGTATACCCCTCAGCAAAATGGTGTTGCTGAGAGGAAAAACAGGTCACTTATGGAGATGGCACGATGTATGGTCAAGAGCCAAGCTTTGCCACATGCGTTTTGGCTTGAGGCTGTCATGTGTGCTGCATATGTACTCAACAGGTGTCCTACTAAGGCCTTGCAGTCTATTACTCCATACGAAGCTTGGCATGGTAGGAAGCCTTCTATTGGTCACTTGCGTGTCTTTGGTTGCTTGGCCTATGCTTTAGTGCCTGTGCAACAACGCAGAAAATTGGATGATAAAGCTGTCAAATGCATTTTTGTTGGTTACAGTGCTGAGAGCAAAGGTTACAGATTGTATCATCCGCAGTCAAAGCGTATCTTGATTAGTCGAGATGTTGTTTTTGTGGAAGATGCTGTGCAGCCTTTGTTATCATGTACCAAAGAGACAGGTGTGAGCTCACGGGATGTATTTGATACATTGTTGCCTCTGTTTACAGGTGGGAATTCAAATGTAAGTCCTAATGAGGCAAATATTCAGCCTATGCAGATTTCAAACAACATCATAGATCAGCCTATTTCTGATGCAGATTTATAGGATGTAATTTCTGAGGATAGGGCTGAAAATGAGCAGGCTAGAGGTATGCCTAAATGGCTGGTGCAAACCTTGCGTGATAGTAAAATTGATGCACCTTTATCTAGTCGTACTCGTTCAGGTTTTCAGCATGCCTCTTATGCATCAGATTGTTATGCTTTGGCTATGTCTCGTATGTGTGAAGAGGAAGAACCTCTTTCATTTGATGAGGCACAAAATTCAGAAAATTGGTTGGCTGCAATGCAAAGTGAATATGATGCTATAATGAAGAATGGTACATGGTCTTTGTGTGATTTGCCTATTGGTAAAAAGGCCATTGGTGGATGTAAGTGGGTTTTTAAATTGAAACGAAAGCCAGATGGCAGTGTTGATCGCTATAAGAATCCCAGACTTGTTGCAAAGGGTTATGGTCAAGAAAAGGCTCAAGAAAAGGGCATTGATTTTGATGAGACCTTTGCTCCCAGTTGTCGTATGACTACCATTCGTAGCATTTGTGCATTGGCAGCTCATAATGGTTGGAATGTACATCAGTTGGACATAAAGACTGCATTCTTGAATGGAGATTTGCATGAGGAGGTGTATGTATCGCAGCCTCGTGGTTTTGTTCAAAGAGGGCAAGAAAACAAAGTGTGCAGGTTGAAAAAGGCTTTATATGGTTTAAAGCAAGCTCCACGAGCTTGGTATGAAAAGATACATGCATATTTGACTGCACATGGTTTTCAGAATAGTCCAACAGAAAGCACTTTGTATGTTAAATGTGTGGATGGTGTACATCTAATCATTGCTCTCTATGTCGATGACATGCTGCTCAAAGGACCAAATGAGAGTCATATTGCTGATTTTAAAACTGATTTGAATGCCTCTTTTGAGATGTCAGATTTGGGGCATTTGCATCATTATTTGGGGATACAATTTAAGCAGTGTGATGGAGGTATTGCTTTGTGTTAGACAAAGTATGTTGAGACATTATTGCGGAGATTTGGCCTTGAAGACTACAAGCCTATTGCTACTCCAATGGAGACAGGTTTGAAGTTGAGTCTTCATGATGCTGGAGATCACTTTGATGTCACACTCTATCAGACAGCTGTTGGTTGCCTCATTTATGTATGCATTATGAGGCCGGACATTCAGTTTACAGTCTCACAGGTGAGCAGGTTTATGCATAGCCCAGGGTCTCAGCATTGAAAGGCAGTTAAACGCATCTTTCGCTACTTGAGTTGCACCATACATCTTGGGTTGTTTTATCCCAAGGGGGATCGTTGCCGCTAGATTTACATGCTTTTTCGGACTCAGATTGGGCTGGTTGCTATGACACAAGAGTGTCCACACAAGTGGTTTTTGTTTCATGCTCGGTAGCTCATGCATATCTTGGTTGAGCAAGAAGCAACCTACTGTGGCCACTTCTAGTTGTGAAGCTGAGTACAGGGCAGCTTTCACAGCTATGGTTGAGTGTGTGTGGCTCACTATGTCAGGGAGAGACTCTCAGCAGGAGAGATCAGCTTGGCCTATGTGCCAACACAGGACAACCTCGCCGATCTTTTCACAAAGGTGCTTCCTCGTGAGAAGTTCGAAGCTTTCCGCAAAGCTTTGGGCTTGCTCCCCTTTGTGGATTGATCTACTTCGGGCATGGCACTCCCCTATACATGAGTGCCAGCTCTCATTCACACCATCACTCCCAGGGGGGATTTGTTGCCATATATATAGGCAGTGATGTGTGTGAACACACTTAGGACTGCCGGGGCACTTTTTCCCTCTTTAGGAGGTTTTTTCCCCCGGCTTGTATATATGCCCATCCTTCTAGGGCTAACTTATCTTTTGTACATTGACACAATCTAATACACTTTGTGTTGTGTGCATTCTTGCTTCTTCTTCTCCAAGCTTTGTGTGCTTTCCTGCAAGCCTAATTCCAACAGCAATGTGGGTTGCATTGCCACGTGGGGCACACATAACCTATTTCTTAAAATGTTATGCATGTGGAAATTTTCTCCATGAAAAGGGTTGTTTTAAAATTTTAGGGGGAGGAAATCTATGGGGAAAGTTTTTTAGAGAGAGAGAGGGGGTGGTTTTTAGAGGGGTGCTACGCACTTGTGCATGTGTGTATGTTACCATGTATAGAGAGTGTGCACATTTAAGCATGGGTGTGTATATCTGATGTGTGTATGTCACCATGTATAGAGAGTGTGCAAATTTGATTTGAGCATGGGTGTGTATATCTGATGTGTGCCTGTAGACATGTGCGTGTTTTTGAATTTTTATCATTCTTAGTTTTGTTTTAGGTTTCAAGTTTTTAATAATTCCCGGGTATGTGTATTTACAATTAATAGGAAGTGCTATGTACATACGTACAAGGGGGTTTTCGCCATGTGGCCTCACTAAGAGAAGACAAAGAGTTTCTTACCCATCCACCATGATAAAAGCCTTGATGTCATTGCCGCCAGCTTTGTAGCTTTGTCTTTTTAGTTCCATAGCCAGCGAGTTGGTGTTTGTGGATGCACAGAGGTGCTGCGGGGTCATGTGGTGATCTTTTTATCATTATGGAGCACACATTTTGTTGTTACTTTTTGCTTGTGTGGGTAGTAGGGTGAAGATTTACAATAGTGCACCACTGAGAAACCTGCTAGAATGTGTTTTACCACTTACCAAGTGTAACCCCCTATCGTCATCATCCTGACTAGCTCTAATGGGTATCCAAACCTTGAAATCACATGCTCGTATAAAAATTAAGCTGATGTACGAGTGTCAACCTTTCATGTCTAGGCCTCTATCCATTTGGTAAAATAATCAGTGTCTGTCGAGCATATAGCAAAATCTATCCCCCACTTTTTGAATGTTTATTGCACAATTATAGGGGTTAGAGGAACTCTACCCTCTCTTGAGGCACATTGAAGCATTGACCTCATAGAACCTCTTCATAAATCCCATAGAATCTCCAAACATAGTTGGCCTCCATAAATCGGCTTGTAGGATCTTGTGAGCAAAATGTCCTCTTGTAATTTTGTAATGTTCTTCCTCTAGAATAGAAACGAATTCATCTTCCCTTAGACAACATGGTAGTTACCTAGTTTTATATATTTGTAAGACTATTAATTAATAGGGGACTACCAACTTAATAAGTCATTGCATCCTCTCCTTGTTCAGAACCTTATCTTTTAGGAATCTAGAAGCGAGGTACTCAAAAATTTGTGCAAGCATTAACTTAATAAGTTATTGCATCCTATCCTTGTTCAGGGCCGTATCTCTTAGGAATCCATAAGAGAGGTACTCAAAAATTAATGCCCTCCATTCAGGCACCAAGTTGAGTTTGAATAAGTACGCATTTGGTAATTTAGCAACAACTCCTAAATTCCATCCATAAGAGCAACCATCTCGTAATTTGCCTAGTTATGCATGGTTTGTTTTGACAAGGTATAACAAGCCTTGGTGATCTACAAAGAACACAAATTTATTACCTATTCTACTTAACCACATAAACCATTACCAATCCCTCTTGTTATGTAGTGGTATAGTTCATTTCCATCTCATTTTATTGTCTACTTGTAAAGCGTACTGAGTAGTCTAGCTTGAATTCACATGACTTAATTGTCTACTTGCAAAGCCTAGTTACCAGGTAGTCCACCTTGAATTCACCTGATCTCATCAACACACAACCGATTACAAAATTGGAGGCATCGAGGTGGACATGAAAGATCAAGTCCCAATTAGGTGGTCTCAAAATAGGTGCATTGCCAATGCCTTTTTCAATTCATTGTTGTAAACTTGCTGACACTCTTTGGTCCATTTAAAGATTACGAGTGCTGTAATTTGTAATTGGTGGGGGTAGTTCACAAATTCGCTTCACTTTACTTTCATCTGTGGAAGTTTCATTTTTTAATACTATGTGACCCATTGAATATATAACACCATGCTTTACCTAGAATTGACATTTCAAAGGGTTCAAGGATATGTGATATAGTTCACATCTTTGAAATATCTTTCTTGGGAAATCCAAATGGTCCTTCCATTGTGTGTGTGCATAGAGATCATCTATAAATTTTTTTAGCCATTTTTGCAAGTTAAGTTCCTTGAATGTAGTACACATTAAACTTTGAAATATTGTCAGAGCATTGGTCAAGCACTGAATGCCATGACCTTGGGGGGATCACTTTGTCAACCCCTTGTGCAGCATGTGTGTTTAAGGGCTATTTACAAAACCCCCTACTTATAGATTTTTGAATTTTAAAAATAACCCTTCTATAACTCTATTTACAATAAAAGTAGCCTTTTTATAACTCTATTTACAATAAAAGTACCCCCTTTTGTACAAAAATTTTCACCATTTGAATTAAAAATCCCCTTATGTATGTAAATTTTCTGTAACTCCACAAGAGAAAGAAACCCCTTCTGTTGAACTCACGTGCTATCTTACATATTTTTAAGTGACTCCCCTAGGGGCGTGACCTTGTAGGTAAATGTTCCCCATGTAGTTTTCAATGCCATTTCATGCTAATCCTCAGGGAGGCTATAGACACTTGATTGTGTCCCAAAAATCCATCCAAAAAGTTATGTGTCTACCATTGCCACTCTTTCCAAAACATGTTCAATGTAAAAGGGTAATGATCTCTCCACATTGCTGCATTGATCTCTTTCAAATCCATGCATACCTTGAGCTTACCATTCTTTTTGGCACTATGATGATTGGTGAAACCCAATCCATATGCTCAGTCTTGTAAATAAACTCTACCACAATTAGTGATAGCCATTTTTTCGGCTATCCACATTGCCAAGAGGGAGCTACCTCGGCCAAGGAAAATCACATAAACTCTTTGGATTTTAGTGGGTACACCTTACAGAGGATGAGGATGATTGGACTTCAGGCAGCATTAGAGTGGCACATAGACCCACCACCGGCCAAGGTGGCCTGGGAGAGATTCTAGTAGCTTTGGATATGGGCGTGCCGATCTCTCACACGCCTCTAGTGGGACCCAAGAAAGTGGACTTGGCGGGACCCCACTGATTGAGAGGAGAATCTAGATGTCCGCTTCTTTGCATACACAGCGTGGGTAGGCCACATGATCCAGTTGCTAGAGATTGATGGCACCCTGGTAGCAGCAGCACATTGGCAATCATTGGACCACCACTCACAATGTTTCCTCTCAGATTTTTGGAATAGGTTTTGGGACAGTTTTTGGCTTAGAAAGATCACCCTCTTTCTTTGGGTGTTGGTGGAAGATAGGAGCTTGGGCCAGTAGCTTTTCAGAGGTGTAGCCACCCACAACAAGAGTCTCAAAACAATGACATTGTCTTTAGGATTTCCTAGAGGCTCAACAGGTTTGGTGGCGGATTCTCCACATCTTCACTATGGACAGGGCTTCGACCCGGATCATTACATGGAGCATAGTTTCTGAGATACAGAGGTTGAGGAGGTCTGGACTTACGAGGAGGATGGTGAGAGGGCTAGCCCTCTCACCACCCACTGCATTCTAGCCCTCTCACCACCCACTGCATTTCAGTAGTACCAGTGTCGTAACCTCATCTACAGAGACCATTGGTGCCTAGGCTCATGGTAGAGATGGGAGATTTGTAGCAATATTGTAGCTTGACACATTTGGCGAGCTGTGGTTAGTGGGTGAAGCTGTAGGGTCAATCTGACCGCATGCAGAAGTAGTGGGAAGCTTTCTTGAGGCTGTGGTGGCCTGACGGTGACCCCACTTGGCATTAGAGACCACCTGTGTGGTTGTTCCCCCCCTCTTGTATGAGATATACATCTCCTCATAGAGCAGCCAACAAGGAGGTGAAGCATCTCTTTCCCCTCTTTTGGTTACTTGATCCCTTCCCTATACATGAGGTGAGTCTGTATCTAGCCCTTTGTGTTTGTTTTAGTCCTTCGTGGCTAGTTTTTTCCGTAACTAATAGAAGGATCTTTTTCTAGGAAAAAAAAGGATTTCTAGTGGGCATCACAACATACTCACATCACCTCCATCACATTGTACTTATCACCTTGAGCTTTCTCATTAAAATCCACTCAAGATCTCTTAGTACTAGATGCTCACATAAGAAGGTCCACCACAGAGCTCAGAATAGAAGAATCACTATAAAAAAAAAGCATCGGTGTGTAGATGCCATGCATGCTCTCACGAGAGGTGCAATAGCACACCCCTTGTCCATAACGAATCCTCTTTGAAGCACCCCATCTCCATAACAAGCGCTTTGGAGAGTGCTTGTTATGGAGAGCGCCCCATTTCTACAATGAGTCCTTTGGATGAGCACACAACAGACTCAAGATGCATGCAATAAAACTAATGGATCTTTCCACTCCTCCTTTGATAGGCCCATGGGCTCCCATCATATTCTTGGCCTCTAGAAGACAACGAGTCTAGATCCATTAAAATGCCTTTCTCTCTACATTAAAAAAATGGTGGGTGCTTACCAACATTATGAATTAAAAACACGCAAGGAGATCCACATATACACCTTAGTCATTGAAATCCGATTGAGCTCTCTTAATACTACATGCTCTCACAAGAAGTTCTACCACACTGCTCATAATAGAAGAATCACTATCAATACCACATGCCATCTAACGAGTCCTCTTTGAAGCACCCCATCTCTATATAATGAAACCTCTGGAGAGCACTCTGTCTCTATAATGAGTTCTTTGGAGCACACAACAAACTCAAGATGCATGCAATAAAACTAATGGATCTTTCCACTCCCCCTCAAACAGGCCCATAGACTCCCATCATTATCTTGGCCTCTAGAAGATAATGAGTCTAGAAGTCCACCATTGGCTGTATGTATAGCCTCTTGAAGATAATGAGTCTAGAAGTCCACCATTAGCTATATGCATAAATAGCAGGAGAGCCATTTGGAATCTTGTCAAACATGACAACATGCCTCGTAACCTGGAGGCCTTGAACATGAATGTATCTTTCCATCCAAGTGATTCATGGACCTTGAAATTCAAATTTAAGAACTCCAATTCCACACTACTAGTATTTATTTGCACAAATGAATCACCACCTTATGAGGCTATTACACATATGCCAATCAACAATATCTCAAGGCTAGAGCAAGACAAAAAGCCTTTGATGTGGCAAGAAATATTTTACAACCTACTAAGGATAAGATTTTCGAAGCTAGCCACAACCATTACACTACAATACCCTACTATAAATTCTCCTTAGTGAGCTTGTTCCATTTTGAGGCTCCAACTCCCTCCATTGCATAGCTAGTCATGAAGTCAAGAGAATAGCCCACCATTAAACATTCTTGCCCAACTGCATATAGTCTCTATCTTCTAACCATCCCCAAGGAAAAAACATGTAATTTTGTGTATAACACATTC